>NC_056739.1:1606213025-1606546245 GCF_019279795.1 Protopterus annectens
CTACCAAGATGTTATAGAAATGTGTAGGCGATAGCAGTGGACTCTGTATGTTAGGACATATTTTATGTTCAGGCTGGAAGAATGGTAAAAATGGAGGTACAAAGACAGACATCATTTATTGCCTGTTAGGTTTCTGTGGACAAGCCAGTGCAAAATCTGCAGCAATGATCTCTGCACTGATTGATTCTGAGGTTTATTGCATATTCATATGCCTTGGATAATAATAAACAGTTTCCTAGCTAATGGCAGACAAGAATATAATGCATCCAGACTCTCTTACAACCATTACTGCTGTCCTATCATGATGTCCATACAGGATTACAATCAATGTGAATGCATGACTTCTACCACAAAGGTGCAGAAGTGGCTGGTATTATGGTGTCCTCAAGATAGTGTTATTATTGTATTCTGATATTTTATTTGGAGACCTAAGGCAAAATAGGAAAAACAGTGTGTATAAGGAGAGTCAAATGTATTATACAATCTCATCTGTTTTATACTCAGAATAATTCAAGATGATTTTTGCATGGCAAAAGATATCACATCATGTTATGTACTATGCTGCTTTTGCTATACCATACCACTGTCAGAAATACATCTGTCATTTTTCCAAGTAGACCTCCACAGTTAAATGAAAACATTTTTTTTCTTTGTCATAACAAGTTCATATTTGTGGAGATTATCTGAATAGCATGATAGGATGCATCAATTAAGGCACATTTTTTCTGAATGACAGTTATTTTGGCTGCAACTATCCCTGCCAAGAGACACAGATAGCGAGTAACTAGCAGCTGTCAGATTCCACTTTGGAAGCATTAAGTAATGGTTATTAGGCTGAGGTCTCACAGCTGCTGTTGCGCAGGTTTTGTTAATTTCCCAGAAATGTAAAGTTGGCTGATGCCCATTTCAGGACACTGAGCTATCATATGGTGTGCAACAATAACAATTTAATAAATGTATTTTCTTTTTCAACTATTTTGCAAAAGAGCTAACGTACTCAGAGTATCAGCAAAGTAAAGAAACTGGTTTCTGTGAGGATTAAAGTTTGAAGAGTAGGATCAATAATATACAATAATATATAATAATGTGTTACTATAGGCAGTTTCCCTTATGTCAGGTCATTAACTGTTTCTTGTGTAATAATGATAAAATGGAAAGATCAGATGTTATTTGGATTGCATTTAAAATACAGAAGCCATGCTCTTCTGTGGCTTTGATCATCAATTTCCATTATGCCTGTGGGATATCCAAATCCATCAATTCTCAGAAAGACTGCACTAAGTAAAACTGGCAGGGTAGCTTATGTTTACATTACTGTGTGGGACCCACTCTTCTTGCAGGCATAATTGTTTATTTCACATTTTTGTTAAATCAGTTTTCCCATGTCTCTAGACAACCATGCTTTCTGCAAAAAGAAAGAAAGAAAGAAAGAAGTCAGTGCCTTCAGAGTTGGTGAATAGCATTATCTGGTATAGTGATTACACAGAGATATTGCAAATTGTGGCCTATTAAGTTGAGCAATACAGACTAAGAATCTTTTAAAATATTATAAGTAAGATAAAGTAATGTAACACAACAACGTTTATCATGATGGAATATAAATAAAAATATCACATGTATGAATGACAATTTATGTACACACACACACACACACACACACACACACACACACACACACACACACACACACATATCTATCTATCTCTCTCTCTCTCTCTATATATATATATATATATATATATATATATATATATATCTGGTTCCACTTCATATCATCGAATTTCATTTCATCGAATTTGAAAACATGCAGACCAAATCATCAAAAACCCATATCATCGAATCTCAAATCATTGAAAACTATAAAGCAAATAGAAATAACATCCCAGACACAATTTACTACATTTATGCAGGGGGCATTTTTCCCCCACTGTAGTGCAACCTTGGAGTTGGTATATTTAATTACGGGGGGTGTGGGGGGTGCAGGGGGGCTTGCCCCCCTGCATAAATACAGTACTAACTCTGTGGAATGTTATTTCTAGGTACTTTCTAGTTTTCAATGATTTGAGATTCGATGATATGGGTTTTCAACAATTTGGGGTTTCGACGATTTGGTCTCGATGTTTTGAACTTCGATGAAATGAAATTCGATGATATGAAGTGGAACCATATATAAATACACATACACACACACACACACACACACACACACACACACACACATATATATATATATATATATATATATATATATATATATATATATCTAGTGTTCTATATCAACCAGATGAAATGTTGGCACTCAAAAGTTTGACTTATTAACTGTCGGCAACAGAATGTGGACAAGCTGCAGAGCATGCTCCAGGTGCTTACCTTGGAACATGCAAATAAAAAGTAACTGTTTTTGTAGAGGGGCATGACCTCACATTCATAGTTAATTATATATAATAAATCTAAGACTACAGTGTCCCCAGAGAAAAAGCATGATCTCCTACCAAGGATTGTTGAGTCCACGTACCTGTTGGTCATCTGTTTCTGTCAACCAAAATGTCAACCAAACAGATGTCAATTTTTGAGCATTTCATTCAAAAGTACTAAACCAGTATCTATCTATCTATCTATCTATCTATCTATCTATCTATCTATCTATCTATCTATCTATCTATCTATCATCTATCTATCTCTGTCTCTATCTATTTATATGGTTTCACTTTATAATCTCAAAATGCTGAAATCTTGAATTTCAGCATTTCGAGACTATAAAGCCAAATTTTAAAATGTGGAAAGTGCACAATTGTGAATTCGAATATCTCAAATTCGCAGTTATGGCTTTACGTTATGTGACGTGCGGTGTTTACATTGGAGGTAGTTTGATGTGGTATATGGATTTGCGTGGAGTGTAAGGTAAGTGACTGTTTTTTAAGGGTTTTGGGTGGGAGTTTCAGTGTGTTAGATTGTTTTTAAGTTGTATGTGTGGGTTAGGGTTGGTAGGTTAACATATGAGTGTGGAATTCTTGGATGTGTTGGGGTTTGTGTGTGTGTGTACGCACACACGAGGGACTGTGGAATGTCTGGGTTTGAGTGTTGTCTGTTACTGTTTGTGCGATCTTGGAGTTAGTATGTATAAGTAGGGGGTGCAGGGGGGCTTGCTCCCCTACTTTTGTGTAGTGTAGGTATTTGCATGTTTGGTGTTTTGTTTTTTTGTGTTTATTGGTTTTGTGGTGTGGGTGTTATGGTTTGTGTGTGGTGTGGTGCATGCTGTTTGTTCGGGTTTATGGTTTTGGGTTTGTGAAGTTTCGGTTTTGTATGGTTTTGGCTTTATGGTCTTGAAATGCTGAAATTCGACATTTCAGCATTTCGAGATTATGAAGTGAAACCACCTATATAGATACATACATCATAGCAGAGCACATATCTTAATTTGTGATGTAGAAAAAGCATTTAATTCTGATGCTTATGAAGGATTATAGAGTAGTCTGAAATGTTATAACAAGTGCCAAAATTCATAATGTCTATAAAATGTGCGATATAAATGCACAAAAATAAAGTCCTAGTTAATTGATTGTTAAGCAATAAAACATATATTAATAGAGAGGTAAAGCAAAGTTGTCCTTTGAGTGCTGTTTTAATTTGATTAATTATGATTGTTATTGCAGAATGTGACTATAAATTTAGTGCAGCAGAATGGGAAATACTAGATAATATTTACTTCCCAATGAGCTTCTACACTGATTAGGGTCATAGGTAGTTACTAGGCTTGCAATCTAGGAAACAATTAAAAAGCCTCGCCCAAATTTCCAGTGGCTCCTAATTACTCTCTGGTTGACTTGCTCAAAGTGACACAGTACACAGATAAGGGCTATGGGAATCAAACTCACTACTACATGAACTTCAGCTCATAGCCTTAATCATCTGCACTAACTGACAGGCTATTAACCTTCTGTGCCAGCTGCCAAACTTTCAGCCTACTTGTTATTACAAAAATTCTATATTGATGGACAAAGTATTACCAGTGGTAGTAAAAACATTAAATGATGCTGTTCTATCACTGCATAAAAATGTCTAGGGTGTAATGGACAAGAAACTGTAAAAGGAATTTATTTGAGATTAGAAGGAATTGCAATTCCACATTTTAATATTGGCTCAACAAAGATGGAATGTTATAATGGGAAACTGGTCTTGAGAGAATGAAGAAAATCACTTGTGTACAAAAAGCTTTCAAGTTATTCTTCACAAAAAAAAGTATATTTTTGCATTCAATTATTTTAGAAATTTTGAGGTGCATAGGAATTGTATACTCCTGCCTAGCCAGTAGGAAGAAAACTGTTACAAATATATTGTTGAATATAATATATGGGGATTCTTGTTAAACTCGTTTAAAAGGGGAAACAATGGAGGCCTCAGCCTCATAAATACTATGGTATATTTAGCCTCTATACATTTTTATTGAAGATTACAGAAGCTTCAGAACACAAAAAATATTTATTAGGCCATATTTTCTGCACTAAATGTAGATCTAAATGGGATAGTGTGATGCTGGGAAAAAGGAAAAAAGAATTATGAAGATAATACTCTTAAAACATAAAGCTAAAGATAATTTACCATGAAGAAGGTTGTGGTACTTATTAATTATGTATAAGTTATATTATGAAAGGGCATGGGAGCATTTAGACAATGGAATAAACATTTTGATTAAAGCTAGAAAAAAAATAAAAATGTACAAGAAATACGTGATTTTATCTCGTGACTCATGCTTGGGATGTTGCCAGTGAAAAGATGAATGAAGTATGATGTACTCATTGAATGAAAATGTAATATATGTGTTTAAGAGGAAACTACAGTTCATGTTCTATTAATGTGTATAAGGACTAAAAGTTATCCGGAAAAGTGGTAAAAAGAATTCAACATGAAAGTATTTATTGACTTAACCTTGGAAAATATCACATTTTGTGGATGTGTTCAACAAGATCAAAAAGCAAACTATAAATTTGGTAAATTATTAATGAATACAATGTATTTTCTTTCAGAAGACTAACTGTGATTTCATTTTGAATAAAGTACAATTCTGGTTATAGCAAAAATATTGTGGAGGTGAAATTGATAGATTCTAGCATTCATTATTGATTTTTCAGACATTTTAGTATTGATATCATCAATGTGTAACGTCTTACACCTTTTTATTTGAGCTGCTTTTCATTGTAAGTTTTTTATTTAATGATATTTATGCTGTAATGCTATTCAAGATATTTTTAGTATAAAATACATGTATTACATTGTAAATATATATATATATATATACATATATATATATATATATATATATATATATAAAACATATGTTTTCACAATAAAGCTCCACTACTCTTTTTGATAAGTGCCATGAGATCTTTTATAGCCACCTGAGCTCCTGTTACTTCAGGCAGATGTGGCCTTAGCTTAACACATCATTCAAAGGACAACATAATCAGGAAGGTAGACACTCCATTCTGCTGGAATGCAGTGTAGAAAATGAATCCAACCAAATGAATAGAACCACAGCCTTCTGATCTTACAGCACCAAAGGTGAACAATCTACCTTTTGAACTACTGGCACTATTACATTGAACTGCGGCAAAAATAATAAAGTAAGAAGTTTGTGGAAAGGAAGACTGCCAAACTGGGGATTCATTATATTTACTTATTTATTATTTTATTTATTTATTCTTTGTTGACCGGGTTAGTCCCACCAGGCTACTAGTGTCTTTTCAGGGGAGACCCAAGGTGGCATTTATTCTACTAGGGAAATCTGACCAGGGGTTCAGGGAACTTCCCACACTCATAGCTCTGGAGCCAATTAGTGAGCATGCAAATCCTGTTCCTAGCACAGTATTAGCTGGGAAGATGCTGCATGACATGGAGAAGATGACAGAAGGCACACAGGAAAATGCCAGTCCTGTGGAGATTATCAGTAAGATTGTGAAAGATTCTAAAGTTGTTTTTCAGCAAAACTTGTTTTCTGAAACTGATAAAGAAGAATCAACAAGTGAGCCTTTTGTAACCCTGCAGTGGGCAGGGTTGAGGAATGATATCCTGAAAGAAATGCTGTTGCAGAGTGATACACAAAATGAAGAGATGTTTCCTGGGGTGACATTATGGATAAAATACAAAGAGATGAAGCAGAGTCCAGCCTAAAAAATAATGGTAAAAATAAAAGACTATGCAGAAAAAGTGAAAAAAGATGTCAGGTGAGCAGCAGATGTGGTAAGAATTCAGAATAAAGAAGATAAAAAATGGATAGGTATGATGTTTGGGACAACTTAATGATTCCTTTGTGCATCAACGCCCAGGAGGCAAGAGCTTTTATTCTTATAAGCAAATAAGCACTTTGTGCAATTATATTTGAGGCTGTATTTGTAATGGAAAGGTTCATTGGGGAATATGAAAAAAAGAATGGTAATTCTTGAAACTTATATTTAATAAAAGCATTTAACAGGAAAACAAAACAGAAGGTTTATGTACAATTTCAAACATAATTAGAAAAAAAGACTGCAAAAGAACATTTAAAATGTTTACGTAAAGAAGTATGGGACATTACAAAGGTTTATGACAAAAGGGGTTTATGGACTGGTGGATGTGAATGTAATATTGTACTAAAGATAGAAAAGGACAAAATCATACATAAACCAAGTATAACGAATATGATAAAATAGTGGGGACAATCCAAAACATGTTTTCTTTTTTTTTTTTTTTTTGTGGAAAAGAAAGACATTTGTTAAATAACTGTGACAAAAAGAAATGCAATATCTGTGGGAAACTGGGTCATGATGCAAGAAAATTTGAAATAAAATGTTATAGATATAGCAAAATTGAGCATTTATGGATGGATTGTAAGAATTATAATAATCACGAAAAAAGTGGATAAATGGTGCTGTCACAAACCAGTAATCAAAATCAGAGCACCACTCGATCAGTATGGATGTAGGCAGCAGTTTATTGAATGTCCAAGCACGAAACACAAGTCAAAACCAATACTTTAATGTTGTTAACATACAAGTAACATTTTCGTCATCAACTTCATCAGATATACAACAATCCCACAGTTCCCCTTAAATAACCAAGCCATAAATTCAATTAATAAATTCACCAATAAAATCAAAGTATCAATTAATGTAATCCTTACGTAGTCATACTAATATTCATATTCCATCTAATTATTAAAATTCAACATTATTGTACTAAAATGTAACTTCATATATGTAATGAACTGTGGGATTGTTGTATATCTGATGAAGTTGATGACGAAATGTTACTTGTATGTTAACAACGTTAAATTATTGGTTTTGACTTGTGTTTGGTGCTTGGACATTCAATAAAGAATTATAATAATAATAACATGAGTGAAGAAAAAAGAGATAAGAAACGTAGGGGAAATAGAAGATAAATTAGATAAAGAAGACAAAGAATGAGAAAAGAGAAGTAATGGAGGAAGATTCTGAAATAAGTGAAGAGGAAGATTTCAGTTGGGAAGTAGTAAATAGAAAAAAAAAGATTTACTGATAAAAGGATAAAAGATGGGAAAATAAATTTTAAATGGATAAGTACAAATGAAAAAAAGAAAGGAATAGATACAAAAATAAGGTTATAATTTTTAGAAAGTTAAGGAAAAGGAAAAGTAATAATTTTAGTGTACTTTCTGTTTGTGAATTGTATTAAGAATATAATAAGGATAGGATTTTTTGAATGGTGTGATACATCTGATGTAGATGTGATTGTTTGGAAGATACAAGATTCCTAATTGAGGAAAGATTACCAACAGAAAAATGATGGGGGGGGGGGCAAGATAATTTTGGAATTTAGAAAATGACTGAAATATACATATTTTATAGAACTGCAGTAAAAAAATATTAGATAGAACTTTAAAAATTGAAAGATTAACTGTAGTGGATTTAAAATGGAAAGAACAAATGTAGGGAATTATGTTACTTGTAAAGGAAGATAATGTTTATTTTACCAGATTTTAAATTATGTAATGATAAATATGAATATTATAGTGACAGGAAATTTTAACTGTGATTTAAGAGTAAAATGTAAAATACATCTGAACCCCTCTTAGGTGAAATCAGGCTAAAGAAATCACCAAATTTAACTAAACCTTCCTAAAGGGTGGCAAAAATAATTTCGAAACTCCTTTTCCCACAGATGGCATTGACAACTATACTAAGGTATCCACAAATGTCCCATACAAACACACAAATGTACTGACACAGCTGTACTTGATACGATCAAAATAAGATCAAAATAATATCCTCAAGAAAAAAAAAACAAGGCTCCCTGTTGGACATCTAGCATTAATAAATTATACTACAAAACAAATAAGTTGCTGTCTGAGAATAAAAAGGAGAGGTCCCAGCAATGGAAAAACATCCTCTGCTTGACCAAACAAATAAGACATCTTGTAAAATCCTCTATGGCCAAATTCATAAAATTTAGCAACTGTACTGTAGCTAAGGATAACCACAAGGCATTATTTAGCTATATCCATAAACTAAAAGGTAAAACCCAGACATGTGCTGAATTAGCTGTGGATGGCATCACAGACTTTAATCCTGTAAAAACAGCTAACCTATTAGTGAACATTTCTAGCAAAAATTTCACTCCCCCTGTCCCCTTCAAACATTCACAAAGCATTCCCTCTACATCTCCCCCTCTTTGCGTCTCTAAAAAGCAACTCATTAATGCTCTCTCCAAGGCCAAAAACACAGCCTCTATGGGACCAGACGTCATTCCAGGTTGCGTTTTAAATGGTCTAAAGCATGAGTTAGCAACTCCATTAGGTACTTTCTTCAAATACAGCCTGAGTACTGCTTTTGCCCCTGCTGAATGGAAAAAAGCAACCATCATCCCCCTTCATAATGGGGGTACAGCAACTGAACCTGGGAACTACAGACCCATAACCTTAACCAGCCTTATCTGTAAGGCCATGGAATGACTCATCATGGACCTTATAAATAAGGATATAGGTGATCTCTAAACCCTTAATCCAACACAGTCTGGTTTTCTCAAAGACAGGTCATGCCTGTTAAACCTGGTTGGACATCTTCAGAAACTTCACCAGAGCCGTAGACGAAGGCAAATCTGTATATACAGCAAACCTTGACTTAGCCAATACCTTTGACACAATCCCACATTCAGGCATAATCGATAAACTCTCCAAGTTGAATATCAGCCCTTATGTAATCAGATGGGTTTTCAACTGACTCACTAACAGATCACACTCAAAGTTGGAGGCTTTACCTCAGCCAGCAGACCTGTCACTACAGGTCAGTGCTGGGCCACCTATTGTTTGGAATATGCTTCTCAGATGTTCAGGCCAAAACAGAGGGGCTATGACTGACTAAGTTTGCTGACAACTACCAAGTAGGTGCAATCATTGAATCCCCAAATGATGTCAATATATTTCAAGTGGGACTTAGACAAATCAATGATTGGTGCCAAAGCCATGGACTCAAACTCAATGCTAAAACATGCATTATCATCCCCTTTTGTAAAATGATATCCCTGCAGACTATCATGTAAATAATAATACCCAAAGTAACAACTCAGTAGTGAGAGACTTAGGAATGCAATTTGACTGTAGCCTATACTTTGGCCACCATGTGTTTACTGTGGTAAGGAAGGCATTCTACAACATGCACCTTATTAGCAAATGCATTGCATCAAGAACAAGATAGGTCATAATACCCCTCTACTCAACCCTCATCAGGCCAATAATTCTCAATGTATGACTCCTTTTGGTATGCACCTTGCCAGGCACCTGCAGCAAATTGAGAGACCTCAGAGATTTCTAACCAAGAAAATTCAGGATCTCCAGCACATCGTGCATTGTAAGAAGAATTAATACTCCAAGTTACCATGACCAGGTAGTATAAAGAATATTTATTTGTTATGAAAATAATAAGCACTTTTGCGCTAATAAACCACTTCTTCATTCTTCATCCTATAAGAGGCCAGTATAAGCGATTGTTCATTTGATTCTAGTGATATTATTTTTAAGTAAGGCAATTGTTTTACTTTTAATTGGTTCTGTGTATCTTGACTCAAAAGATCTGGTCTGTTCCCTATGTTTATATATGCTTTACAATTAACCTCATTTACATTTTTATTTGTTTTTATAACATGTGATTTTAATTTATATGATTTGATTGGCTTGCTTTTATTTTAAAAGCATGGGTTGGGTTGTATTTTTGGTCTGATGAAGCAGTTTATTACCGTGAAAGAGCTTACCATTTTGATAACAAATAAATATTCTTTACAGTACTTGGTCGTGGTAGCTTGGAGTATTTATTCTTCCTGCATTTGTCATTTTTATTACTCCATGCTTTAGATAGCAGTCTCTGTGTGTTTTTTGACATGTCATACATTGACAGATAGAAGTCACTGTCACTGTATTCAGTAGTGCACAGATTACTTAGAGGAGACTTATTCCTGGCCTACAGAGCAATCTCAGATGCAAACCTAATGGAAATACTGCACATCCACAAGTCAAATGAGACAATGGTCAACCACTCCAGGGACCTTAACCTGGCCTGTGACATAAATAGGACTTTCTGGGCAGACAAATATGTCTCTCAGAGGTTGCCACTCTTCTGGAATAGGTTACCACTTTACATCAAACAAAGCTCCTCTATGACCCTGTTTAAGTGTATCCTGGATAACTGGATGGGAAACAGTAAATTCCTGCTGAGGATTTTACCTATGACCCTCCTAGATATGGGCAGTCATTGCTAACTGATATCTTGAGTTTAGGCATGATCCTTTATATTGGGTCTCTCTAGTATTATATTGGGTATATACAGCTAGGCTTATAAAGACCTTTGGGTCAACAGCCCAATAACCATTTATGAACCCATGAAATTCTGAAAGGAAATGATGTAAGAAAAATGTTAAAAATTATGGGATGTGGTAAATTAATACTCTAGGATACAGATTCACAGACTTACAGAAGGTGTAATTACAGAACCAAAATAGACTATTTTATAATATCAGAGGAATTAAATATAGGGGTAGGAGAAGCAAGTGAAAGTTTTTTTTTAATTGGATCATCTAGCAATATGATAAAGGAAAATAAGGAATATATAAAAATGGTCAAGGAAAGGAATAAAAAGAACAAAAGAGAAAACATGGGATGAAGAAGAAAAGACATTAATAGTGCAGTTATGTAGGGATCATAGTATGATGAGAGCAGTCTATAAAAATTGGTCTGAGTGGTAGATACTTTTTAAGACTAAATATAAAAAAAAATTGAAATGGCAGTATGATGTTAGAAAAGTGGGTAATGAAAATTATAATAGAGCACATGAAGAAGGATTGGAATACTGAGAAAATAATGATAGAGAGTATTCTGATAAAGAAAAATAATTATATAGACAAAATCAAGAGAAAAATGAAAGTGTTATTATTTAAACATAGATATTTTCTATAAGGCAAAAAGAAAAAGTATTGTTATATTTAAGTGAATAGTAAAAAAGATAGGTTAATGAGAGAAATGAAAAATGAAAAAGGGAAAACATGAACAACACAGGAACAAATTATATAGTAGAAGAACATGTACAACACATGTTTAAAGAAAAAAAAATGAAGACAAAATGGAAAGTAAAAAAAGTTTTCAGAACAAGAAAATAAAGAAGTTGAAAAAGAGATTTTGCCACATGAGCAAGATAAAGTGTTAGGGCAAGTGAATATAGAATTGACTGCAGGACCAGATTGAATAGGATGTGAAATGTATAAAAATTAATGGAATGGCAAAAATAATATTTTTTAAAGATTTTGAATGAATAGTTAAACGAGGGACTCATTTACAAAGAAGTATGTAGTGGAATACCTACATTTATTTGGAAGAAAGATAAAAAGAAATAATGAAAAACTGGAGACTGACAGCATTGAACAGTAATGATTATAACATTTTTATGAGAATAATATAGAAGAGATATGAAATGAGGATGAAAAGTGTTATGGAGGACAGTATATACAGCATAAAAGGGAAGGGATGTTAAGAATTATTAGTGACAAGAAATATTTTGGATAATATAATTATATTTTTTGGACACTACATGTATAGTGAGAGTGAGATTTAGTGTCTATAATGTTTTAAACTCTAGAATCATCTAGATGTGTAGTACATATATTGTAACATAGTTATTCTTTCAACCTGTTTTGTAGAGTATTTCTAATGTGATTTGGACTATATTGGATTTTACTGTATTCTTTATTGTACTGTATATGGAGCTTTTCTCCATGGGCCTCTGCTGAAAATGAGTTCTGTAGACCCAGTCAGACCACCCCAGAAAACAAATTCAAATAACTAACTAACTAACTAACTAAATAAATAGATAATAAGAAGGGAAAAAAGCTAAACATATGGCAGGGGATATTAATATGGTATTTGCTACAGTAGGACATGCCATTTTATGGGAAATAATGAAAGAATACAATATAAGTGAGAAACTCAGGAAATTATGTATGTCTGCATATAGAAATAATAAAGTAAAAATATTAGTAAATAGTTGGCTAACAAAAGAGGTACATATAATGACACATATGAGGACATTTGTAATACAGGGATGTCCAACAATTTGTATTCTCTTTGCTTTAATTATAAATATGATTGTATGTGAAGTAAATTATAAAATGCAGGAAGCAGGATAAGTAATACTAAGGTATTTAGAATTCCAGTTTTGTTAACTTATGCAGATGATATTGTAACAACTGCAAAAAATAAGACATGGACAAAAGAAGTAATAATTTGTTTAAATGAATGTTTAGGAGTAATAGACATGACTTTTAACAAAGAGATAGGTAAAGGATTAGGAGATGTGGTTAATATAGGGGAATATATTTTACAATGAATGAATGAAATCTGTCTTAGGGTATAAAATTTGGGAACAAGAATGTAAGTAGAATTCAATGGGAAAAATAATAGCAGAAATAAAAGATTTTTTTTGTTTTGGAAATCATGTAATTTATCATTTCATAAAACGTTTCATATGATAAACCTTGTTTTAATGGGAAAAATACTATATTTAGCAAGTGTATTTATGTTACCAATAAAATTTGAAAAGGAATTACTGCAAATATTCTTTTTTTTTTTCATTTACATGTGAAAAGAGGAACTTTGTATGTAAATAGAGAAAGGAAGTTTAGGGTTAATTAATAAAGTAGTATATGTTACTTCACTAAATTTATATAACATGTTAAAGTAGATAAATGAAAAAGATGAAAGATTAGTTGCAAACAGTCAAAATGTAAGTATGAAAAAGTTTGAAATATGATAAAAAGGACTAAAAGAGAAAAGGAAGGCATAAATGAAGAAATTAAATGTTATCAGGAAAAATATTAATGTGGAAAATAAAAACTGATGAAATTAAAAAGGAGAGAAAAATATGGTATAAGAATATAATAATACAATATTATTTTGTCAAATCATGTCCAGCAGGAAAATGATTGTCTGTGGGACCTGGGTATTTAAGCTCCTATGCAGAGGAGGAAAAATGTCCATGAATAAAATACCCTAGGGAAGCCAAGAACAAATGGATGACCAGGTAGGCTGCCTTAATAATGGTATGGTGGGATGTCAGTGAAGAAGCTGGGCTACCAGTAAAGACTTAGAAAAATGTGATATGTGATTGAAGAAAAGTACAGAATGTTACAGTACAATGAGGTGTTAGTGCAGAGTTGGAAAGAGGTCCAGTGACTTAAACATAGATAAATAGTACATGACTAAAAAGCATAACATAGATTCATAGGTTCGCAAGTAAGTACTTCGGAGGCTGCCCTTATAGGTCATTTTATGCCTAGTCAGTTTTCCATTTTGTGCTCAAAATAACCTATCCCATTTGGTGTAGACAGGCCTTACCTCTTATGAGAATAAAAGGGATCATGCCATAGATAGATATGTTGAGGGGATCTATACATGGGACAAAGCATTTAGTAGCTGGCTCTGTCCATTCATAGTACAAGGAGCAGTCCTGGAGTAAATTTTCTGTTTTCCATTCATAGATCTAAGCTGTACTTGAATATGGACAGGGTAAACTTTGTTTTTTGTGGATGGGGAGTCTGTTTCAGAGTAGTGGTTCAAAGGTTCATGGGTTCATAGGTGTGTACTAAGCTAATGGCCCTGGAGCCTTTACAAGCCTACCCATAGAAGTGCCCTGGCATCGTGCCACCCGACGTTAGTTCCAAGTGCATCTATCAAGTAGAGCCACTGGAGTGATCCCCTGGTGGACTTTCTATTTCCCATCCACTCATTAAGATTTCTCTTGAAGAGGGCCAGTGAGGTGCTCTGCTTGACATGTATGGGAAGTCTATTCCAAAGCATGGGCAGTCTTTGAGTTATGAACCTGTCCCTCCAGCATGTTCTGTTGATTGTGGTAATGAGGTTGAGGTCTCTAGAGGTTGTGGTGTGGAGGAATTGGATTTCTTTAGCTGTAGCATTTCTAACAGAGCTGGGTCACATATGGCTTTTTAACTCAAGCAGAGATCGCCTCTTAGTAGATGATATGAGACAGAGATTAGCTGGAGTTTTTTGAGTCTGTCCATGTAGGATATGTGTTTAAGGCCTAGGATCCTCTTCGTGAGGTACTTTTGTGGCCTTTCCAGCTGTTGCATGTGTCTAGTAAGGTACATGCCAAATGGGGCATCATACTCGATGATTGGCCTAATGAGAGAAGAGTAGAGAGAGATGATGACCTCTTTCTTCCTGGATGCAAAACCCTTGGTAATGAGATGTGCCACAGAGAAGGACTTTTCGACCAAAGTGGCAATGTGGTGTTCGAAGGAGAGGTTGCTGTCAACCTGTGCCCCCAGATCTCTTACAATGCCTTCCGTGTTCAGTGGGCTCCCATCGATGTTGTAATTAGTGGGAACCCATGGTTTTGACACGAGTCATTGATCTTAGTGAGGCCTTTTTGTAGGATGTCTACATCACTTGGGGAGTTAATAATGGCTCCCAGCTTGCAGTTGTCTGTGAACTTGGTCAGCCAGTGTCCCTCCATGTTAGCCTGGACTTCTGAGAAGTAGATGCCAAACAGGAGATGACTCAAGTCTGATAACTGTGGGACTCCACTCGTAACTGCTCAGCAGTCTGACTTGGAGTCCACTACTTTCACACTGTGGGTTCTGTCTGTGAGCCAATTTGCAACCTACCTAGTGATATAGGGGCTGATGCCTAGTTTGGTAAGTTTATCAATAATTCATGAGTGGGGAATGGTATCAAAGGCCTTGGCCAGATCAAGGTAGGCTGTATAAACTGCCTTGCCCTCATCCACTGCTGTGGTGACTAACTCAAAGAAGTCAACCAGGTTGAGCAGGCATGATCTACCTTTCATAAAATCAAATTGTGTGGGATCTAGAATTTGGACATTCCCTTTGTCCTTGTTAATTAGGTCCATGATGATGCGCTCCATAGCCTTACATATCAGACTCATCAGACTAATAGGACAAAAATTCCCAGGGTCTGCAGTTGCTCCCCCTTTAAGGAGAGGGATGATTGTAACAGTGTACCATTCAGTAGGGACAAAGATTGAGGAGAGGCTGTGATTGAACAGGGCACACAGATGTAGTGACAGTTCACTTTGTAGTTCATGTAGAGCACATCCAGGGATATTTTTGGGTCCCATGGAAGCTATATTCTTGTCCTTGGACAATGTGCTCCAGTAATGCTGGGTGCCTGGCATTCCTCTGGTATTGTGATTGGTCCTTTGGGGGGGGGGAGAAAAGTTGGCACTGAATCTGTCGGCCAGTATGTTGGCAATATTTGTTGGCTCAGTATAGGAGGTACCATTGTGCAGTAACTCAGAGCAAACCTGGGTTTTGCTGTGGAGAATATTGATATATCTGTAGAAGGCCTTGTGGTTGTTTTTAGTGTCTGCTGCAATTCTGCCCTCATAGCTGGCTTTTGAGGTTTTGATGAGGGATCTCAACTTTTTATTGAGGCTAATAAGTGAGTTTTTCCAGTATTTGGACTTCACCTTTTCCTGCAACAGTTTCTTCCTTCTGTTATAGAGTTTATTAATGGCAGGGGGACCACCAGATTGGCTTCCTTTTATTGTAGGAGAGCATCTTGGTTCTGTTGGGTATGGCTAGTTCCATGCATTTATGTACGTGTTCATACAGTGCATTGGTGTATGATTCAGCAGTCATGCATCTATTTTCCATTGACATGGGTGCCGTAAAGTTAGCCACCTCTGTTTTTAGGAGCCCAAAGTCAGCTTTGGAAAAGTTTTTCATGGTGGTTACCTTTGTGGGGGATGTGTGTGAGATGTGGTAATCTCTGTGAGATATATCTGTCTTTCCAAACTGTTCTCTTGATGTTGCAGAAGTTTAAATCTAGACGAGACTATGCCATTTGATTTTCTGATGTGCAATAAATTCATAAGTAATGGATCAGAGGAGGCCTTTTATGCCAGAAACAGGTCAACTCTTAGCATTCTGTAGGATACTGAGTACAGTGCCAGAACTTCGAGTTGGTCTATGTAAGACATGTTGTTTAGGCCTTGTATTCTTTTAGTAAGGCACCTATGTGAGCATTTCAGTTGTTACATGTGTCTGGACACATACATGACAAAGGGGGCATTATTTATATTTCATTATTAGCCTAATGACATCTATAGATCTAGACACAATCCCTTTGTTTATAAGCTGTGCAATATAGAAAGACATTCTTAGAAAAATTGACACATGTTGGTCAAAAGTTAGGTCTCTGTCCACAAAAGTTCCAAAATCCAGAACAACTGGTTCAGCTCTTATGGTTGTACTATCGATGTTGTAATTCCCTAGGGTAGACAATTACAAAATGATACAATGATGCATTTTTTGGCATTCAGTTTCAGTCCATGATTTTGGCACCAGTTATTTATTTGGGGTAGACCTTCCTGCAGGATGCCTAAGTTATTTGGCTAAAATGACTATTTCACATTAATACAATGTTTAGATTTCAGTTACATTTTAACATACAATGGGCTGTTTTTTTCTCTAGCTCTTATTTACTACTTCTGTGTCTCTATCTCCGCCAGTTTATGTTATAATCATCAAGTTATCACATAATAGCATGTCTCTAGTTAATGAGTTGTGCTGTCTGGCCAGCTCAGTCTTAGGTAAGATACATATGCATCAGAAATATTAAAAAAAATCAGAGTAAAAAGGAGCTCTACACTCAGAAAACTGATTTTCCTCTCAGCATCATGGAGACTACATTTAAGATAACAGAAACTACAGCTCCAATAAGTGTAAAACATTCAGTAAAGATGAATGCCTCTCTTCCTTCAGACATTGTGGAGCAAATTAAACATACATATGGGATGCTTGCTTCAGTGGTGTACAGGGATAAAATCCTAACTATGTCCTAGGTAACCCAAGTTTGATTAATGTCTCAGGCATTTGATGGGGCTTGGGGGGGGGGATGGGAATGGCCATCCTGGAAAGGATGGATCAATGGCCTTTGTGGTCCATGCCCACAGTTCCACCTAGAACTAACTATCTCTTGTCAGAGGACCAAAGTGAGTCCAGAGTGGGAGGTTACCCAAGGCCAGTGTATGGGCTGGCTGCCCAAGATGGTAACAGTAGTACCTGCCTGTTTCTCTGGATAGAGGGGGTTTATATGTCCACATCAGCACCAATGGGAGGGGTGTTGGAACACTATACATATCATGCTCAGTTGTTAGGATGTCAGTGAACATGCAAGCTCCCTGGTATCTACCAGGATGATGATGATTACCCCTAGGATCTGCAGGGAGCCTCAACTTCTGGGAAATGGATGAGTTCCGTTCCAGTGGGGGGCATAGCAGTTAGCATAGCAAATGGGGAAAGTGATATAGAAGCAAAAAAAAGGAAATGGTAACAAGTAGTACTTGGAGAGCAATGCAGAATTAATTGTAATCCACAGACAGAAGTTTACTGATTTTAGACAAAAAGGTGACTTTAAATGATCAAAGAATCCAACACTTTGTAAGATCTATAAAGAGTGATAAGCTTAAGTGATAAACCAGAGGAGTTCTTTGCATCAGGAAACTTATTCTAGGCTTAAGAATCTTAGACTCTTCACGCATTCCAAAGCACTGAAAGATGACTCTGATAATTACTGCAATACATCAGTTAAAGCCCAGACTCTTGCATTAGACCATAGCAGAGCTATAGCAAAATCATCCCAACCTGAAGTTGAAATTTCAAAATAAAAGGCTTCCCCAAAAAAGAAAAAAATCTTTATCCGAGACAAAGACTAAAAAAAGAAGTCATAGAACTTTGAAATGAAGCAAAGACCTCATGAAAGGAAGGTCCTTGTTACAGTTACTGTTTGTACAGTAGCTTAGTCTATTAGTAACTATAGGAAGGAACTAGCAGAAGCTCTTTAGTACAGTTACTAAATATATTAACTTAAGAAGCTATGATATCACACACAGCTTCTTAAATGGATGTCGGTACTCCATTCACACCCTATCAGCAAAAAACAGTCATTTCAGTTTGTACCTCGGCCTGCTGCCAGCTTTGTCCCTCACTAATTACAATTCTTAACAAATGGAACCTTTTGCAGAGTCACATTATAAACCCACTACCCAACAATTACAGAAAAAAACAAAGAGAACTAAATCAGTTTTAATTACGCTGACCTCCTATGACTAGAAGAACACACTTCAGAGATCTGTGAAATCTTACAGAGTACTTAAAGTAGAACCATGGCAAGAAACTAATACAAAATCAAATATGTTACATTATATTTATGTTCTACGCAATTTCTATGTCTCTGTGGCACTCTTAATAGTCATTATTAGTCTTCATGTATTTTTAGCAAAGAATATCCTAACACATGCAGATATACTGACATTTAGTTTTATGGTAGGCTTTCTTTTCCCATGATGCAGTATGAGTCCATAAAATCCATAGGTGATAAGATTACCTTCCTTGGTTCTGCTATGCAGAATCTTGTTTATATTTACATAGAAGGGCATTACTTAGGATTGCTGTCAACTTTCAGAATACAGTAACTCTCTGGTATGGGTTCTTTGTCATTTTTTTTTCAAATCACTACCCTAAGAAGGTCCTTCTACTGCTGCAAAACAGTGCTTACATTTTTTCCATTAAGAAAATCAGAATCACTTGGATCCTCGGGTTTTCTGACACTGACATCAGGTTTATCTAAAACAAAAGAGTAAAGCAGCAGGGAACTCCCAGTGACTCAATATGGTTATGTCACAGAGGAGGGAAGGAAGGCAGTTGTAACTGATGGTACTCAGTAAAAGATCTGTGAATTCCTACAGACTCAAATAGGTTTGTGACCTCAGACTGAATGAAAAAAAAAATATTTACAAATACTTAATGGTTTGGGTTTTTGTCTGACCAAAAATCTTAAAATATAATTGATAAGGTGATATAAGGGGCAAGGAGGCAACATTTGCTAGGAAAGTATTATCAGATTGCAGTCAAATTCAGCATTCATCATTTATTTTATTTCTTTATTTTCATTTTTGACTGGGAATGTCTAGCTGGCAAGAAGTCCAATTTTCTGTTGAGTTCTGGAGAGATAACTCCAAATGAACACTTAGAGGCAAAAATAAGATATAAACAAAATATATTAAAATATAAGATTAACCCAGCCACTGGGGATTCACAAGCCAGTGCATTTCTTTGTGCCCGTCCCAAGCCCGGATAAATGGGGAGGGTTGCGTCAGGAAGGGCATCCAGTGTAAAATTTTGCCAAACCATACATGCAGAAAACAGTACAAAAATTCATACCAGATCGGTTGAGGCCCGGGTTAACAATGACCGCCACCAGTACTGCTGGCCAACAGGGTGCTGGTGGAAATTGGGCTACTGTTGGCCGAAGGAGGAGAAGAGGCAGAAAGCATGCCCAAAGGCAGGTAAAGGCTAGGACTGTGATAGTGAGGGTCGGAACTTTGAATGTTGGCAGTATGACTGGTATAGGGAGAGAGCTAGCTGATATGATGGACCAAAGGACGGTTGGTATATTGTGTGTGCAAGAGACCAGATGGAAGGGAAGCAAGGCTAGGTGTATCGGAGGTGGTTTCAAATTGTTTTATCATGGTGTGGATGGGAGGAGAAATGGCGTAAGCATTACCCTGAAGGAACAGTATGCTAAGAGTGTTTTGGAGGTGAAAAGAGTGTCAGATAGAGTGATGTTTATGAAGCTGGAAATTGATGGTGTAATGATGAATGTTGTTTGTGCATATGCTCCACAAGTTGGGTGTGCAATGGATGAGAAAGAAAATTTTTGGAGCGAGTTAGATGAAGTGGTGACGACTGTACCCAAGGGTGAGAGACTGGTGATTGGAGCAGATTTCAATGGGCATGTTGGTGAAGGGAACAGAGGGGATGCGGAAGTGATGGGTAGGTATGGTGTTAAACAAAGGAATGCAGAAGGTCAGATGGTAGTGGATTTTGTGAAAAGGATGGACATGGCTGTGATGAATACATATTTTAACAAGAGGGAGGAGCATAGGGTGACATACAAGAGTGGAGGAAGATGCACACAGGTGGATTATATCTTATGTAGAAGGGCCAATCTGAAGGAGATTGGAGACTGTAAAGTGGTGGCAGGGGAAAGTGTAGTTAGGCAGCATAGGATGGTGGTTTGTAGGATGACATTGGTGATCAAGAAGAGGAGGATGAGTGTGAGGGTAGCACCAAGTATCAAACTACAGCAAAGCTAGTAAGAGAGATGGCTGGACCTGTACCAATTGGCTAGACAAGGAAGATAAATATAGGATAAAGGAGATTAACTCTGAGAGCGAGAGTGTGTTGAGCAGGATGGAAGAGTACTTTGAGGGGCTAATGAATGAAGAGAATGAGAGGATACCGCTGATCATATGAGCAGTGGGATTAGCAAGGGGGAATAGGAGATAGCTATGAAGATGATGATGCTGTTGGTCGATGACATACCTGTGTGGCAAGGAGGTTAGGTAGAAATGGCAGTGGTTTTTTTAACTAGATTGTTTAATGAAATCTTGGAAAGTGAGAGGATGCCAGAGGAATGGAGAAAGTTACCTTTTTTAATAATAGTGGTGATGTGTAGAGCTGTAGTAACTACAGAGGGATTAAACTGATCAGTCACAGCATGAAGTTATGGGAAGGTGATGATTAGTGATGAGCAGTATGGTTTTCATGCCAGGAAAGAGCACTACAGATGCGATGTTTGCTCTGAGAGTGTTGATGGACAAGTACAGAGAAGGTCAGAAGGAGTTGCATTGTGTCTTTGTGGATTTAGAAAAAGCATATGACAGGGTGCCTAGAGAGGAGTTGTGGTATTGTATGAGGAAGTCGGGAGTGTCAGAGAAGTATGCAAGAGTGGTACAGGATATGTACGAGGGTAGTGTGACAGCGGTGAGGTCTGCAGTGGGAGTGACAGATGAATTTAAGGTGGAGGTGGGATTACATCAAGGATCAGCTCTGAGCCCTTTCTTATTTGCAATAGTGATGGACAGGTTGACAGACGAGATCAGACAGGAGTCCCCGTGGACTATGATGTTTGCAGATGGCATTGTGATCTGTAGTGAGAGCAGGAAACAGGTGGAGAAGACCCTGGAGAGGTGGAGATATGCTCTAGAGAGAAGAGGAATGAAGGTCAGCAGGACTAAGACAGAATATATGTGTGTGAATGAGAGGGAGGATAGAGGAATGGTAAGGATGCAGGGAGTAGAGGTGGCAAAGGTGAATGAGTTTAAGTACTTGGGATCAACAGTTCAGAGTAATGGTGAGTGTGGAAGAGAGGTGAAGAAGAGTACAGGCAGGATGGAGTGGGTTGAGAAGAGTGTCAGGAGTGATTTGTGACAGACGAGTACCAGTAAGAGTGAAAGGGAAGGTCTACAAGAGGGTAGTGAGACCAGCTATGTTATATGGGTTGGAGACAGTGGCATTAACAAAAAGGCAGTATTTAGAGCTTGACGTGGCAGAGTTGAAGATGTTAAGATTTGCACTGGGTGTGACGAGGATGGACAGGATTAGGAATATGTATATTAGAGGGTCAGTCCAGGTTGGACGGTTTGAAGACAAAGCCAGAGAGGCAAGATTACATTGGTTTGGACATGTGCTGAGGAGGGATGCAGAGTATATTGGGAAAAAGATGCTAAGGATGAAGCTGCCAGGTAACAGGAAAAGAGGAAGGCCTAAGATAAGGTTTATGGATGTGGTGAGAGAGGACATGCAGGTGGTTGGTGTGACAGAGCAAGATGCAGAGGACAGGAAGAAATGGAAACAGTTGATCTGCTGTGACGACCCCTAACAGGAGCAGCCTAAAGAAGAAGAAGAAGAAGAAGATATTAAAATATAAGATTCTGGCTGTACAAGGATGATAAGATATATAAATATATTAATAAACTAATCAGTGCTATACTCAATTTTACCATATTTACATAATATACAATATAAATATTAGGAATAGAAAACATTTTAAGTCAGAGAATAAAACTGAAAGGGTAAGTGCAGAAGAAAACTAGAACTACTACTATCTCTATCGTGATATGATATTATAATACTATTATGCATTTTACAGTCTAGTAAAAAGCTAAAGAACAATGGCCAAGTGATTCTTTACTTAACTATATAAAATATTAACTTGGAACAGTTTTACATTTCTGGTCACATGGTTCACATTGAAGAAACTGAATAGGAAAGAAGTGACACAGAACAAAAGAATGGCAAAATGTTTGCAGTGTAGGGGTTATTTGTTGGTAGGAAAATCTATTCTGAGAAAAGGAAATGTAGATAAGGTGTGACTGTCCTTTTCTCGATAATACTGCATGACTATATGATGGCAATGGCTTTACTGTTTTGTTGAGCTGTGGTTTGTCAGTCAGTATTAGCATGATGTTTAATTGATACCGTGTCCTGGATGTGGTAATTGAAAAATGTTAGCATGGGTAAGGGAGAAGCCTTAGGACATATGTTCCACACAAACCCAAACTCCCTTTAATTAAAGGTAAAATTGATATTTATTTAATTAAAGGTTCACTGCTTGATCTCAAAGTTCAGCACCCTTCTTTACCTTGCCCATTGTAGTTTAACTTAGCAAGGGAGGTGGGATTTCTCATATGAACTGGTGTTTGTCCAGGCTTTTTTGGAGGGTGGGTGCAACTTTAAGTACTGGACTAAGGAGTGTATCAGCTTAGTTGCAAGGGACAATGAGTAGATTAAAGTAAGTTTGTATGCTCTAGAAAACACTAAAAATCATTCTAACAGGAAAAGCAAAGGTAGTAGTTACCATCACTATGAGAGATGAAGGCTTTAGGTCTGACCATTAAGGCGACTGGGTTTGCAGCTTCCAGAATTTGAATTCTACAGTGTTTCCAGCACCATAAGCATTTGTTGATGTCAGAAGATGGACTTCAGTAGATGTTGTTTAAAAGTCCTATCTTATTCCTAGACAGATAGGTACTATAGACATTTCAATGAGAACTGCCAAAAAAGTTTGCATTTGCAAGACTTAGTTACATCTTGAAAAATTAACGAAACTAGACCCTTCAATAATGAGATGATTAAGGCTCTCATTGTAATATAACAGATGTGTTTAGAGAATATTACAATAGAAAATATGTAAAGGAATGTATCTATCTATCTATCTATCTATCTATCTATCTATCTATCTATCTATCTATCTATCTATCTATCTTTACTGGGAAAGTCTGAATGGGATAAAATCCTTTTTCAGCAGAGACCTTTGGAGAAAAGCATCACATTTAACACCAGTTTTGACATCTACATAAAATATGGGTCTATGTCAGTTTATTGAATGACCAAATTGTTAAAACCCATATGGTTAAGACCATATTGTTGACAATTTAATTCATCAAAAAATTTTGATTTAGATTGCGTTATGGTGGGAATTGGGGAATTTGGCATTTTCCCCCACTGTAATATGATCTCACAGCTGGTTGCTCCCCTGCAAAAACATGGTTGTGAGGTTGCTGGTTGTTTGGCTTTATGTCAGTTTTTCAATTAACTGCATTGTCAATCATATAGTATCGGCCATATGGGTTTCAAAAATGTGTTTTTTCAATAAACTGATATATATCCATAAAATACAGCTTCAGTGAAATTTTGGGTAATCAACCCAGAATAGTGTACCGTAAGGGTTCAAACCTAAAAAACCTGTTAGAGAATAAGTTGAGTGATGGGGCAAGGAACCATGGTATGTATAAATGTGGTATGTGTTCACAGTGTAAGGTAGTGGACACCGCAACTTACTTTACAGTAAGGTATACCAAATACAGGGTGAAAACTAGGTTTGACTGTAATTCTAAAATGATCATGTATTTGGCCAGGTGCAAAGTTTGCCCAGCTTACTATATTGGTAAAACTGAACGTAAGTTCAAGGAACGAATTTATGAACACCAGAATGCAATCAATAAAAGTAAGCTGGACAACACACTGGCCAAGCATGTGAATGATTACAGTACACACAGTTTTGGGTACATGGTGATAGACCAAATCCCTTATGACCCAAGAGGTGGTCCCAGTGCATTAATGCTTGAAGTCAGAGAGTTGTACTGGCAGATTTTAACAAATGCATATAATCACCCGGGTTTGACTGAGATGTGTACCATTGCCTGTGTGCTTAAACTAAAGGCCTTAGAAAGGTAAACAAACACTCACAGTAGAATGTAGTGATTGAATATAACATATAAAAACACACTCATGTTCTTTACTATATATCGTACATGAACTATTGTACCCTATTAGATGTATGAAGTATTAGATTCACTACAGTTGTGTGTACACATACGAATGTGCAGATATACGCACACATCAAAATTGTGAGTAGGTTATATTGTAAAAATATAGGGTTGCATGTTACAACATACATTTTATGGCTTTTAATTGATAAAATCAAGAGATGCTTTAGATAAGATGACCCTTTGCATCTAAAGGAAAATATAATGCATAGAAATTTACTTAAATTTATTTATACTTATTTTATGGTCATAATTTTACAATTTTGTTTCAAATGTATGCTGTGTGCTAAATTGTCATCAGTAGAAGTAGTATAGCACAGGATGTATGGTCACTAAACATATGTAAGGAGTGGAATGTGACCTTGTAAAAATTACCATGTACCGGGTTTTGTAACTTTGTTTAAAGGTTACATCCCATGGTAATTTTATTGGGTGACTGGGATTATATGACTTGTAGAACCAGCATTAAAACCATTTTTTTTAGTATTTTTTCACATCTGAAGAAGTCTTTACACTCTGAAGACGAAAAGCACTTTATGTGGATTGTGTTTTGGATTTTACAATAAACTACTTGAAAGAACTACTCGACTTAGAGTCTTTGGGTCCTGCTTCTGTTCGGTATTGGGATTTGTGTCATATTCAACAGTTTTGCTTGTTTGGACTTGTTCTTTTTTCAATAAACTGATATATATCCATAAAATACAGCTTCATGATATCAGAAGAAATACAAAATACAGGTAAGTATACACACATAAGGAAAAATAATTTCAATAGCTTACATAAACATTATTTAGAAACAGAGCA
The DNA here is from genome assembly GCF_019279795.1 of Protopterus annectens. Lineage (NCBI taxonomy): Eukaryota > Metazoa > Chordata > Ceratodontiformes > Protopteridae > Protopterus > Protopterus annectens. The sequence goes on from NC_056739.1 coordinate 1,606,238,540, forward strand.
TGTACATAGTTTGTATAGGTAAATACAGTGTTGAACATTCATTAGAAATAGACACAGGCTTTATATAAAAAAGTGATACTTAACATTGAAAAATATACTGTAATATTACCTGCAATTTCAAGCAATTAAAATAATGAAAAGAAGAGGCAGCCTAACTACTGAAATATTAGAAAGGGGAAAGGTGATTGATAATGAAATATAGTATGATATGCAATAGCAGAGCAACTATGTAAATATCATTACATTTAAGATTGAGAAATGAAGTAATTAGGAGAGTGAGAAAGGTTGGGACTACTTGGGCTTTTATAAGGAGTATTAATTTTGGATTGATGAGGAGAGAGAGAGAGTAAAGGAACTATGACAGAGTGGGGATAGTGAAAGAGTGGCTGATGTTATCGGAGAGAAGAAGAGATTGGGTATTTCAACTTTTAGCACATAATCGATACAATTTATGTTAACAAAGCTAATCCTTGTTGTTAAGTGAGTATCTGTCTGTTTCAAATGAGAAAAAGTAGCAGGTGTGGCTAAAACAATGTAGTCTAGCTAGGAGCTGAACAGTCGCACAGCCAGTTTTTGTTAGATATTGATTTAGTACTAATTTGAAGTTATGTATCCTAAACAATGCTAATAATAATAATAGTGATAAAATGCTAGGAGCCTAATCAACACTCTCCCCTCCCTACAAGCCCTTCTCACCCTGGAGAATATTGATCTGTGTGTAGAGACTGAGATATGGTTTAACATAGCAGAGAGCACTCCGGCTGTGCAGGGTATTATGCCTTCCACACATTTAGACCAGCTACTGTGCTGGAGGGGGAAAAAAAGAGAACGTGTCTCAGTTTTCATCCAGAAGAGACTCACATCAAGGCTAGTAAAGCAGCATGATGCACTAGAGCTTCTTTTTATCCAAATAACCATCAGAAAGGCCCCATACCATATATTAGCTAGTCATAGAACTTCATCTATGACCCAAGAAAACCACAAAGTTTTTCTACAGGAACTAGAATTTCTTAGTATTAAACCCAATAATATGTTCCTAGTTAATCTAAACTATTCAGCTATAGACTGGGAAACTGGCATCACAACTAATGCATAAGCACAGAGATTCCTAAACTTTGTCAGTACAAACGCCGTGGAGCAGTTACTCAGACTACTCAATACGGGGCTCAACATCTTGAATATTTTCTTTAATAATATGGGAGTATCTTGAATCATTCCATGCATATCTTCATCACTTGTTAGAGCTGGCTATAAAGCTGTCTCCTTCAAAATAAAATTGAGACCAAAAATCCCTTCCACTCAAGGTACCCTTAGAAATTTTTCTGAGGCAAACTACTTACTCTTAAGTGATACATTGTCAAGCTTCAAATCCACACCAAACCCAGGTAACTCTACTGAATATGCAGAAATGTACACCACCAGACTATACAAGCCTATAAGCAGCAGCATCAATGCAGTTGTCTCCTGTAGGAACAATCACAAAGCAAATGCCAGAAACAAACTCCCATGGTAGAACCATACTATCAACATGCTTTGTAATAAAAGGAAGAGAATTTTGACCAAAAGTAAGAGTAGTTCCCAGGATGCTAGATTCCCACATCACTGAAATAAACAACAACTCAGGAGCTAAGAAAGCTAAGATTGAGGATAAAATAACTACCCAAGCCAAATACAACCACAACACGTTTACAGTTAAGCTCATAGTCTCAAAAGCACAATGCAACAATGCGCTAAGCTGATTGTGCAGTGTTACCTACACTGAGGCTGAATATATAGCTAACCTACTGACTGATGAATTCAGCTGTAAATTTACCCCTCTCTCCCCTCCACCAATCCCTCAAGATATACTTGAAACTGACTCACAACCAACTATCACACAAGACCAAGTCCTAAAAGCTGTATCAAAAGTTAAAATTACTGCATTGATGGGTCCTGACAATATCCCTAGCCAGTGGCGGGTGACTGGCAAACCATCATTATGAAAGTCCAATCAAGACAAAAATAAGTGTAGAAGAATAAAAATATTTCAATGTATTGGCTGCATGACAGCTTACTTAATATCTAGATGGAAACAAAAGGTTGTGAGGCATGAAAAATAAATTACTTTTTAAATCCATTACTGGAATGCCAGTCAAAATCAAGTATAAGAAAACCAGAAGCACTCAACTCAAACCACTTCTCCTTGCACTGCAGTTCTAATTATAATATATTCAGCTTTATTAAAGTACTAAGTAACATGCTGAAAGTAGAAATCTATGTGATGCCCCCACTTGTAAAAATGTTTCTTATCCAAAAAAGACCTGCTGCCTGACAACTTGTTTCATGGGGAAAACATGATCAAAGTAAAAAAAAAAAAAAAACAAAGAACAAGCTCAAGATACATTGCTTAAAGGATTACTGTATAGGTTATGGACCACACATGATTGGCATTCTGTTTAGTTTAAAGTCTGTAGAGATGACTGGAAGTCTCCAACAAGTGTAATGAGCTTTTTAAAATAATGGAATCCTGTCCTTTAATACCCAAAGGCTTATACATTATCTAGTCAAGTATTCTCTGCATGGCAACAACAGAAAGGCTTTCAATGTTACCTTATGGTCATTAAAGCATTGCTACTTAAACACAGAGCAACAGGCACTTTGAGTAATAAGCATAAATCTGAGTAATAAGCATAAATCAACAGTACAAAAATATGACAGAAACCAGACCATTCTGCAAAATCAAGGACAGATGAAAAGCCACTGTAGTACTTATGCAGTGTGTGTCTCCCCATCCAAGGTAGATAACTCCTCCTTGCCTTGCTTGGACACATCCAGAGTCACTACATGGGGAACAAGCATGTCACAATTTGAAATCTGACTGTGATGGCCCTGACACATTTGTCATACCTCTCAACCTCAAGAGCAAGAAATCTGGACAAAGCCATACACAGAAGTGGGACAAAGGCCCAACAATAAGGACAATTTTAAATATTGCTCTAATAAACTTAGAAAGATAATAGAATAGGTCTTGCATTAGTATGAATTTTCTGAAGGGTATAAAATCTGAAACTCAAATGTCTGTCATTTTCTAACTTCAGTCTTTAGTGATTTGTCACTAATTTGCCAAAAACACAATTTTATGAAAATGGACCAAAATGTGATGCAAAAATATAAAATAGACACACAATACAGCTGCTACCTGTCAAAGAAGGGACACTTTAATATTAGTACTGCTACCTTGAGCAGCTGACAAAATAAAAGAATCTACATGCATTTCAAGTAATCTATAACTTTGATTATTACAGTTATTTCTTAATTGTAAACCCTCCATGTTTTCTTCCAAAATTGCTATTTGGATTATTAGGGGAAGAGCAACATTTTGAGCCAAAAATTGGGGACAGTTGAGAGGTTGGCTATGCCTAATTCTATAAAACAATTTATTTGCATGTACCTCTCAACCTGTTAATGCAGTAAATCTGAACAAGGCCAAATACATTGGGGGCACATATAAACAGTACTAAAACTGTGTAAATTGATTGATAGATAGAACAGCTTACTTTAACATGCATTTTTCTGAAGGTTATGATGCTCTTGTGTAAATTGAGTTGAGTTGACAGCTCTTTCTTTTAACATGCATTTTTCTGAAGGTTATGAAGTCTGAAACTTATTATTTAGTGACTTCTTGCAAATCATTTAGGAATTAAAACTACAAATTTTATGAACAACAAACTAAAAATAAGAAGCAAAAATCTATTCGTTCTTTGAAAATCTGACAGTTTGGGAGGTATAGTTCAGCTGGGCCTGTCTGAGTTTGACAAAAATTATAATGGTTGAATGGCCATTCCCCCATTCCAATGAACCATTACATTTCTATTTCTCCCCATTTACCATAAACACTAATGTGCATACTGCTACTTTCTATGATGAGTTGACTTCATTTGAAAGTTTTTATTTTGTATTTTACAGCACAGACACTGAGTCACCCTTGAAACTCACATTCATGAAGCTTTTTTTGAAACCCCCATTCAAAGAAAATACATTTGCCAGTGCAGATAAAGATTAATTTTGGGCTGTTTTCATATGACATACATGTGCTCTTTGATACACCTTCCCAGTAAGCAATGAAACAAACCCATATGCACCCATAATGGCAAAACTGCCGTAAATATGCACAATTCTACAGTCCACGTCCATTATCAGTAAATATGCACAATCTCTGAATCTAAAATAATAAAAAATAAAGAATTAAAGAAATCTAAAACTTGGTTGTTGCTAAGCGGCTACTTTTTTTTATTTTTTTATTTCATCGAAAATAAAGTGTCTCTGTTGCCCAGGAATAAAAAATATATATTACATATTAAAAAATGATAAGCTAGTAATAATATTTATTGATGATGATGATGGGCAAACTGATAACGAACTACTCAGTTAGTATCTTCACCAAGGAGAACATTCTCAGTATGGCAGCATCCACAACCCACCTTGCATCAAAGCAAGTACACAACCTGTTGTGTTATAGTATTAACTAGGCAAAGCACTAAAAACTTCTCCCCTACAGCTCTCAGCTCCTTGTAAAATCTACTCAATACTCAACTGCATCTCAAAAAACCAGGGATTACACACAACTGCTTTTATAATCTAAAAAAGTTGCTAGAATAAAAATGTTGTTGTTGCCACTATATTATTTTACTAAAGGTCCCTGAGCAAAAACAGTCAGAGTAACATACCACTCTGAAACTTAAATGGCTATCATTTAGTGAATTCAGTTCTCACCATAGCTGTCAACCCTCTAGTACAAAACACCTGGACAAAACCCAGTAATGAGGGAATACAGCCCTCAAACTGCAGACTCACACAGAAGCCCCCCCACACAAACCAAAAACCAAAAAACCTATAGCTGTGAGGCAACAATACTACCACTGCACCATCAATTATGCAAGGAATTAAACATTCAGAAACCTGAAGTCTGAAACCAGAAAACCTATAGCTGTGAGGCAACAATACTACCACGTAAAATGGGACACCAGAGCAAATCCACACAAACACAGGAGGGGGAGATGCAGACTCACACAGAAGCCACCCCAACCAAGAATCAATTAAAACACAGACACGCTTTTGTAAAATGGCAGGGCACCAGAGCAAATCCACACAAACACAGAGAGGAGATGCAGACTCCACACAGAAGCCACCCCAACCAAGAATCAAACCAGAAATGCAGCTGTGAGGCAACAATGCTACTACTACACCATCAAATATCATGGTGGTGGGGGAGGAAACTCAAGTTAACACACCTAACACAGGGTACAGGGTTCAAGCCTGGGTATTCCCCACACACCACCATATGAACACATGGGGCATTTTACACACACACACAATGAAAGCAGCAAGCACCACACACTTCAGATAGTAAATACAAGCACACACCATATATTCAATCAAGTACCATACACTTACCTGTCCTGTCCGCTCTCCATAATATCCATCCCTAGCTGCATCTTAAATAAAATGAAGCACAATGTAGCCACCCTCTAACAGCACTGTTCAACCTCAGGTTACATCCAGGTTTTCTATCAAGTAAATGGAGAACAGCTACAATCATTCCCCTGCATAAGGAGGACCTTCCACAGACCCAGGCAATTACAGACTTGTACGCCTGACCAGCTACATATACAAAGACATGGAAAGACGTCTCATGGAACTAATCAATAAGTACATAGGGAACCTCTCAGTTTGGATTCATCAAGGCAAGTCATGCTTACTCAACCTGGTGGAACTTTTAAAAAGGACACCAAGCAATAGCTGAAGGTAAAATGGTACACACCGGAAAACTCAACATGGCCAAAGCACAATACCCCACTCAGGCATAACAGAAGAGCTAAATAAACTGGGAATAAACCCATGTGTCACCAGATGGATTACCAACTGGCTCACAGATAGGACACAAGAAATCAATATAGATAAGTTACCTCCACACGATTCCAATATGGTGGATTGCCTGTAAACACTCTTTCCTTACAGCTCCTCACCTCTCTAACTCAAACTTCGTAATCAGGAAACATTGGTCCACAATTTCATCTTAACTGTGATCCTGCTCAAACCAGAAGTTAAACTGCTTACATCTGACTTCAGCAGATTTAATTTTTCTCCACATTACTGCTTATCTTTACTCTGGGAACTACTGCAATATAGACACACATGGTATTTTGTGGCCTGGTTCTACTAGCAGTAAAGGTAAAAAGCAAACAAATGACCAAGAGTCCACAAAGATCCAAGCTGGATGAAGCAACAAAGTAGACAGAATAAAACCAACAGGACCACCACAGCTAAAAACATCAAGTTTAATAAAAGATAAGCAGTTTCACGTTCTAAGGTGAACACTTCATCAGATCTGATGAAGCGTTCTCCTTAGAATCCAAAAGCTCTTATCTTTTATTAAACTTGATGTTTTTAGCTGTGGTGGTCCTGTTGGTTCTTTTCTGTCTACTAGCTGTAAAGGTAGTAAACAAGCAGTATACTGGTAAAAACTGATCATGCCCAATGAGCTGGAAAATATGGACTTACAAACTAAGACCAAGCTTTCACAAATTGCTTCACCTGAAAAAGAAACTCTGTTGAAAAGGAAACAGACCTTAAAACAACAAGAAATAAGTAAACCTAATTCTAAAGCTAAATCAGAGGCAGCCTACCATATGGATGATCTGAAATCAGCACTTATGCCTATACAAACTGCCATTCAAAATTTCTCTGACCAACTCTCAAATTTTGGAACTACCCTGGAGTAAATTGTCTCCTGTCTGGATCACGCTGAAGATAATCAACAGCTAATGAGCTAAATATAGAAGAATTACAAAAACAATTAAAATTCAAATAATCTGCTTTAAAAGAAAAACAGCAAAAGCTTACTGACCTAGAGGCTCGGAGCAGAAGAAATAACATTCTCATAACAGGAATCCCTGAAACATGTGAGCAACCCCAGCTTCAAGATACCTTAAAGCAGATTTTTAGCTCTTTGCTGGATAACAAATCTCTTGCCAAAGAAATTATAATAGAAAGATCTCATAGGGCACTTTGAAAGTCTCAAAACCCTAGCAGCCCCTGTCAGGTGTATGCAAAATTATTAAATTATCAGCACATCCAAGAAATTCTATTATTGGCAAAACAAAAAAAAAATCAATAATCTGGAATGGCCAAAAAAATCACATTTGCACAGGATTTTCCAATGCAGATGAAACAAGCTAGACAAGTGCTTGCACCGTACTGTGCCTTTCTTATTATTAAAAGAATTAAATTCCAAGCACTTTATCTTTTACACAAAACAGCCAAAAGTTTACAATAAGTACATCTACTGAAGCTAAAACAACCTTTTTGAAAGTTGTTGGAGAAATACTGAAGCATTGAAAGCAAGAGTTATCTCTCACCTAGTCACCGCTTAGTTTGAGCCTCCTTTCAAGGTGCAGATCACAGAATAAAGAAAATACAGGTAGCTATCTGTTTTGGCAATTTCTTTTGCTGCAGAGATCCCTAATTTGCTTGGGTTGCTTTAATATAAGCTCACATTAATCGTCCATGAGCTCTTTTCAATGTTCTAAGACTACCAGCTGTCACATTTAATTGAGTAAGCTTGGAAATGCCTGGTCACCATTTTTGGCCCTACCTACCTCTGTTGCTGGAAGTTTGACTTGTAAGGTTGCAATCCATATTCAGCCACTTCCGCATAATGGCCTATACTGAGTTAAATACAAGAAAAGTAAATCTATATCTGTATTTCTTTTAAAGGTTTAAGGAAGAATACATGAACAGTGATTTCTACATCTGTATCCATAGGCAAGTACTTCTTAAGTAACTCTGTCCATACCACGAATGTCAGTTGTTTTTGTCTAATACGACTTGTTTAAATATCTACATATCAGTACTAGTATAGCATTTCTGTTGTCTAAGCTTGCTGACTGCTCCCTGTAACCACTTATAACGTAACTTTTAACCAGTGAAATAACAGCTTTGAATATAGATATATATATTTAAATATCTTTTTCTTTTTTTTTTACCAAAATATGCTGTTGCATAGAGAATCAAACTGTTTATCTTTAGTTAGAGCTATGTCTTGGAAATGAGATGGTTTTGAAAGCTGCATGTTATATGCATATTAATGCATGATGCTCTGTGACTGATTCTACATAAATCCTATGGTAGTGACAGAAGTTCAAGCTATGGTAGTACCTATTTAATGAGACATAGAATCTTATATATATCCTTAATGGATTATTAAAAACTTATTATGAAATATTATTGCATTCATGCACCTTGTCCCCATATACTGCAGGTCTTAATGTTATGTCTCAATTAAATGAAATTAAATTAATTTATGACATCAGCCCTTCTGAATTTGTAAACATATTCTAAACTATGAATATATTTTCCTTTACTATATAAAGAATTAGTTTCCCTCAGTTAATGCTGTTTGCTTAACGCTTGTGTAATTACTTGCCTAGACCTACACCAACACATCTGGGGCAGTGTAACTAAACCGTTCTAATTAAACTCAATTTAACCTTGTTTTAATGGGTAACATCCCCGGATGGATATGTACTACTTTACTGGTAAAAATGTATAAATATAAATCTTGGATTAGCACTGCTTATTTGATGTATTAGACTATAGCTGTTCCACCAATTGACCGACCATAATCAAAAGCTGTAAATCTTTTGTTTACCATAAAAGTTACTTCATATATTAGATGCTCTACTATGTATACTAGTACTGTGTATTATCTAAAGCTTCTCACACTAAACTTAGGTTGTGTCTAACAAGTTAGGAGTGTAATTGTAGAGTGTTTTGACACTGTGGTCCTACTCCGTCTTGGCTTTGGTAAGCTTGTGTATATTATGTTGTTGTGTTTAACTACAAAATTATGTTTTTTTGAGAGTTATCTATATACTCTGATTTTAAAAGTTTATATATTAATGAATATGTTAGGTATCTTGTTTAATTCTCTCTCAGATTTAGTAGTTATCTGGTTAGGCACAATGGTAGCTCTGAGAGATTTGAGTGCTACAGAAATACTAAAAAAGGACACTTTTTATTGTTTTATTTCCATCTATTACATTAGGAAGAGGCTTCCAAAAATCGCATTTAAAATTATATTTACCAAATTAAAAGATAGAAGGTTTGGGTGATAAAGTCATGGAACATTAGAGGCCTACAAGATAAAAAGAAAAAGAAGCTACTTTTGCATCTTCTTTATCAATCAAAGGGGAATGTTATCTTTCTCCAAGAAACTCATTTGCTCAGTGACAATTGAAATAAGGATAGAGAAAAAACATGGTTGACCTCAATTATTGCTTAAGGTAGTGAATCAAACTCGAAAGGTATAGATATCCTTATCAAAACATCATTCAATGAGAAAAATATTGACTATGGATCAGGCAGTATAGGAAGATGGTGCTATTTTCATTGTATAAACTCCATATCCTGTAGACCCACCCTCTTTATAAATGTCTATGGTCCTTGCACAAGACAATATGAGTTTATTATACAAATTTATAATTTGTTATTAAAATGTCCCAATCATAATTATGTTATAGGTGGGGACTGGAATACAGTTATTGACCCATTAAAGGACAGATCCTGTAGACATAACTCACATTGTGCACACAGCGCTCAAACATCACAAGCTCTAGAAGATCTAATGATAGATTTTACCCTAACTGACCCTTTTACTTAAAATATAACTCTAATTCTATCGGGAAATACACATATTATTCCCCTTGCTATAAATCATGGCCCAGGATTGATTATTTTTGATCTCAGAAATCCTAAATGAAAAGACTATGTACTCAGCTAATCCAAGATTCCTTTCTGACCATTCTAAAATAACTCTAAAAATTACTACTTCTAAAGACTCTCCAAAAACAAACAATTCCCTATCATGGTCCTTGAATCCAAATCTTGTGGCTAAAGAAGAAATCATGAAAGAAGTTAATATTGTTCTTGATGATCTGGAAACCAGTCTTTTAAACTCTGATATTCCGCTAGATGTTCTATGCGCAGCAAGTAAAGCCAGACTAAGAGGGTTGTTGATCCAGCAAGCTTCTTACTACAAAAAAAAGTCTAAAGAGAAAGAAGCTAATATACAACATAAAATCCAAGGAGTTGAAAAATCAGTCCAGAAAAACTTTACATTAGAATTGGAAAAACAGCTCCTCAGCCTACAAAAAAGATTTATACTTATTGTACTCACAAAATCTGTGTTTCCTGGAGATGAAATTCCTTGCTAATCATGCAAAATGGGCTCAACAGCCCTCAAAGTTATTTGCTAGACTCATAAACATTTATCAAAAACCTCCCATGATTTCACAAATAACTCATAATAACAAAACATTCACTACTAATCAAGAAATTATTCATATATTTGAAGCAATATACAGGAAATTGTATGGACCCCAAGATATGTGCTCTCAAGAAACCTAATCTTAAATTTCCAAATATTGACAATCACCAAGCCGATTCCCTGAAAGCCCCTTTCTTGTCAGAGGAAATTACAGATGCAATTGTGAGCCTAAAAAAGAACAAAGCCCCTGGTCCGGATGGTTTTACCTAAAATTTCTATAAACTCTTTGCTCCTAAACTGACTCCTATCCTTCTTAAGGTCTTTAACCACATTAGAGAATATGGATTTAGGGACTTATATTTAAATAACTCCAAAAACATTTTTATTCAAAAACTCAATACTGACAAAATGAACCAAGTAAATTATAGACTAATATCACTCATTAACATAGATATTAAACTCTTTTCCACAATTCTAGCAAACATGCTTACATTTTTTTTACCTGCAATCATATCCCCAGAGCAATCGGGTTTCATGCAGGGAAGACAAACATTGGACAAAACCCTAAGATTGGATGTTGCTATAGAACTACTGGGGAAAGACACATTTCTCAGATATATCTTGGCACTTGATGCCACTAAAGCATTTGATAGAGTTCATTTGAATTTCTTGTTTCTAACATTACAATATTTTAAAATCCCAAATGATTTCATAAACATAATTAAAATATTATACAATTCTTCATATACCACACCGGTCATCAATAAAACCTCCTGTAAGCAAATTAAATTAGTTAATGGTACAAGGCAAGGCTGAAGCCTTTCACCCTATCTCTGTAACATATACATTGAAACTCTAGTCTTATATCTGTCACAAAGGACCTTTCACCATATACTCAAAATATCTAATAACAGCCTTCTACTATCAGCTTATGCAGATGACCTAAACCTATATTTCAAATTACCTAACACTGACTTAAATAAAATTTTAAAATCTATTATCCAACTATGAAGTCAATCCTTCCAAGTCTCTCATCTTTCCAATTAACCCGCTGGGACACAGCTCACCTCTTTTTCCTGAATCCGTATTTAAACTTAGCTTTTCACTCAAATATCTGGGTATAATCTTTAAACACAATCAAAATTTCTTTTCAAAATAACTTTTTTAGAGCTTGGACAAATATTAAACATGATCTGGATCGATGGAAAAACATGAAACTTTCTGTCTTATCCAAAATAGCAGTTATAAAAATGAACACTCTTACCAAAATATTATATCAACCCAATGCAACTAATTCTGTCATTCCTACATGCTTCTTTAGAAGAATTAATAGAACACTAACAAAATTCATCTGGTTTCCCAAAACTTCTACAATTGCTTTCTCGAAGCTAATACTTCCAAAAAAGGGGAGGACTTGTACTCTCAGAGTTCAAATTATACTAGGGTATAATTTGTTCCAGTTGAATCACTTCAATAGCAGAACATAATCCTAAAGACAGTACTTGGTCCCCACTATGGATCAAAGTATTCTACACTCACATCAGTACAGCAAACATTAATCCCAAATCTCTACCTTTCATGGACAAATCCACATTAAAAAAACTTAAGTTACATAATTTAATCAAACACAAAATCAACACATTTCAAAACCTGATGTCTTCCCTACAATTAGTGCACACACTTGTTCTACTTCAGTCAATATTCATTTAAATCCAAACCTTAAAATAGGTAATAAAATAATAAACTTAGATCAATACCCCCAAATTAAGAATTGTACCATCTGGGATTTCTACTAGTGACTGATGATACTTTCTCCATATTTATTTTTATTTTCACTTGTTGATACTGGTACAATAATACTGATTAATATATCTCTGTTTATACCACTCTGATTGAATTAAGTGAATTCTGCTTTAATGTATATTTTCTGCATATATTACTGTAATCAAACAAACTAGATTCCTGCTTTTATGTATATATTCTGTATATGTTACTATATTTACTATCTGTAACACTGTTTCTACTTCTGTACCAATTAATGTTTATATTTTTTCTGTACCTCGTTGGAGGATATCTCCCTGGGCCTCCACTAAAAATGGGCTCTTTTAGGCCCAGCAGACTTTCCTGGTAAACAAATGCAAGAAAAATAAAATAAATAAATACTTCTACAAATTAAAAGACAGTTCCTTAAATGAGATTTTAAAAAAATCTCAATTTAGACAACAAATACAGGGTCTATATCACATAATCGAAGTTTTACAACTTTGAACACTATATGATCGAACCCATATGTTCGAAGTTGTAAAACATTGAATACATTAAAAAAATAATAATAAAAAACTTACCTGACTGGCAAAAACAGAGGGGCAAGCCTCCCTGCACCCCCCACATGGGGAGCTGTGCCACCCACAACCCTGCTCTTTAGATATACCAACTCCGAGATCACACTACAGTCTAGTAAAGGGAAATCTTCCCTTTCTGCACTATACTGCATTGAAGTGCAGTCTCAGAGTTGATATATTTAAAGAGTGGGGGTGTGTGGAGGGCACGGGGGGCTTTCCCACTGCTTAAAGCCATCAGGTAAGGTTTTTTATTATTTTTATTTTAACATATTTGAAGTTTTACAACTTCGAACATATGGTTTCGACCATATAGTGTTCAAAGTTGTAAAACTTTGATTACGTGATATAGACCCACAAATACATTATAATGCTGAGTTAAATTAAAGAGTATGTGTCTATGATTAAAGGTATCCTTCATAATGTGCTGGAAGAGGTAAGCCTTGAACAAACCCCATTGAAACTCTTAATGCTTAAAAAAACATGCTCTCAGTTACATACAATTTCATTTCTTCTGTTAGATACCTATCTTCTCTCACTTACACACAATATTGGAAGGCTAAAAATGACAAATTAACTAATGTCCAACTCTCTCAAGCTATAGAAAATACAGTCAAATTCTCTCCCTATAAAAACTCATTTATACAATAATAATGCCTACTACACCCCAAAATGTCTAAGCAAATGTAACCCAAACATATCACCTCTTTGCCCATTCTGTCTTGCAAAGACTGCTGACCTGTTACGCGTACTTTGGTATTGTAAGTATGCACAAAATCTTTGGAACTCATTAAGAGTCAAGCTTGAGTAAATGGCCTCTGGGAAAGCTACCCTTACATGGGAATTTGCTATCTTACATGTAAGTTCAGTCGCTATGCCCAAATCTGACCTATACATCCAAACTGCTCTTTTCACATTAGCCAAGCTTTATATTACCCAGAACTGGCTGGATAGGACAAAAAGGTAAAAAGGTAAAAAGGGTTTACAAATAGGGCCTCTAAATACGTCACATCCCATAAGCTGATCCTAGAAAATAAAATTAAACGTGTGAGATATCAAAGTATTTGGAACCTTATCATTGAACACATTTTGAATTAAGTTATAGCATGAACACATTCTTCAACTCAACCTTACCTAACTTGGAAGCCTTTTCCTCTTTCCTCTTTCATTCTCCTTGATAATAAAGGATGAAAGATTATGTCAAATTATCCCAGTTTTTAGTAGTCTTGTGCATATCTACTATCTTAACTCAATGTAGCGCAGTATGTAAATAATTGTACATAGTTTGGTTAGAATTATACTTTATCAACCACTTATTTCTAATTTTGTACCTTTTGTAATTGTTTAATTGAATGCATCTATAACTGCCTTTCTTCTTTTTTCTTCCCTTGTTCCTTTAAAAATACTATATGTAGATTTAAGATAGGAGGTGAAAGTGTACACATCTATTGTTGATGTATCAAGGTGTTTTCTCTTACATGGTAATGTCAATCTACTGTTCTTTTATGGTTTGTGTAATAAGTAATTGAAAGAAACAATAAAATAAATGTTGGAAAAAAAACTCCACAAAGAGACCAAACACCAGTCGATTCCTCCAGAGTTTTGTGCTGGGACCTCTCCTGTTTGGCATCCACTTCTCTGAAATAAAAGCAAATGCAAAACTGACTGAGTAAGTCTGCAGGTGACTGCAAGCTAGGAGAAGTCAGTTACTCCCCAAATGACTTGGCCATTCTGCAGGAAGGTTTGCCACAAATAAAATAACTGGTGCCCAAATCATGGACTGAAACTAAATGCCAAAAAAAAACATTATCATATTCTTTGGGAAGTCATCTACCACGGGGAGCTACCACATTCACAATGCACCTCAAGGTTTATTATCAAATTTTCGACATCTATAGGGTCGAGTTGGGCTGAGAGAACCCTGCCTATTGACAGTCATAATATATCATACCAACATTACTGACTATCTAAACATGACCTCTTTCTGGACCCATGTTAGCACTTAATTCTGTGTCTTGACTGGTAAGGAGTTTTGGTGTTTAGTGTATATTTCGGGCATGTCAGTTTTCAGCATGCCAACTTTTGTAATAAGGTTGCAGTAATTGCCTGACTCGACCTTCCAAATGTCAAGCATTGAAAAATAAGCCATGTCCCTAATAGTTGACTCATTTGTCCAGTATTTGGAAACTTATGTGGAGAGTGACCTAATGTTTGACCAACATGTGTCATAAGAAAGTCCTTCTGTTTTACACAGCTTATAAACAAATAATTTATGTCTAGATTTAGTGATGTCATTGTTCCCCTTTACTCAGTCCTCATTAGGCCAGTCATAGAGCATAATGCACCCTCTGGCATGCATCTGTTCAGACATGCTGTATATAACAATTGGAATGCCAACAGAGATACCTTAGTAAAAGGATACAAGGCCTAAACAATATGTCTTACATGGAGCGACTCATATCCCTGCCACTATACTCGGTATCCTACAGACAGCTAATAGGTGACCTTTGTATGGCATAAAAGGCATCCTCTGACCCAGTACTGATGGATTTACTGCATATCTGCAGGCAAAATGGCATCATAAATACTCAGTCTAGGGATCTAAACCTTTTCTGCAACATCAACAGAATGGTTTGGGGGAATAGGTTTATCTTGCAGACAATGCTGCTGCTGCTTTGGAACAGACTCCCCATCCACATAAAACAAAACGTATCCTTTTCTATATTCAAGTGCAACCTGGATCTATATAGAGGAAACAGAAAATCTACCCCAGGACTGCCCCCTGTACTTCTAATGGACAAAGGAAGTGCCTGAATGCTTTAAGTCATGCATGAGTCCCCTCATATTTTCTATGGTATGATTGCAGTTATTCACACTAGGGGTAATATATAATTATTAACCATGGAATTGGTAAGGTCAATCTAACACCAAATGGGATAGGGTAATTCATGCACCAAATGAGAAATTGGCTGGGCTTAAAACTGCCTGCAAGGGCAGCTAGCCGAGTACTTACCTATGAATATATGAATCTAAAGAAAATAGAACATCGTTACTGTTTGAAGGATTCTTGGACTGCCTGTCAGTTACCCATCACAGCTGTGGCACCTAGTAACAACATTTAAAAAAGAGCAAGGACATAACAAAATAGTTTAGAATAAAATAAAAAAAACATATCTCCCTGGAGGACTTAAAACAGTGCTTAACATAAGTTACTTGATTTTGTACTACTAAATGAAGAAAAACTTTATCAGAGTACTGATGCTCTCTCAACCATAATTTAAATATATAATTTGATTAAATAAGACATTAAATGACTCAGATCTCTCAAATAAGCCCTATTTGCCTCATATTTTGGTCTGCCCACAGTGGGATTTGTGGTTTCCTTTAAAACTATTGAGGATTTCAGTTATTAAATAAAGGCAGACACTTTTGTTTCAGACTTCATATCCTTCAGAAAATGTATTCAAATGCAAAGCCTGTTATTCTGAGCATGTATGATCAGTATTTTCAATCTGTCTCTGATTTTGAGAATATGCCCCTCTTATTTATTTATTTTTTTACTCAATGGTTGACAACTGTAAGGAGTATCTCTCCATTGACCCTGGTTTTGCCAAACATCTCTGATTTTTTTTTCATTCTTTTGGTATATTACTTGTAAAAGTTGTTTTCTGGCAAATTGATGAGGGTTGAAGTTACTAAATAATGTTAGAATATTTGAGTCTCATTGGATATCCTTCAGAAAGTGAAAGCTATTGCAAAACTTGTCATGCTATCAACTTCCTAAGTATGTAAGAACAGGGTTATAACTGCATAGGTTTGTTCATTATCCTGGCTTTGAGCCATGAACGCAATTTATTTCTTCCTTGAAAGAAACAGAATAAGACTGAATTTCTTTTCTTTCTCATGAATTTTGTTCAGGCCATCATTGGATTAAAAGCTTTAAAATGCATCTCACAATGTCTAAAATGCCAAATTCTTCTGGGGGGGGGGGGTGTAACAGCCCCAGAGCCCTAGATTAATTCTCTTATATTTTCTGCAGTTATTAATGTGCAGTCATGACCAATTAGTGGTTGTTGCTATACTGCATGAAGAAGCAAAGTTAAAGCCTATAGGGATTTTACATATTTGCATGATGAGCAGCAATGGTAATCGTATATGCATGCCACGCATTGCAGGAAAGCATGTAAAGCAGCACAAACACATTTAGATATGCAGACAAGTTTACCTATGGGCAAACCTGTTCTGCGAGATTGTGCGAACAGCCACAGAGGCCACAAGGGTTAAAATTGAGACAATGATTGCAGTACTAACACATTAGAGAAAAATGTACTCAATGCAATGTAAGGTTTTGTGGTGATCACCAAGGGTGCATAGACTGCATTATTAATACACTTGTCTGGGGAAGAATGTGTATTGAAAAGGGCCACAGCCATGAATGGTGGGAATAAGGAAAGGGGGAAAGGACAAGTGAAACATGATAATGCACACTAGATAAGGGCAGTACGTCCATCCCAAAGATGAGACAGTTGTAACATGAAAAGTAATCACATATGTATATAATACAGTATGTACTACTGTTTGCACCTCCCCTATGCAGATATATTCATATCATCACACAGTTATCGTACATTATCATACCTCTCAACCTGGAAATATCAAAAATCTGGACAAAGGCCCATGAAAAATAGGCACAAATCTGTATGCTGATTAACATAATATTTGCATACAAAATTACGTAACCCCGCCTACTCCAATAGAATTGTGGGATACCAAGTTTCAAATGCAAACTGAAAAACAGACAACAAAAATATGGCCCTGGCCCAGACCAGTTAGTAAATGGTAACCATTTTTTTTTAAATGTGTAGCAATTATGTTTACTAGGAAGGGAGATCACAATGAACCTTAGGATTTTGTAGTTGGCGACTTGCAGTATGTGGGTTTTGTGGTACAATTATGGCATTTAATTGTAATGAATATTCTAATCTTAGCAAAAGAATATGATAGCTTGCTAGGACCTCCAAAAGTCATTCTCCATGGTCTACTGATCAGTGGTGTAGCTAGAGTTTGTGCTGTCTGGGGTTGTCTGAGATTGCCACCCTTTCACCCCCTAACAAAATCATGGTTGAATGGGGCCACCCCATACACAGCCCTCCCCCTGCTGCTGTTCCAATGTCCCATTACTTGGCTATTTCTCATTTACCTTAAACAATGTAATGTGCATACTGCTTTACTTCTACAATGATTATTTGGATTTCATGTAAAACTTTTATTTTACATTTTATAGCACAAACACTAATAGACATCTGCTAAACAAAGCAATAAAGTCTCACAATGAAAATAGACTTAGCATTAAAACTTCTCTGCCATTGAAACTCACATTAATTGAAACAACACCAAAACCCACATTAAAAAAATGCATCTGGACAGTAGTGGATAAATATTACCTTGGAGTTGTTTTCAAATCATAGGCCCCTTGCTCATGAAACATACATGTGTTCTTTGATATACCTTCCTGACTGTATTAAATTATATTCCTTGTGTAATGCAGCACACTTGTTAGAGTGCATTTTAAATTTATTGTTTTGAACATTTTTCCAATAAGCAATGAAACAAAATGTATTAACCAATAATGACAAAGCTGCCCAATTCAGAACATTTCCATCATAAGAGTCTACTCAAATGTCTGTCATTAAAATCCACCAGTATCAGTAAACATGAACAATCTCTGCAGAAGTAAAAGTCATCTAAATAATTCCACATTAAAGAGATCTATAACTAATTAAGAGGTTGCTGCTAGTAAACAAATTTATACTTCATTGTTTCATCTACAAAAACAGTGCCTGTTGCCCTTGAAGAATAAAATGCTTATGTTACATTAAAAAAATGATGAGCTAGCAATATTGCAATAGGGAATGAGTGGCAAACTGTAACAGGTTCATATTTACTAAAGCAGGACATTCCCAGGACTGCAGCATCCACCCCCTATAAAGTACAACAGTCCAGTATCAGCAATCCAGCTACATACTGTGGGAGTATAACTCACAGCCTTCTACATCAAAAGTGAGTATACTACCTGTTGTGCTACTAACAATGCAAACAGACTTAGTATAAGCAG
The DNA here is from genome assembly GCF_019279795.1 of Protopterus annectens. Taxonomy (NCBI): domain Eukaryota; kingdom Metazoa; phylum Chordata; order Ceratodontiformes; family Protopteridae; genus Protopterus; species Protopterus annectens. Next base: position 1,606,257,300 of record NC_056739.1, read on the forward strand.
CACTAAAACTTCTCTTCCCCTGAAGCTCTCAGCTCCTTGTAAAAGCCACTTGACACTCAACTATATTTCTCAACTTTGCAGCACAAAAAATCCAGAAAAGTCACAATTTATTGGATATTTGGGGGAACAATGGCCCAAAACCAGGGACACATTTTAAACACTGCTTATATAATCTTAGAAAGTTGTTAAAGTAAAATGTTTTGTGTTATCATGTGTTTTCTGAAAGACAGGAAGACTGAAAATTAAATGATTATCATCATTATTTAGTGAATTCAGTTCTCATTGATTTGCCAGAAAACCACACATTTAAGAGGAACAGACCAAAAGTATGAGCTAAACATCTAGACCTTTGAAAGCTACACACACTCAGACACACACACACACACACACACACACACACACACACACACACACACACACACACACACACACTGAAGCATAACACACACCCACCGCTTGCAGCATATCCCATTGCAGCATAACACACACACACTCCTTGCAGCATAACAAAAGCACAAAAAAACTAATCCTATTACTTGCAGCATAACAAAGCAGAAAACACACTGTAATGAAGTAATTCAAATTCCCACACACAGAGCAGCAAAATATATTTGGTATAGTGGCAAATTAATTCCCTTACTTGCAGCAAAATGTAGCAAAAATGAGCCCTTAATCAAGCACTAGCAGCAAAATGAGTGGCAAATGAGTCTCTTAAATGAAACCTTAACATTTTAAATTGTGCAGGTTGTCGGGAAGAGCAGGGTGTTGTCGCACACATGTTGGCCTAATTGCCTTACTTACAGCATAACAAAAGCACAAAACAAGTAATTCAAATCCCCACAGACAGAGCAGCAAAATGTATTTGGTTTAGTGGCAAATTAATTCCCTTACTTGCAGCAACACTAATTCCCTTACTTGCAGGAAAACTTAGCAAAAATGAGCCCTTAATTGAGCAACAAAATGAGTGCAAATAATTCCTTTAAACGAGCAGCAAAATGAGTGGCAACTGGCAAATGATTCCCCTTAAATGATATCTTAACATTTTAAATTGTGCAGGTTTCTCAGGAAGAGCAGGGTGACGTCGCACCCACATCAGCCTAATTGCCTTACTTGCAGCATAAAAAAAGCAGAAAACAAGTAATTCAAATTCCTACACCTGGAGCAGCAAAATGTATTCTTTTTAGTGGCAAATGAATTCCCTTACTTGCAGCAAAAATTGAGTCCTTAATTGAGCAATACTGGCAAATTAAAAGCAGCAAAATGTATTCGTTGTAGACTTATTCCCTTACTTGCAGCATAACAAAAGCACAAAACACACTGTAATGAAGTAATTCAAATTCCCACACACAGCAGTAAAATCTATTTGTTGTAGTGGCAAATTAATTCCCTTACGTGCAGCAAAACTAACTCCCTTACTTGTTATACTGCAAAACATAGCAAAAACGAGCCCTTAATCAAACAGCAAAATGAGTGGCAAATAATTCCCTTAAATGAGACCTTAACCTTAACATTTTAAATTGTGAAGGTTTTCAGGAAGAGCAAGGTGACGTCACATGCACATCAGTCACTGGACCACTGTTAAAGAAATATGTCCTTAAAATTAAAGTGCACATCCCAAAATAAACCAAAATAAATAAATAGTACCACTACCACCTAAATGATCACTGGACCAGTCTTAAAGAAACACATTGGTCATTGGACCAGTCTTAAAGAAATATGTCCTTAAAATAAATAAACTGCACAAGTTTAACACCGACACAACACCAGAGTATCACTATCACCTAAACAATCACCGGACCAGTCAAGAAATATGTCCTTAAAATTAAAGTAGAATGCACATCCCATAAACTGCCAGGGAGAGATATGGAGCTGACCATTTTTTTACATACCTGGAGCTGCCATGGAGAGTAAATCTCCTCATCCCAGAAGTGCATGTGGACACTGGGCAGACTGGACTCTGCTGGAACATGCACTGTCTGGGTCTTGGGTGCTAGGCAGAATGGACTCTGCTGGAACCTGCACTGTCTGGGTCTTGGGCGCTAGGCAGAATGGACTCTGCTGGAACCTGCAATGTCTGGGTCTTGGGCTTGGCAAAAGTTTTGACTTAAGTGAAACTGTATAAACAGCTTCTCCATTCACTGCTGCCAAAGTAAACACAGTCCGACCCAGGTGCTGAGTCTCCAACAGTCTGGCAGTCTGCCTAATGTCATCACTGCATGTGCGCCCCTGTGATGTGTGATGACAACCAACTTAAAAAAAAAAATTAAAAAGAAATCAGAAATTGAAGGGGCTACTTGGGAATTCATGGCACCCCATTATTTTGCCTTCAAAACTGGTAAATACCGAGGAATTCAGTATGGTTGAGAGGTATGTACATTATGTAACTGTCACACAAGGTAACATAGCAATGGAGATGATTGATTGTCATAAACACCCTGGCATGATCACTGGGAGGACATTTAGCAAGGACTGTATATAATATAGGGGGTAAGTGCATATTGTGAAGATGTGCAAAATAAGTTGCTTGAATATGAATGTAAAGTCAGCATAGGTCTCAAACAATTGGGACACATCGCAACAGCTTCGTGGACAACAGTAGACAGAAGCACACACAATCATGGGCAATATCAGAATAAGCCAACATTAATTTGAGACAGCGACATGAAATATATGATTGTGAGCTATTATACATATTCTGCATGGACACACCTGTACAACTGTAATGATTTGTCAGTAATCTATAAGGGGAATCTATCACATCTTCCTCAGAAATGACCACTTTTGGGTGGTATTAAGAGGTACTCTGTTACACCTATAGTTAAATTAGACACAATCCTAGCTAGCTGAGAGGTTTGCATGACATATATATGCCATTATCCACACTTGCATAAATGTAAGCCATACCATCAATGTTGTCAATTAGCGGTGTATTTACTGGGTGCAGTACAGGAAGATGTATCAAACATTCATCTTGTATAACACCATGAAGGGAAGTCTATACTGTCAACTCCTAATGGTTTTGCATCACAAAGTATACTTACGTATGAACAAAAAGATGTGTGGAACCTCACTGCAGCAAAAACAATATTCTTTTGATTAAACCATCCCCGGAAGATGTCTGGTGAGGTACATGAAAAAGTGTGCATTGTACTCAATTATTGGTGGGATGCAAGCTTAGAACAATGGGACTATAATGCCCTTTGATGTGGATGGCCTTCCCATACTTAGGAATTGTTCTAAATACAAGGGATTTGTCACTACTGTGGTCACATGCTGGTAGAAATTCTGATGATTATCTACCTGAGTACCCAGGTCACGTACCACTTGGTCTGCTCATAGGGATGTACTGATTATATTATAATTAACTTGTGTATTTGCTTTCAAAAAGGGACTAATTATGCTTTTTGTCCATCTAGTGTGTCTCCATGGCTCTGGCAACAATCATTTGTGCGTGTGTTAATACTTTCTACAGTATAGTAATAGCATTCTGGGAATCAGTAATTGCCCACAATTTGCAGTCATCCACAAAGTTGGTTAGACAAAGGATGTCTAAATTTGTATTGACTTCTGAGACTTAAATAATGAATAGGAAAGGGCCTAGTAGAGAAACCTGAGGTACTGACTTGGACACCCTACCTTTCAACCTCTTAGAGCAAGAAATCTGGACAAAGTCATAAATAAAAGTGGGTCAAAGGGCCCAAAATAGGGGCAATGTTTAAATACTACTCTCATAAAAATAGAAAGTTCACAGAGTAATGGGTTTTGTATTAGCATGGATTTTCTGAAGGATATGAAGTGGGAACTCAAATGTCTGTGATTATTTTCTGACTTTAATCATTAATGATTTGAAACTAATTTGTCATAAAACCACAAATTTATGAAAAACAGGCCAAAAATATGAAGCCAAAATCTGGACATTCTGTGAAAATCTGTACAGTTGACAGGCATGCTGGTCACTGGACTCTTGCTACAGGTGACTTCACATAGTTTGACATTATTGGGTCCCGTCTGTGATCCATGTGCCTAGCCACATCTTGATGTAGGTGTTTATACCCACTTAAGACAGTTTCTCTGTAATACCTGAGTGTGAATTTGTGTCAAATGCCTTGGCCAGGTCAAGTTATGTGGGATGACAGTCTTTTACTCATGCATTCTCTTGGTGACCTTCTTGAAAATATCAGCCAGATTTAACAGATAGGATGGGCCTTAATGAATCAATAATTGGTTGGGAACACAATTGGCAGATTATCTGTGTCCTTTTTGCTAAGATCCATGATTAGTCTCTGGTCTGCCTCTCAGATGAGGAAAGTCAGGATTATGAGTCTAAAATTCCCCCCTTGTTCAGATGGACAACTGTTGCTGTACACCCTTCTGCCAGAACACAGGCTGTCTGAAGGCTGTGCTCATGTAGGGATCCAACTGTGTCTGCTAGGTCAGGGTTTAAGTCATTGTATAAGCAACCTGGGATGTTGTCAGGGCCCATTGAGTCTTTGATTTTCACCTTAGAAAGCACACAGATGAGTTGCTCTCCTGAAAAAATAACCTGAGTAATGTTTGCATGTATACTTTGGCTGATGGACAGTGGGGACAGGGGGTGCAATTTTAGACAAACTGTCAACTTGCAGAATGTCTATTTTCTCCAGTTGAGTATGGGTGGCGGCATACACAAATGTCTTTCCGCTTAGTTGTGTATTCCCCAAACATTTCACACTTATTTAAAAAAATGATTTATGACAACACCTGCAAATGCAACCTTTATTATACATCACAGACCACTCTGTGGTACTGTTCACACAGTCAAACTCTGCCAATGTCACATAATGACATCAATTGCACAATATATGCCTATATGTTTTCATTGGAAAGCTGTGTGTGAGCACCCTGATACCATATATGTGGTTCATGTATAACAGTTAATAACAGAAAACTTGTTAGTCGCACAATGCTGTTGGGCACAACCTCAATAATCCTTGGGAATAGCAACACAACTGCACATACTATGAATTCCACAAGGTTGCAATTGAATCAAACCATGTGATATGTTTGTGTGTATCACAGCATTATAACATGTGGATGAAACAAGACTTATGTGGCCATGTAATCTGCATCACTTTATAGAGATGTATGTCACAGAGAATTTAATGATGGTAGGTATGCGTGTATATATATATATATATATATATATATATATATATATATGGAGTCCATACACTTGGTCGAATTTCACTTGGTCAAAAATGATTCCAGTCATTGCACTTCACTGAAAGCTCACTTGGTCAAAGTTCATTTGGTCGAAAATGGTATATAGTCCCTGCCCCACTGCAGTGCAAGCCTGGAGTGAGAATATTAAATAAGCAGGGTGTGGGGGGCATAGCCCCCACATCATTTTAATGTATTCACTGTTATAAGAAGGTATATCCATTAGAAATGCATTGATATATATATATATATATATATATATATATATATATATATATATATATGTGTGTGTATGTATATATATATATATATATATATATATATATATATATATATATATGTGAATGTATATATATATATATATATATATATATATATATATATATACATATTTAGTAAAAACTATTAGCATAATGTGGGGGGCTACACCCCCCACACTATCCAATGTGGGGACCTGTGCCACCCACACACACCCTTATTTAATATTCTCACTCCAGGGTTGCACTGCAGTGGGGCAGGGGCTATATTCCATTTTTCACCAAATGAACTTTGACCAAGTGAGCTTTCAGTGAAGTGAACTGCCTGGAATCATTTTCAACCAAGTGCAATTCGACCAAGTGAATGGAATCCATATATATATATATATATAGATATATATATATATATATATATATATATATGTATATACATGTGCCATACTGCAAGTGTCACTGTGATGATTGAATGAGAATTCTGTAGAATCTTGATATGCTCCACTAAAAAACAAGTCTTACTAAGCCAGCAATATACATTGTATAATCCCATGTCAACAATTCTCAGGAGGCATATTACTACAGCTGTTTTTGGGAGCCTTTTTCTATATTTATTGAAAAGAAATTTAAACTGGTGCTAAACAAACAGAAACAGGTTTTAAATGATACTCAACCTTTTTGGAGGATTTATTTGATTTTACAAATTGAAGTGGTTTTGATGAAAGTTATCTTTTAGTTACCCTAGATGTTGTTTCCTTATTCACTGCTATTCCTTATTTTCAGGGTATCAACATGATTAAAGATTTTCATTTGGTAAATAGTTAGTATGAAGCCAGCACTATAGATTTATTATGTATGTTTTTAGAAATTGTTTTGGAAAACAATATTTTTATGTTTACGGATCAGTTGTTTTAACAGAAAATTGGCGTAGGTATAGGCACATATTGTGTCAATACCTATGCCATCATGGTTATGGCTCAGTGGGAATCAATATTTATTTTACAATAAAATGACTTTACACAACATCTTATGTTTTATAGAAAATTTGTAGATGATTTATTTTTGATTTGGGGGATACTGAGGCACAACTCTCCTTATTTGTTATTTACAGTCTACTAACTCTTTTTTGATGTTTACATATAAATCATCTAGTGTCGTCATGTTTTTTTTGGATGTATGCATCGACAAGGACCCTCAATATTAGTTCATAATGACACTCTACAGGAAACCTTGTAGAAGAAATACCCTGATGCAGTGTGATAGAATGCACCCTGGGCTTAATTTTAAAAATATTGTTAAAAGTCAGTGTATGAGAATGTCCAGATTAAACACTAATGATGACATTTACTATGGTGATGTCTCCATGTTAAGACAAGAATTTTATGAAAGGGGTTACAAAAGGAAAGAGGTAGATGATATAATTAAAGAAAGCTTCAATTATAGGAAAAATAAGGCAAGGGTGTACTTTTCTAGTAGACTTAATAAAGCTGATATTATATCTAGGGATAATATGTCTAGAAAACAGACTGTTCACATTTCTCTTTATTATACATGTGATGTTAATGATATTTTAAATATTATTAAAACTTACTGGTCCACCCTACATCTAGATGATCAGGTTAAGACAGTAGTGGGCGATAAGCCTAATTTTATTTTTAAAATAAAAAAAATCATTAAAAATGCAGCTTTGCTATAAAGATCATACTAATACGAAGAGAGTAAATGGCCCCATAGGGATGCATGGCTGTCATTTATACATTTTGCTCCTTCATTGATGTATCGGCTTCTTTTATACACCCAGTGACACAGTTTAATTCAATATTGAAGCAAATTGTCGTAGTAGGAATGTGATATATTTGGCTTGTTGCAGAGCATGCACATGCTTCTGTGTTGGTAAAACAAATAGATCGTTGATGGAAGGTGTTAGAGAACATTCATACTGTATTAATAATGGGAACGCACCCAACACATTGGCTAAACATTTTCTAAAATGTGGGGATATACAATTATTTGGTTTTAGAGTAATCAAAGTTGTTACTATGAACAAACGTAGAGGTGATTTTATAAATTTTACTGAGAGCCATGAGCTCTGCTAGATTATAAAATTGCAGGCTGATAAGTTTCCTGGTTTGAATGGAAAGATTTTCATCAAACCTGTACTTAAGGCAAAGGCTCTCTTTAAGTGATTTTGATAATTGATTTTCATTGAATTTTTATTGGCTTATTTGAATTTACTCATGAACTATTTTTTATATATAATATCATTGTTTTAAACTATTGTATGGTCTGATGAAGCACTATATAATGTGTGAAAGAACTTACCTTTTTCTACAATAAATCTACTGATTTTTTATTTATGTATGCCTCTGACTGTGTTTCTGTACCTAGCTGTTTTATTTGAACTCTATCTAGTTACAGAAGCTGGAGAACACAGTACTTAATGTTAGTGCCACAGCACTAGTTTGATGGAACTAGTGTCAGAGTACACATTATAGAGGATGATATCATCAGTGTAAGTTAACAAGAAGATGTTTGGAGGAGTGTCTGACATAGCTGTGAACTTACATGCCATTCTAAAATTGTCACCAGGCTGATTTTTGAAAGAACACACACACGTGCACCATTTGGTGTTTGGGAGATTAAAACTCCTACTCAATTCTCCAAGATCACAGTGCTTGATTCAAGTACCACAATACAAGTGTGATGTTTACAGTGTCAGACAACACTTTATAGCTGATGACATCAGCATTGTCTGGTGAGAAGAAGATGGAAGTAGGAGTGTCTCACATGCTGTTCTAAAATGGTATCTAAAATGTGTACTAACTGAACAAAAAATAAACACACACCAGTTGACTGCATTGAGACTAGAACCCCTAACTAACTAGCTACAGAGTCTAGTACTTAACACAAGTGCCACTGCACAAGTCTGGCTTTCATAGAATCAGACTTTATAGCTGATGGCATCAGCAGTGTCTGATGAAGATTATCAGAGGAGTGTTTCACATGCTGTTCTAAAGTTGTCTCTAGAAGGTGAACTGAACACAAACACCAATTGATTATACTGAAATTAGAACCCCTACCTAAGTAGTTACACAAGCTAGTGAACACAATTAGCACAAATGCTACAGCACTAGTCTGATTTTTGCACTGTTGCTGAAGAAAGTATAGTGAATGACTTTATAGTTTTATGCCTGGGAGAAGATGTTGGGAGGACTGTATGAAATGGATCTATAGGCATGTATGAGTGTCATAATATTTGTTTTCTATGGGACTGGATTGCTGACAGTAGGATATAGACCCATGCTTGTCTGACTACACACACACACACACACACACACACACACACACACACACACACACACACACACGCACACACAAACACACACACACACACACACACACACACACACACACACACACACACACACACACCTGTTTACTGCACTGAGATCAAAATCCCTACCTAACTAGTTACACAAGTTAGAGGAAACAGTACTTAACCAAATCCCCACAGTACAAATCTGACATTTATACTGTTGCTGGACAATTTATAGTGGATAACATCATTGTGTGTTTGGAAGAAGATGTTGGGAGGCCTGTACTAAATGGATATTTAGGCATATACAACTGTCAAAATATATGCTCTGCATGGGACTGGAGTGCTGACAGTAGGACACATACGCATATCCTTCTGACTATACACACACACTTACAAATACGTATGGACACACACATAATGTGGCTGTTGTGGTAAGTTAATCTACACCTATCTATTTTGTTCTTACCTGCAGAACACAGTTGTTAATAATTGTGCCATTCTTGAAGTATGCTTTTACCTTGTCATACTGGTATTTCTTGATGGTAATATCATGATGTGATGCAGGAAACATATCCTGTTATAGAAGTGGCGTGCAAAGTGTAAAATTTGGATGTTGTGTTGTGGTTCTAATATGCAGGTATACTTTAAAAGGCATCTACTAAAATTAGATGCAATAAACTGTCAGGAATGCATGTTGCAGAACTGAGGCATGTTCATCTATTTATCAGTATGTTGTGTACATTACATACTTACAGTCACATGTCCTCACACACATGTTTTGGATACAACTGTGGATGTACATCTGTTTATATTTGTGAAGAATTAATGTCCACATTAAGAAATATATAACACATCTCAATGTCTGTTGTCAGTATAAAACTGTACATGATGTAATAATGTCATTGTGCTATTTATTTTTGTAATGTAGCTGACATTTCAGAACTACTATTGACATATCCATTTTCAAGTGCATGGGTGCAGACCACATATGAGTCTGAGAAAAGATGTGTTCAGCCACTAACAAGTGCCTTCCTTTTGGTTGTGTTTTTACATGGATTATAATGGGATGAAGACTGACTGGACAGTAAATGTAGTAATACATGAAAATCAGCTGTTAACTTAGCACACCACTGAGCAACTGGTCTGCATGATGGATGGCAAAGGTTCTGCACATGCAAGATTCACATTTAATGAATACAACTTGAACTTGAGAAGTACTTATGCATATAGACTATGGTAGAAATAGCTGACAGATAATATGGTGTTCAAACTGTAGATCATATTGGAAATGTTTTGTCATAACTTTTATGATATTCAGGACTATTGCTACTGCCTTCCCTATTTGCACCAGAGTTAAGCAATGAGCAAACATGGGCATATGCTTCCTTTGCTTAAATCTGCTATGTGGCAAGGTGTAGCCTTCAGCACTTTGGACAGTACTGAAAAAAACTGCTGCATAGCTTTACTTGTGGCAGCAGGTGTAAGAGCAGTGACTTATATTTTGATGACAAATGACACAAGGTTTGAATCCAGTTCAATCTAATTTTTTTACACATGTTGTTAGGCTGGCATTCCATAAGTAAATGTGATATTCTTTGCAAATGTGAGAGGCAATGACTACAGTGAAGTACTGTATAAAAATGAACATCAGTCAATTGACTTACGTCAAAAGTACTCATATGGATGTACATTTTATACATTTGGCAGTCTAAATAAATGTTAGAGTACATTTTTAATAGTACTGCCTTTACTCTGCTTTAATTGTGTGTTTCATAATGTAGTGAGTTTAAGCAGCTGTGTGTGGAGGTAACTACAATATGCAATAGGAAAATAAGAGCCATTCACCATCACTCAACATTGGTGTGTGATGCCAAACTCTGTGCAAATGCAGAGAACAAAAACTGAAATCCTTTATTGGGGATTTGAAATTTATGAGTGTGGTGTGTGATTCTATCTTTTGACCATATTAAAGGTATGAAAATAGGATAGATAGGAAAGTGGTGAAATGGGGGGCAAGAAGGGAGAATAACAAAGGGGAAGTAATATAGGAATGTGTAGGAGGGAATTAGAAAAGAACAATAGCTATCCACTTCTTCAACAGAGTAATATGAACATGGAGAGAAAACTGAATAAATTTAGACTGCCATCACAACACAGATGGATGACAACAATGCAACCATGCTGTATAGCCAAATGGACTGTATCAAGTGTGTCAAGAGCTATATGTAAGACTTTTTTTTTGCCGAACAGGTGCTCAGTTTTTTATTTTATTTCAGAAACAGAGGAATATTGTGTAAGGGCCAGAGTTATGTCAGGGTCAGGTAAGTAGGTTGGTGAAGAAGCAGGTACAGACAAACAGGAAAAACAAGAGAGAGGGATAGTGTGTGACACAAAAGGTTAGGAGAGCAACATGATTGGAGTTAGAGAGGGGACATCTGAGGCCCATGCCCATCAAACATGGCGACAGTGAGACTCTAGTCCTCACCTTCACAACTGTCATCTTTGTATCCTTCCTTGGCTTCCTGTTGGAGTGCTTGTTGTTTTTGTTTTCTCAGCATTCTAATAAGAACCTTATCTATATGGCTGAGGCATGCAGCAATGCTACCTTCTGCAACCTCATGCACTATGCCTGGCAGTTCCTGGTGGGTGACAAAATCCCCACCTCCACCAATACTCTCAGAGGATACCACTGTATAAGCTGCTGGGGTAATACCTGATATTGAGTCCTCAGGTAGTGCAGGGGCTGCAGATGCAGTACTGCCAAGCTGTGTCCCTGATGTTCTGGATGTTGGTGTGGCATCCATTGGAGGGATGGTAGGCTGAGCCACACTGGCTGGCATAACCAACCCACTGTGCTAGAAATCATCAGTTGTCATAAAATTAGGACATTAAAACATTGTGATCACAAATATAAAAATAAAAAAGAGAGATAAGGGTGGGGTAAGAAAAAAGAAAAAGATAATTTGAACCATCAGATGCCACATACAATAAATTGCTACAATACATAAGAAAAAAGAAAAAGATAATTTGAACCATCATATGCCACATACAATAAATTATTACAATACATATATATTTCTAATTTTACATTAGCTGCAGTTTTTAAAAATCAAAAAAAGGACTGGAAATTGTTCAAAATAATCCTTGCAATAAGCATATATTGCACACATGCTTTTAAAATAATACAGATTAAGTCAACAACATAGTAGTTATGACAAGTTTGTTGAAATTAATGTTTTTATTATTTTATTACATATTTATTATTTGCAGGATTTGAACATACAGCATTTGAATACACTAGTACAATCAACTCCTACAATTACCTTAAGCTACAGGATAAAGCATGCATGCTTGACTTTATAGTTAAGATAAGCATGCTACGTTTGTTATTAATGTATGGAAGAGTAATATGTTAATTAACAATTATTAATTTGTGCTGCATACATACCCCTTGCTTCTCTCAGTCTTTCTAAGTATTTAAAATAGGCCTCCCTGTTCAGTGAAATCTCCTGGGCAGCTGTAAAATAAAGAGGAGAGAAAAAAAGAAGAGCAGCGTGCATACCAGTCTTGGCTATGTCCAGCTTTGTATAAAATTTAAATTATCTTTATCTGTATACTTACACAACTGTGGGATGTCAGCAGTCCTAAACTTATCCAGCCACTGGATGAGTTGTTCCTGCTTGCACCTTTTCAAATTATTCTAATGGTGCCTGCATTGCTCAGTGGGTGGAATGCCAGTTGCACTGCAGACAGCATTGGCAAGACTAAGCATTTGATTTATATTGATACCTGGTATAGTCCCCCTGCAAATGCCTACAGCTGTGGGCTTGACAAGAAGTCCAATGAATATTCCAGACTCCTCTACACCACATCTTTGATCCCCAAGTTAGGCACCTTCCCTCCTAGCTCTTGCCATGTCCGCATAAGTCATCCAGCAACAATTAAAGTTTTATTCCCACATATTTTAAGGCTAGTGGCAAACCCAGCAACACTGTCAAACTGAGAGAAAGACAGTTTATGAAACAGGAAAGGTAATGTGACAGTTGGCATTAATTTATGTCTTGTATGCTGATATACCTGTTAGATGACTTAAGTTTTTAGTCATGTTTTAGAGCTTATAAATTTTATAACTTAACACATTTTTTGTGTGGCTTTACACACTGATGAAAGTAATTTGTAAAATGTGGGATTCAAACCAATGTAAAACAGGGAATACATGTTCTTCCACACAGGTGTTTGTCCCTCCTTACCACAGATGAAGTGTTTGTCAGACATGCTTATTAATTGTAAAGACACACTAAAGAGGGGGCAGTTAATCATGTATGTGTCTGACCTGACAAGGTCCTGGTTTATACATTCATGTGTAAGTGACTATCATTGAAGTGAAAAGCCCATCCCAGGGCAGAAAAGAAACTTAATTACAGAAACATAGTTGCCAGCATATCCTCAGAAACACATATAATTCATATATCCACTGCTGTACATATAGTTATTGTTATGTACAATCATCTTTATATTGTTCTTTATTTTTAAAAATTGAGTGAAACAGCATTAATAAAATTTGGAGTGTGCTAGATCAGAACCCTGGTTCATCTGTATTGTGGCCATGAATTTATACCAGTTGCCACACAGAAAGCTGGACAACAAGCATATTTTTGTACTCATTGATGACCAGAGTGTTCCTTGCCACTGAGGACTTGTTTGTCAGAAATGCTCAGTAGTTATATCGACATATTAAAGAGTTGAATGGTTAACCATATATGTGTGTGATATGAATGTTCAGAAAATGAATTTTTAATTGTATAATCATAATTGTACTGATACCCATAGTTAGACATATATGTGATATAATGTATATGCTCAATCCACCTGGTATGCATAGTTATTTTTGTCAATAATTATTTTTATATTGTTAATTTTTATTTAAATTACAGTGGACCCAGCATTAATAAAACTAAGAATTTGCTGGATTAAAACCCTGGATCACCAATATTGTGGCCATTAACTTACACATGTTACCACGGGTATAACTAGGCAGCAGGTGTAATTTTTTTTACTCATTACTGTGTTTCTCAACACATTTATTGTGTTTACATGATGGACGACCACACATGTTACAGTGCATCTTTTTTTAGAAATTAACAATGCCTCTTCATTGTCTGTAGCATTACTCCACATTTGTACAAAGGTGAGTAATGCTCATTTGAGACAGGCAAAGCTGACATGCATTATTATTGGAAAAAGCTTTTATTAATTTTTATCATTAAAAGAAAAATGTGGGACTTGAACTATGTTCTACAGATCCTATGTGCTTCATTACACACACACACACACACACACACACACACACACACACACACACACACACACACACACACACACACACACACACAGCTCTGATTTTTGCTGTCCTTATCATAGAAGCTACTTCCATTAATTGTAAAATATTTATCCATTTCACCATATTCGCACTAAACAGGGTGGCTTGCAAATATTACTATTTAAAAAATAATTACAAAATACATTTTAACACACATTACAGATTTTTCCCAACTTTGGATTTGAATGATCATACTAGAGAACCTACAAAACACATGAGGAGTTTCTTATCTCCCTTTGCCACAGAAATAACTTTGCAACAAAAAAGTAAATAATGTCCATAGAAGCAATTCTATATTTCCACTACATTATTAACAAGACATATACACTTGTATACTATCATTTATTTGTATATGTGTGACTTACATATTTAGTGCAGTGAGTAAGCACACAACTAATTATAAATATATTTAAACCAATGCAGCTTTGTCTTCACTTTGTATTGTGTTCATTCTTCTCTTATCTGAGCTGTACTCTCATTCAGTCTATTGTGCATTTAGTATCATTGTCCTTTAAGTGTGTGATAAAAATACATAACAGTGAAAATCAGTTTTCAGCAAAGGCAGGAGAGTTTGGTTATTAGAGAACAAAAATGATAAATGTGTGCTGTTTAGTTCTAGTTAAAAGCTTACTGAAGTTACTTCGACACTTTATAATTGTATCCTGAGTGACATACCCACTGCAGGAAAGATAGTATGATTTGCTGTTGTATCTTTCTTCTCACTCCCACTAATAATTGACAGTTGCAAGCCATTAGCAATTAACAGTGTTGCAGAGCCTACACTACGTCACTATGTCAAAAGTTTGGTATTCAGTAATTCCAATGAGTTCCCACCTCATTTGCATCTTCACCATGCTCTCAGGCCTGAATCAACAATATAAAAAGGTAACCATGTAACTAGGAAACTTGAAGGTGAGGAGACTTGCTTATATGTACAAAACAGAAGATTGCGATTCATTTTGATTGTGCTGCAGAGAAGGCCTCTAATTTTGCTAAGACATGATTGTATTTTTCAAGTACATTCTAGATTTTGCAACATGTTACAAAGCAAATTATATATATATATATATATATATATATATATATATATATATATCAGTAGAAAATGGATTTTTTATCTTTATGTACTTCTTATAGTTTACTGATGGCATAGGCATTTTGGCAGGCATTTACATTTCTGAGATAGACAGGTTATTAACTTTCATCACAAGTGTTATTCTTACAATTGTTATTTTGTTATTTAAATCAGCACAGATCCTCGTGGTGGCCAGCAGAGTAATCCAGGCTTCAGAGAGCTAAAAAAGCGACTTTACCTGATTTAAGTATATTTTTTGTGGCTTTCCACTTCTAATTACCTAGCGACTGTATTTCACCTGCTTTGCTGATACATTGTAACTGTTTTTCTGCATTTATCTTGTTATTGCACTTGAAATCTCATTTTTGTTACTTTAAATCTGTAATTGTTGCAATTTGTTTCTGTAGGCTGTGATAGCCGATTTATAGCATTTATAAGTGTCTACTGTATCTATTTCTCCTTTAAAACCTCAGCTTTGGCCAGCTAAGAACTTGGTTATATTCAACTGGACGTATAAGAGAATTTAAGTACCTTTATCTGCACTTTTTTAAAAAAAAATACAGTATTTAATTTGATTTAAACTGTGTATGAAGGAGTGTTGAAGGAATATTTAACTGAAGTTATTCTGCTCTTCAGTAACTTGAACTGAAGCTAGTGTTGGCTGAATTTTGTTATTTGTTAGTAATTACAGGTGTGGGGGTAGCCACATTCTTTGATTTCCTGTCCTTGCATATTTAACTGGTGCATGTGAAATAATTCCTGCTTTAAAACCTCAGCTTTGGCCAGCTAAGAACTTGGTTATATTCAACTGGACGTATAAGAGAATTTAAGTACCTTTATCTGCACTTTTTAAAAAAAATACAGTATTTAATTTGATTTAAACTGTGTATGAAGGAGTGTTGAAGGAATATTTAACTGAAGTTATTCTGCTCTTCAGTAACTTGAACTGAAGCTAGTGTTGGCTGAATTTTGTTATTTGCTAGTAATTACAGGTGTGGGGGTAGCCACATTCTTTGATTTCCTGTCCTTGCATATTTAACTGGTGCATGTGAAATAATTCCTGCTTTAAAACCTCAGCTTTGGCCAGCTCAGAACTTGGTTATATTCAACTGGACGTATAAGAGAATTTAAGTACCTTTATCTGCACTTTTTTAAAAAAAATACAGTATTTAATTTGATTTAAACTGTGTATGAAGGAGTGTTGAAGGAATATTTAACTGAAGTTATTCTGCTCTTCAGTAACTTGAACTGAAGCTAGTGTTGGCTGAATTTTGTTATTTGCTAGTAATTACAGGTGTGGGGGTAGCCACATTCTTTGATTTCCTGTCCTTGCATATTTAACTGGTGCATGTGAAATAATTCCTGCTTTCAAACCTTAGCTTTGGCCAGTTAAGAACTTGGTTATATTCAACTGGACGTATAAGAGAATTTAAGTACCTTTATCTGCACTTTTTTTTAAAAAATACAGTATTTAATTTGATTTAAACTGTGTATGAAGGAGTGTTGAAGGAATATTTAACTGAAGTTATTCTGCTCTTCAGTAACTTGAAATGAAGCTAGTGTTGGCTGAATTTTGTTATTTGCTAGTAATTACAGGTGTGGGGGTAGCCACATTCTTTGATTTCCTGTCCTTGCATATTTAACTGGTGCATGTGAAATAATTCCTGCTTTAAAACCTCAGCTTTGGCCTGCTAAGAACTTGGTTATATTCAACTGGACGTATAAGAGAATTTAAGTACCTTTATCTGCACTTTTTTAAAAAAAATACAGTATTTAATTTGATTTAAACTGTGTATGAAGGAGTGTTGAAGGAATATTTAACTGAAGTTATTCTGCTCTTCAGTTATTCCCACCTACCCGCCCTGTTTTTGTTTTGGTGTTAATCTTAGTGGCATTGAAACTGCCCCCTCAGCCTGCCTCTGGGCCCATCTCATTTGCTCACTCAACTGAGTGCAGTGAGATCATATTCTGATTTCAGGCACTCCTACTGTGTACAAAGAGAGCATCTGGGAAATAGAAAAAAAAATTAAGCTTATTTCCTGCCTTTCTTGTTAAGTGGTATAGACTATTTGTAGGCTTCTGAGCCCCCAAGCCCTTCTGTGTTTGAGGGAAGCCTTCTAGCTTGTTTTTTTCTTATAACTAGCCAGTTTTCTAGTTTCAGCACTCAAATCTGTTTCTTTGATCTCAGCACTTGTTCAGATAAAAAAAAAAAAAAAAAACAATTCATCTGCTTTTACTGTACTTGTGTTTCTACCTACTTAATTTTACTTTTGCATCATCTTAAAAATACTCAATTGTATTTATTACTGCTTGGTGTAACTCATTCTAAGCCTTTTGGTTTAAACACTTGGGCTTCGGACCAGTTAGTTGTTTTGCACTGAGAGGGTTTGTGGTCTGCACTGTTGTGGCAGAACAGGTAGCTTACATCCTTCTAGGTTGAGAACTGCTGATTGAGGGCTCATTGTCTGTTATTCTAAAAGTGTATTAATTCTGGTTTAAGCACTTGGGCTTTCAAGCCAGTTATTTTACATTAAGAGGGTTCGTGGTCTGCACTCTTGTGGGAGGAGAGGCTGGACTCTGCCCTTCTGAGCTGGGAATTTCTGGTTAAAGGCTTATAGTGCATGCATATCTGAACTGTTTCTTACTGAAGTTGGTGCGCCTTGTTTGCTGTGGCATAGACTGGATTCGGGCCTGCTGGATCTAGCTTTGTTTGTGTAACTTGAGCACTAATCCAGACATTCTCTAAAGTATTCAATGGTATTTATTACTGCTTGGTTGTAACTTGATTAAAGTGTAGCTATCATTCAAGTCTTTTGGATTAAGCACTTGGGCTTCAGACCAGTTGTTTTACATTAGGAAGGTTTGTGGCAAGCACTGTGGTGGCAGGACAGGTAGCTTTCATCCTTCTAAGTTGGGAACTGCTGATTGAGAGCCCAGTGTCCAAGTGTATTAGTTCTGGTTTAGGCACTTGGGCTTCAGGCCAGTTATTTTACATTAAGAAGGTTCGTGGTCTGCACTCTTGTGGGAGAAGAGGCTGGACTCTGCCCTTCTGAGCTGGGAATTTCTGGTTAAAGGTTTATAGTGCCTGAATATTTGAACTGTATCTTACTGAAATTGGTACACCTTGTTTGCTCTAGCATAGACTAGATCCAGGCCTGCTGAATCTAGCTTTGTTTATATGCTTGTTGTCTGTTTGCTTGTTATTTTCCCTGGAAGCTAATTCCACCGAATACGCAACTTCTCAGCGCTTCTGTGGATCACTAGTGATATCTGCATTGCTTACTGTACTTATTTCCTTGTTTCACTTGAAAGAAAGTTACTGTTTGTCATTTTTGCATTTAGTTACTTGTAAAACATTGCACTCAAGTTACCTGGCACTTGCTCACTAAAGCAATTATATAAGTCAGCACTAAAAATTAAAAGCACTACACCCTCACTCCCCACTGGCCTTTGTTTTCAATTAAGGATTTCCCAATATTATTCTAGCATGTCCAAAGGTCAGCTGTCAATCTCCTCTCTGGTCCAGCTGGTGAATCTGGGAATCTTGAGGCAATGTTATAACTGCCTCATGTACACAGACAACCCTCTCCTCCTCCCACATAACACAAATACTTATGAGAGATGCAGCTATTTAGCCAAACTGGAGGCTGAGCTCTCTCAACTCAGGACTGGCAAGACCAGACAGGAGAAGAAGGCAACTACACACACCACAAAACCAGCCTCACATAATGCTACCACTCCACTGAATCAAACACATAAACACACAAAGACATACTGGAGGCTCTGAGTAAAAATTTACCTAAACAGCAGAGGCCTCCAAAGCAGACACCCAAACAACTGCTACCTCAAGACACCCCACAAGCAACACATAAACCACAAAAGCAGTGTGCAAAGCAGTCACAGCCCTTAAGGCCAAATACAACACCAAACATACTTGTCATAGGTGACTCCATAGTCAGACACACTGACGTCCCACTCACCAGGCTGAACAAGGAGAGGGTCACAGTAAGCTGCCTATCGGGCACTAGAATCCGCCACATAACACAAGCACTTCGGGTCACTCCACGGCAAGTACAAATATGACACAGTCATTGTCCATGCTGGTGTGAACGACCTGAGACGCACCTCCCTGGACTACATGAAAAGAGACATAGAGGAGCTCTCTGATTATGTAGCCCAGGCAGGTATGACCCTAACCCTGAGCAGTATCCTTCCTTCACCAAGAATGATGCCACAATATAGAGACAAGATGATCAGCTTTAACAATTGGCTTAATGTCTGGTGTCATTCAAAGGGGATCCAGTGTCTGTCTGCCTGGGATGACATGCTTGACAAGCCACGCTGCTTGCACCTGTCACCCTGGGATTCGGATATTGGCTAAGGCTCTTGCCACCCCATAGTGCCTTTTTAGGCAAGGCTCAAATTCTAAACCTACCACCCTAGAAAACAAAAA
This sequence comes from Protopterus annectens, assembly GCF_019279795.1. Lineage (NCBI taxonomy): Eukaryota > Metazoa > Chordata > Ceratodontiformes > Protopteridae > Protopterus > Protopterus annectens. The sequence continues at coordinate 1,606,276,977 of NC_056739.1, forward strand.
TGGGAAGAAACTGAGGGTAATGCTGCTCAATGCCAGAAGTCTAAATCTCAAAATGCACGCACTCGAGGCCCTTCTCAGTATGGAGAACATCGATGTCTGTGCTGTAACTGAAACCTGGTTCAAGGCTCCTGAGAGCATCCCGGCACTATTAGGTTTTACCTCATATCATGCGTTCGCCCCAAAACCCGGACCACACCACAAAAGGAGGGGGTGTATCCATATTCATAAAGGATACCCACACCTCCAGGTTGGTGGCAACGCACGAAGCTTTGGAAACTATCCAGGTGCAACTAACCATAGGCAAAACTGCTCTACAAATTGTAGCATGCTACAGGCCACCCTCTCAAACTCAGGAACCCCACACAGCCTTCCTGAAGACACTGGAGGGTATAAATGTATCTCCAAACACCATCATATTGGGTGACTTCAACTACCCGAATATAGACTGGGAACATTATTCAAGCCCTAACTTTCTAGCCCAACGGTTCCTGGAGTTCATAAATTCAAATGCCATGGAACAGCTAGTCACTGTTCCCACGAGAGGAGAAAATATACTAGATCTCATTGTCACAAACATGGGGACAAAATGCTCCACACCCAAAGAATATCCCTCATTGGTGAGATCTCATAACAAACTAATGTCACTGGAAATCCACATTCCGACCGCACCCCAAACAAAAAAGACCATAGTGAAGAACTTCTCTAAAGCAAACTTCACACTACTCAAGACTGGTGTGGTATCCTTCAAGGCCCCTGAGCCAGTGGAAACCACAACCCAAGCTGCGGAAGCCCTTACAAATGCCTTCTATGAACACCTCCAGGACTGCATGGATCAGGCAATCCCAAATAAAACCAAGACTCTTTCCACAAAGGGCAAATGTCCAGTCTGGTGGACCACAGCCATTAACAAACTTTACAATAAGAGGAGAAAGCTATTACATGATAGAACAAAATCCATAAAAGGGAAGTCACCCCTGATCATTATTAGTAAAAAAATACGAGCACTCATAAAATCAACTAAGGCCAATTTTGAGAGAAAAATTGCTATGGATTCAAAGGACAATCATAAGGCCTTTTTCAGCTATGTTAGGAACCTGGGTGGAAACTCCCAGATATGCTCAGAATTAGTCCAAAATGATACAAAAATCACTGAACCCACAGACATTGCCAACATACTGGCAGACAGGTTCAGTGCAAACCTCACCCCCTCTCCCCCCCTAAAGGAGAGATAACTATCCCAGCCGAGTGTAGCCTCCCGGACATCTCAAATGCGCAGGTGAAAGCTGCTCTCTCTAAAGCTAAAAACACAGCATCAATGGGACTGTATGGTGTCCCCGGCTGTGTGCTACACGAGCTAAATGAGGAATTAAACCCGCACATAAGGCAGCTGTTTAATCTCAGCCTTACCACAGGATACGTGCCCAAGGAGTGGCGTACGGCAACTGTGGTCCCACTCCACAAAGGCGGTGCCTCTACGGACCCTGGTAATTACCGCCCCATAAGCTTAACAAGTCTAGTCTGCAAAGCTATGGAGAGGATCATAATGGAGCTCGTAAACAAAGATATAGGGGACTTGCAGACATTGGACCCGACCCAGTTTGGCTTTGTCAAGAGAAGATCATGCCTTTTTAACTTGGTCGACTTCTTCGAAACAGTCACCAAGGCCATTGATGAGGGAAAGGCAGTCCATACAGCCTACCTTGACCTTGCAAAGGCTTTCGACACAATACCCCACTCAGGTATTGTAGAAAAACTTACCAGCTTAAATATAAACCCATATGTCACAAGATGGGTTGCAAACTGGCTTAAGGACAGAACCCACAGGGTTAGAGTTGCTGGCGCTATGTCAGACTCCAAGCCGGTCACAAGTGGTGTCCCACAGGGCTCGGTCCTTGGCCCCGTATTGTTTGGCATCTACTTCTCAGAAGTACAGGCCAACATGGGAGGACTTTGGCTGACAAAGTTTGCAGACGACTGCAAACTGGGTGCCATAGTGGAAAGTGCATCGGACACGGATATCCTTCAGAAGGGACTCACGGAAACAGATAGCTGGTGCCAGAGCAATGGCCTGAAGTTAAACGCCAAAAAATGTATAGTCATACCCTTCGGGAAAAACAAGGTAACCCCAAGCTACCATATAGGTGGCAATCCACTAAGCACAGAAGAGGTTATCAGGGACCTGGGGACCCAGGTTGACAGTGGCCTTTCTTTTGACACTCACATTGCTAAAGTGGTTAGAAAGACCTTCTACATTGCCCACCTGATCATGAAGGGATTCACATCCAGATCTAGTGAGGTCATGGTTCCCCTGTACGCTTCACTTATCAGACCAATGATCGAGTACAATGCCCCATTCGGGATGTATCTCACCCGACATCTGCAGCAATTGGAGAGACCCCAAAAGTTCCTCACCAAAAGGGGGTTGGGAGGGTGGCCTAATGGTTAAGGTGTTTGCCTTACAAATACAAGGTACAGGGTTTGAATCTCACAGGGGATAATTGGCTAGGCTTAAAATGGCTCACAGGGGCAGTTAGCCTAGTACTAATCTATGAACCTATGAACCTATAAAGGGACTCCAAAATCTGTCATATGCTGCCAGATTGAAGAAACTCCAGATCTATTCAGTCGCATACCGTCTGCTCAGAGGTGACATGTGCCTGACATACAAGGCCATGTCCAACCCGGAATTAATGGACATGCTCCACCTCAAAAAATCCAAATCCACCAAAACCACTAGAGCAAGCGACTTAAACCTTAGCACGGATATAAATAGGACGTGCTGGAGGGATAGATTTATCACTCAGAGACTCCCTATGCTGTGGAATAAAATCCCGGTCCATGTGAGGCAGAGCACCTCGCTGACTCTGTTCAAGAGAAATCTAGACCTGTGGATGGGAGATCGTAGGTTTACCCCGGGAATCATCTCTGTGTCACTGCTGGACAGAGGCACAACAAACTAATGGGCACAGTATTTTTTCATATAAGGGGTGGCGTAAGCCACAAAAATTTAGGCTAGGCTTATAAATGCCTTAGGGCAGATAGCCTAGTATAAACCTATGAACCTATGAACCTATGAATAATCATCTATGTTATTGCAGGGAAATGTAATGTACCATGTCAATGACACAGGTTTTATGCTTCTGCAATGTCCCAGAGACACCTCCATGACGGTGGTGGGCACAGTGAGACGTAAAATTGACGTTTCTGTCATAAATGTGTACACATTGTAAGAATTGTGTTGAAGGCATATATACCAATTAAAACCGTGTGGTATTCCATGGTTTGTACAAACCTTCATTTGTTTGTGGTTTGTGAGTGGGGGAGCCACCAAACAACACCTTGTGCAAATGATAACTGTGCATCTACTTGATTCTATCTTTTGGATTCAGGGATAAATAATTATTTTATTAATGACAACCAAACAAAACGAAAAAATTAACTGCAGAACTGCTGGCAAAAATAACAAGTAAACCAGAAGCCAAAAATTTAGCGCTTTCATCAAGTGTTTAATATGTGAACTTCCTCAGAAACATTTTCAAGTGATTTCCAGTTCCTTAAATAACTTACTAAACAGGAAATGACATCATGACCATCAAACTGAAAAAATAAACAAATGTGATTTTCTACAAAAATGAAGTATTATCATAATAATAACAAATAAAAAAAATACATATATATATATATATATATATATATATATATATATACACATACATATATATATATATATATATATATATATATATATATATATATATATATATATATATATATACAAATGAATGTATATACACATATATACACATACATATGTATAAATGCAAAAATACAGTCATAAAAATGCAATGTAAATTCATGCTGTGTGAATAGCATAATAATCAACTTGAACATATGAAATGCATATCCAAAGACCTCTCCCACGTGGACACAACAATCACATGCATGCACACACCCACACACACACACACACACACACACATACGTATGGACATATAGACATGTACCCCACACACACACACACACACACACACACACACACACACACACACACACACACACACACACACACACACACACACACACACACACACACTAAACATAGAACTAAACAGTCACTATGAAAATATAAAATACACATGTAAAAAAATATGTATATGTAAATATCATAAAAAATATGACAATATAAAAATAATGATGATATATACACACAAGTACACACACCGAAATGTATATAATATAATATAATATATATAAAATATGAGCACAGTTTGGCTATAAAAAACAAAGATCAGTTTAATTCTTTGGCCAAACATTCTTTAACATGTAGAGATTTTAAGAAATTTCAATTTTCAGTTTTGGAAAAAATCAACACTAGTGAATTTGGAGGAGATTTAAACAATGTCTTAGAATGCAAGGAGACATTGTGGCAACTTGTGTTGGGGGCTGATAGGTTGCCTGGCCTCAATGATTATATTAATTTAAAATGTTTTTTGAAATATAGATAGGTGTTTGAGACCATATGCATGTGATCCATGTGTGTTTTGTGTGAGTTGTACATGTGTGCACACATACATGTTCATATCACTCTGATTCCCTTCAGAGACATGATATGATTTACGTTATTCATGTATATACATATTTTTTTTGTTTTCTACATATATTACATTTTATATATATTATATTATATACATTTCGGTGTGTGTACTTGTGTGTATATATCATCATTATTTTTTATTGTCATATATTTTTTATGATATTTACATATACATATATTTTTTCACATGTGTATTTTATATTTTCATAGTGACTGTTTAGTTCTATGTTTTTGTGTGTGTGTGTGTGTGTGTGTGTGTGTGTGTGTGTGTGTGGGGGGGGGGGGGGGGGGGTACATGTCTATATGTCCATACATGTGTGTGTGTGTGTGTGTGTGTGTGTGTGTGTGTGTGCGGGTGTGTGCATGCATGTGATTGTTGTGTCCACGTGGGAGAGGTCTTTGGATATGCATTTCATATGTTCAAGTTGATTATTATGCTATTCACACAGCATGAATTTACATTGCATTTTTATGACTGTATTTTTGCATTTATACATATGTATGTGTATATATGTGTATATACATTCATTTGTATATATATGTATATATATATATTTTTTTTTTTTTGATTTGTTATTATTATGATAATACTTCATTTTTGTAGAAAATCACATTTGTTTATTTTTTCAGTTTGATGGTCATGATGTCATTTCCTGTTTAGTAAGTTATTTAAGGGACTGGAAATCACTTGAAAATGTTTATGATAAATAATTATTTTGCCTGATGCACAGGGTGCATAACTGACTGAGTGCTTAGTACATATGTCTTTGTGATGCTCTTTTGAAAATTGTACTGCTTTCTTACAGGTTTTTGTATCATATGTATCTTTGATGAATGAGATCTATTAGTTGGTAAGGAGCCTGCATCTATTGACATAAGTCAGTCATGTCAGATATTGATGTCATTGCTGTAAAACACCCGCCCTAGTTAGGTACATTAGCATGCAACAGTATGCAAGTATCTGCCATTCATTCATGTTCTTAGCCATTTATTTTCTTATTCCAGGTTCAACCCTTACTTGATAGTCTGGCAGTTACACGTGTTTTAATTTGGGACAGACTCTGTGTGGTGCTAGCATTACACATTTATTACATGGGTAAGGAAACAATGTGAGCATTGCCTGGCATTACTTTTACTGTATGTATGCACATAAGATGAAAGTTGTGACCCCTTAGGTGGCCTGCATGAGTGCAATCCATTCCCTCTTAGCCAGGGCAAGGGCATATTGTGTGTAGTATTCAACAGACACCCACAGCAGTGGGTGGTTTCCCCCTCTGACTCCTCACCTGTGTGTGGTTATGGAGACCTTGCTAGTGGTGGCGAGATTTGTGTCCTTTCCCCTTGGTGTTCCTGTTGAAGCTGTTTTCTTAGGATAACATTGTGAAGGACAGCACAAACAGTTAAGCACATGGAAGAGGACTGTACTGCAGAGCTCCCCCTGATGTATCTAGTCATCAGAACCATGACTTCAGCAGCCTAAACACATACTCTATGAGTTATTTGAGCATGTGCCTCATTATGGCTTCCTTGAGGGTGGGTTTGCTCTTCTGATGGGCATCATTAACCATGGTCTGAGTGCATACTCTGCATCACTGAGTAAATGACCTTCTGGGATATCCCTTTCTAGAAAACCTCTGGATGAGTTCAGAGTTGTGCCAGATATGAGAGTTGTTGTAACTGCCAGGGTTGCCAGCACACACATTCAGGATGATTCTCTTAGCATTACACACAACTTGGCAATTAATGGAGTAGAAGCCATTTCTGTTTATCTACACCCTTCCCTGTTCCCTGGGTGGTGCTTTAATCTCAATATGCATGCAATCTATAGCATCCAGTTCTTCAGGAAAGTGTGCTACGGGGTAGAAATCATGCATAGCTGTAGCTCTGTCCTTGGGTATACAGATAACATGTATGTAGTCACTGGCATTTTGTAGCATTGCATTCAGGAATTGATGGACGATCCTGGATGCTGATGCCTGTGACATCCCCAGCATATCCCCTGGTGGTGTCTGGAAGGTTCCAATAGCTAATATTCTAAGTGCTGCACATACCTTAATTTCCAGAGATATTGGTTCCCTTAGGTTTGCACTTGCTCCCAGCTGAGCACAACAGAGGTTGCAGAGTTCCTGTTGTGTGTCACTATCCACCCTATAGGGCTCAACAATTTCTACCTCATGCAGACTTCAGACCATGAAAAGTTATAGTGTCTAAACTCCCTTCTCCTTCTTAGCTGAGGTCTATTAGCAGCAGCAGCTGCATAGACTTGGGCCTGTTGCACATACACATGCAGAAGAACAGCCACAGCCCTTAACATTTTTTCTATGTAGAGTAATGTACATGGTTGTATTTCAGTAGGTTTTGGAATTTGAGGCCAAGACCCATACCTCTCAACCTGGAAACCTCAAAAATCTGGGCAAAAACCCATGCAAATACCCAAAAATCGGGACACTGATTAGCATTAAATTTGCATACATAATCATGTAACCCCGCCAACTCCACTGGAATTGTGGGATACCAACATGAAGACTGAAGTCACTAAATAGTGATAAATAATGACAGACATTTGAATTTCAGAATTCATATCCCCCAGAAAATGCATAATACTGAAAAACCTGTTATTCTAGCAACTATTTGAGTTTACAGGAGCAGTATATTTAAAATCTATCCCTATGTTTGAGCCTTTGCCCCACCATTATTTTTGGCTTTGTCCCGATTTCCTGCTCTGAGAGATTGAGAGGTATGTGCATAAATGAGTCATTACAACAGTTACTGTTGCCCGTTCTTAAAATCAGACATTTCAGATTTCACTGGTTACTTGGCTTTAACATGCATTCCTCTTTCCCCACCACCACCTAATCTGCACCCCTACCCAGTACCTGAACTATCTCACACAGCTCGACAATGCCCAGCTATATTCTTACATTATACTAGACGCAATGCAATCTATATACCACTCCTCTTGGTTAAACTTATATTTGTTTAGGCACTATTCAATACTGACTAATTTCATGCTCAGCCGAGCTGAAATAGAAAACATTTTTACAAAATGCAGAAATGTAAGCAACGTCTATAACAGAATAGTTCAAACTATTTATATAAAAAAAAAAAAAAAAAACAAACCAAACTACCACCGATGGCAGAGATAAGCTAAATTTATTATGCAATAGAAAAGCACTTTCTTGGTCTAAAAAATGCTTTTTTAGACCATATCAAGAACATTAAAAACAGCAGTTATAAAAATCAAAAATTGTAAACCTTTATTGTTGCTCACTGGTCAATTTACAGCATATGATCATGAAGGATATAACGGATCGAATAAAACAAACAAAAAAATCATAGCATGTAAATAAAAAAATACTCTAAACACACTGTTAAAGCACATGACAATAAACATTCTTTTAAAATAATATAAAACTTGTTAAATCATTCAGTATTATACCATTCATTCAACTAAAAGGTTCTTGAAATTCCTTGCTACATGAACATGATGAACAATGGCAAACCAAGTTCCGTATACATAGTGCACGAAGTATCATGTCTTCAAGGCAACACAATATAAATTATTCTGCCTCTGGAGCAGTCAGACAAATAAAAAGTGCTAAATACAGTAATCAACAAACTTCACACTTCATAAACATTAGTATGCACTACCAGTTGCTATAAAAGCCTCATGCAACCTAATAAAGCATCTTCATAAACTTTTAGCCTAATATTATAAATGTAAAATGAATTCTTCATAATGTCATAGGGACAGCACAAGAACATTTGATAAATACAGTAAATGAACTTCATAACACTAATATGCACTACCATTCCCAATTACTATAAAAACCTCATGTAACCCAATAAAGCATCTTCGTAAAAATTTAGCTTAATACTATAGATGTAGATGGAATGTTTTGTTACGTAATATGGGTAGCATGAGAAAATAGCATGGTCATGGGCAAACCACACTAACTAAGCATATAAAATGCATTAGAAAAAAAATCAACATACATAAAACAATATGGAATCTGTCTATCACAAAGGAATTGAGCATAAATAATGGCTAACAGACTGTGAATGCTAAAGTAGAAGCATAAAATGCTCCCTCCATGACCAGGCTGCATGTTAACCACCTATGTCTGTATTCTGGCCCTGCAGCATATAATATCCAGTCCGTTTCTTTTTAGGTTGGACTGTTGGACACAAAACACAAAGCTTCAAAGAAATCTTGTTGTAACAGCAAGGACCAACTGACCAATACAGCATTTTTATATAGAAATACCGCTCCTCCAGACCATCCTCTCCCCAGCTCACACTATGCTCTTCGGCTACACAATCAGGGAATCAGCATTGTTATTGTCAGTTGCAATAGTTTATTCAAACATAAAAAAATAAATCACTGGCATTACCTTCTGGGTTGATCCACAGCATAGAACCTATTTCTCCCTATACTACTTTGACCGATATGCTTCTTGTAGTATTGTATGTGCTGGCCTGGTTTGTTACAGAATGCATTTTCTGCATAGTAAGACAGCCTTCAGTTCAATCTGAATAAGGATAAATTTTTAACTGGATTATTTTATTTAATTTCAGAATGAAATTCAAACATGTTCTTTACAATTTTTTTAAGAAGGTCATAAACGTCAACATCCTCGCTTGTTGGTTGGCTTTGCTTCACCTGTAAACAACTGTCTTTACTTTGTTTTTATTTTTTTTAAATCTCATGCCCCAGTCTCAGAGTCTAAGAGGCTGTCAGGAACTGCCTCACATAGCTGATGTCATCACGCACACCCCTGATGACGTCAGTATAACTCAACTGAAAAAAAATTTGGAATTGAAGGGGCCACTCAGAAATTCATGGCATCCCATTATTTTGCCCTCAAAACTGTTAATTACTGAGAAATTCAGTACAGTTGAGAGGTATGCCAAGACCTATACTGAGTGTACACTATTTCTATATAGCTTGTTGAATAGCTCCTCCATCTTAGATTGGTTGATTAGCATACAGTTCAGCTGCTTATGCTGTAATTAGCATACCATCATGTTTACCATGTCTGCACAGCTCTACATGGCATGTAGAGCTGCTTACTGAATACAAATAGGTAGTCTACTGTGTAGTCTTTATTAAATCCAACTCTAACACTGCTTTTTTCTTTGCCATTATTTTTGCTCAGGCCACCTCTGAATCAAAAGGTGGAAAAAAAGTTTTAAGATGTACCACAAATCATCTAAAAACATGTCTGATTAGGGAAAAATGGATCCCAACCCCCAGCTTAAAGTACTTATTTTCTACACAGTTATTATTGTGCAGCCTTGGCCAGTTAGAGTGCATTGAAAGGATGCAGGGAAAAGTAGAATTGAAGAGTAAGACTGATATTCTTCCTTCAGTCATTTTTGTTCAAATTATCACTGGATCAAAAGGTTGTGTAAAAAGCTCTAAAATGTATCTCAGAGCAGCTACAAAAAAACCCACCATTATTCAGTTTTCTGCAAATTTATTACAGTGCAGCTTTGGCTAGTCAGACTATGTTGAAATGATTGAAATAAAAGCTGAAGATTAAAATAAAGTATGCAAACAAAAAGGAAGGAAAAAAGTAAGTTAAATAGCACAGAGAGGTCAGGATGTGGGGATAGCATTCAGGGATGTGAAATGAAGATGGCAGTGGGTAGATAAGTAAATTGTGCATATGCGTATCTAGTCTGCATATTATATGAGAGAAATTACTTTAGATTTCCATGCATTTGTGTATTTTGTTTGTATTTTATTTGCAAATCTAGCTTTACTATGTACATTCATTTTCACCTCTCTTATTTTGAGTTTGCTTATACATTTCTTTGGTGTGTGTGTTATAACTGCTGTGCATATCCAGTTGAATTTATGGAGTAGGGATTGTTTGAAGGCAGAGCAGAAAATGTGAAGCTTTTCTATGCAATTGTGATGATTTTCAGTTTTTCTGTCTGCACTGAAATATTAATTATCACATGGTGATACTATTGAATTTGTCTTCATACTGTGTTCTTCAGTTGTTCAGCCTGCACGTATTCTTTGGGTTTTCCTCAGCACTGACAATGTGATGATTTGTACATTTGTTGATTGTTGATCATGGTATTGTGACTCCACCAGACCTTCATATGTGGCTCTTGATCCAAAAAAGATTGGACACCTCTGGTTTCAGATATTGGTGTCATTCATCCACTAAACTTTATATGAATATTCATATATGTACTCTGAGAGCTTTCAGTTGGTCTTACTCACATAGAAGCTGTCACAGCCAATGGATATTGCAACATACATGGCATGATGTGTGTTGAAATGAAAGTGACACCTTAAAACAATCATTCTGTCTAAATGTCCAAATTTAAATAAGGACCACAGTCAATGCATTTAGAATATTTATAAGATCTATAACTATATGTACTCCCTGGTCTTTGAGCTTCAGCATACTCACACTTCATTGAGAGTTGTTGAATCACCTGTCTTTCTGTCAAAATATTAATGCAATGGTTCATTTAACAGCAGTTGTACTGTGTGAGATGGGGTGTACGTTTTCAAAGATTTTTCCCTTTTTCTCAACTGTAGCATGACCATGAAGTTGTTATATATTATTAATGTAAATCAAATGTAAGGAAACCTGGTACCAATTACAATTCACCATCTTGCAGCATGCTTTTTAAATTGCTGTCTCTAGGATTAACAAACTTTGGACTATGCCCCATAATTTCACATACGTCTTTATTACCTAAAAGTATATGTCAATTGTTTTGAATCATTTGCTTCATAACAAAACAGTTTAAACTATGTGGTACTTTCATAACCCAAGAAAAGTCCTGATTGTTCACAGGATGATTTGATACCAAGGACTGGATTCAAGTCTAGCGGGTGTGCTAAGACCATGTGCTTACTGTGGCATGAGACAGACATGATAGTGCACTGTTTTTTATTCAGTAAACTTCTCTAACCACTATGTAGAGCCGCACGAACACAGTAAACATCATGGCATGCTAATCAACCAATCCAAGATGGAGGAGCTATTCAACAAGCTATAAAACAATCGTGCAGACTCAGTATAGGTTTTCTATGTGAATTCCAAAACCATTTGGAATACAGCTACCAATACTAGTGTGCACCGAACCAATGTTAAGGGCTACTGTTGCTCTTAGTCACACATCCCACCATCATTGGCAAAGTCACCATAGCTATGTGCTGGTGAGGAGTCAGAGGAGGAACCACCAGCTTCTGTGGGTGTAGGCAGATGAACAGGTTCACAATATGCCCCCATCCTGGGTAAGAGGCAATGGGTAAGATGCTCACCATCTAAGGGGGTAAAACATTTATCCGATGCACATACATACAGTAACATTGATGCCAGGCAATGCTCAAAACCTTTACTTGCCCATGTAATGGCTCTGTACTACTAACATCACACAGACTCATCCCTGAACTAAAAAACTTCTAACTGCTTGACTATCACAGTAAGTGTGGAATATAGAATAGGAAAATAAATCTTTAAGAACACAAATAAATGGCAGATCCTTGCATACTGTTACTTCTTAATGTAACTAAACAGAAGGCATGTGATTTAAGGTTGTTGTGTTTGTACCATATCACACTCACACAAACCAAAGTTTGGTCCAAAACAAGGAATATCAATAGAGGACTGTATTGTTTACCACAGAAATACCAGGATGATGACACAATTGTGAAAGTAAAACTCTTGAAACCCAATATTTGAAACCCAATATTTGCTGTGGCAATACACAGATAGTACTTGGCTCCCCCTCCCCCAAAATAACAGGAAAATGACAGTTTGCATAATCCAAGGAATAAGTCACTTGATAGAAATGTTTTCAACACAATTTTCACAAAATATGTACAGATTTACAACACAACAGTCAACTGTATACGATTGCTAGTCACCTCTCACTGTGCCTAGCACTCTCCTGGTGGTGTCTATAGACCACCTTGGAAGCATAACACTAGTGTGTCATTGACAATATAGTATTTTACATTTCCATTAAATAAGACAGAAAACTGTAAAATAACCAGTTTTAACAATAACACTTGTGATGACAGTTAATAAGGCTATCTGTGAAAGTCAATGCTTGCCAAAAATACCTGTGCCAAAAGTGAACTTTAAGAAGTGCATACAGATAAAAGCTTCATTTTCTAATGCATATATATAAAATTTTATTTGTAACATGTTAAAAAATCTAGCATGTACTTGAAAAATACAATAATATAGCTTAACAACATCAGAAGCCTTTTGTGCAGATAAATCAAAAGGAATATCAATCCGCTGTGCTCTCCCAATACACAAGACCCCTCAACTAGTCTCCTAGCTACATGGTTACCTTCTTATGGTATAGATTCAGGCCTCTTTGAATGATTACTGGTAGAGAGAAAGAAGACACAACAGTAATTCAGACTCCCTTACCTGCAGTGGGTGTGTCACCCAGGATACACTTACAAACTGTAGAACTAAATGTAGCAAGCCTTTAAATGGAACTGAACAGTACACATTTCTCAGTTTTTGCTCACTGATAGCCAAACTCTCTTTACTTTAATCAAAACTGTATTTTGCTGTCATCAATAATTCTCACAAATTTTAAGGACAATGATACAAAAATGCCCTATAGCCTACATGTGTGAGAGTACAGCACAAATAAGAGAAGAATGAGAAGAATACAAAGAAAAGAAAGAGCTGCACTAGTGCAAGCAATACTCATAAATGTTTGTGTGATCATTCTTTGCACTGAATATGCAAGCAACACATGGATAAAAAACTGAGAGTGCAGAAGTGTTATATGTCTTTATAATACTGTGGGGGAAATGGGACTTGCTTGTATGCACAATTATTTGCTTTCCCAATGCAAGTCTGTTTCTGTGGCAAAGAAAAATAAGACACCCTTACTGTGTTTTGTAGGTTTATTAGTCTAACAGTCCAAATCCAGAGTTGTGTAAAAATCTGTAAGGTGTGTTAAAATGTAGCTTGCAATGTTGTTTATGTTTGAATGTTTAAGTTTTTTTTAAAAATAGCAATATTTGTGCAATGTGCAGCTTAGTGCGAATACTGTGAAATGATAAATAAATTAAAATTAATGAAAGTCACTTCCATGATAAATACAGCATGAATTAAATCTGTGAATCGAGTATGTGTGTCGCACATCTGGTAAATTCGATGAATGACACAGCACATAGTATATGTAGATCAAGGTTCAAGTCCCATGTTTATCTTTTAGTGATGAAAAGTAATAAACGCTTTTTACAATAATAGTACATGCTGAGATTAGTTAATATAATTTGCACATTGCTCCCCTAAGCACAATCAAGGTGTAGTGCCCCAGACAACAAGCAGAAATTGTCAGTTTCATAAAAGATACCTTGTTACATCTTTTGCCTTCCATCGCTCAAACACGCTAAGCTGTCTTACGTGGCTGTCATCAAGTTTCCACAATTGCTGTAGGTCCAGAATACTTGCAGACAATAGGGAAACACTTGCCAATTTCAAAAAGGATACATGTTGCATATTTTGCTTTCCAATATGCAAACACTCTAAGTGGTGTTGCGTGGTGGTCAGCACACATACATAGTAATGAATTTGAAAATATACAGCTTCTGCCTAGTTGTTCCTGTGGCAGCAGGTGTAAGTTAAGGGCTGCAAAGCAGATGAGCTTGCATTCTAATACAGCAATATCAAAAGTTTTATTACTGCTATTCCACTTTATATAAAAATCTACAATAGAAAAAATAATTACATATAGAAATAACTCTGTATAGCATGTGCATTGAGAATGCACAAGATATGGTATATATTAAATGTGTAACTGTGAGTATCAGTAGAATCATGGTTGCACAATTAAACATTTATTTTCTGAACTTTCATGTCACACACCTACATGGTTTAACACTCAACTCTTTCATGTACATGTGTAACTAATAAGCAGATCTGACAAACAAGGTCTCAGTTGCTATAAGCACTCTCCACAGTAATGACTATAACAAAACACACTTGTAGCCCGACCTTCCCTGTGGCAACTTTTATTTATTTTTATTTATTTTACATTTGTTTACCAGGAATAGTCCAACTGAGCTGACATAGCCCTTTTTCAGTGGGGCCCGAAGAAAAAAAAGAAGCGCGTAATACAATACAATAATATATAGAAGCAAGTAGTTCAATAGGATTTGCTAGTCATACATTGACAAGTCTTATAAACATTTAAACTGTAATAAATGTTTACAAGTCATCATTAAGAGTAGGCATTGAAAGAAGAAAAAATTCAATATAAATGGATAAGAGAGAGGGAATATTAAGAATTAGAGAGGAAAAGAATGGAAAAGAGAGATCAGAGAGGCAGGAGGGCAGGGGGGAAAGGGAAAGAAAAAAGAAAAAAAAATAAAAAAAAAAGTGTAAAAGTAAAAATTGAGTATGATAAATGATTAGTGAGTAGTTTAGGGGGCATTGGCATTTGGTTGAGGACAGAGAGACAGGAGTTTGAGTTTTTCTTATTCTTTTGCTTTGCTTTTTTTGCTTTTTTTTTTGACTCGAATTTGAAGTGGAAGCTTGTTCCAAGCAATGGTAGGATGGTAGCTATATAGATTACATCTGTTATTATCCCTAGGTTTATAAATAAGTAGCAGGTCTTAGTCTGAGCTGCAGAGTGATCTAGTTGGAGAATAGTGGGATATAAAGGAGGATATGTTAGGGCAATAAAAGGGTTGATAAGAAGCAGATTAGGTAGTTCGAGCCAGTTTAAGTGTTTAAGTGAGACTCAGTGATGAGTTTGAAAAGTATGTTGGGCTGATAATCTGGCAACCTTGTTGTAGGTAGAGGTTAGTTTTGTTAAGAGTGTAGTGTTAAGGTTAGTGAGTATTTGAGAATCATACAGTAGATTGGGTAGGAGGTAGGCATGAGAGAGTTACTTTAGCTTTAGGAGTGAGAAACTTCCTGTTTCTTTATAGAAGACCTAGTTTCTGATGGGTCTTTTTGATACAGTTGTTGATGTGCAAGTCACACTTAAGTTGATCATCTATAGTGATTCCTAAGAGTGTGGTACTAGATTCAGGTACGATTGGAGTGTTCTCAAGTAACAGTATAGCGAAAGAAGATTTTAGATTGTCAATAGTTTTGGGGAGAAAGAATAAGAGTTTGTTTTTTGGCATTCAAGATTAGTTGGTTGTTGGTGAGCCATGTTTCTACTGATGTAAAGGTAGCCTGAGTAGTAGAGATGAGACAAGAGAGAGAGTCAGAGATAGTAATTACAATAGAATCATCTGCGCATTGAACAAGAGATGACTGAGAGCAGGAAGTATAAAGTAAATTGGTGAAGATATTAAATAGTAGTGGGCCCAGTATAGAGCCTTGGAGAATGCCCATTTTAACAGTGAGGAGGGGGAGAGTGCAGAGAGCCATTTCACTGTTTGAAGTCAATCAGAGATGGTAGCTAGAAAACCAAGTTACCGCAGCAGGGGAAAGATCAGATTAGTCAGTTTAGTCAGCAGTAGAGAGTGTGAGGTGGTATCAAAGGCTTTGGAAATGTCTAGAATTAAACACTCTGAGTTTATTTTTTATTTATCTGACTGGTGTCTTAGTTCTTTGTACTCTTGTAAGTCAGAAGGTAGTTTATTTCTCATCCAGGTTTTCCACAACCTATCCCTATTTCTCATTAGGGAGCGGGTTGACTTTGAGATCCATGGGGATAGTTTAGATTTTAATCTGAGAGTACAGAAAGGTGTAAGAGAGTTCAGTATATTAAGAAAGATAGTGTTAAATGATTCTACAGCTTCATCCAGAGTAAGCTCATTTAGGTGACTCCAATTAATTCTAGAGAGATGTGTGTTAAAAGTGTCAGGAGAGAAGTTGGATAGTTTACGACAAGTTATGTTTCTATGTGGTCTAGTAAAGTGGGGAGTGAATATAGTAACTTTTATTGGAGAGTGATCACTAAGTGAATTGGGTAGGATTTCTGGGTTATGATATAAATAAGGGTTGGATACAAGTATCCAGTCAAGTAGAGTACTAGGGATTTGTGAGTTATTGTAGTGGGTGGGTACTGATATTAATTGTGAAAAGCCATGTAGGTTAATGCAAGATGAAGAGTTTGGGTCTTTTAGAGCTAGCCAATTTATATTTACATCAGCAAAAAGAATTGTTTCATTAGAATAGTGTTCAGTTGGATAAGAGATAAAGCTTTCGAAAAGAGGAATATTATCTCCAGGAGGAATATAGATGGCTACTAGAGTGATGGTGGAGAAGTTATTAAGTATACAAATTGGCTGCCAGGATTTCTGCTGGAGTGAAAGATGGCATTGGTTCCTTAAGAGAAGTGAGGGATAGATTGTTAGCGTAGATGGTGGGAACTCCACCCCCCCATTTTTTAGGGCAATCAAGACGATGTATATTATACCCTTTTATCAGTTAATGTTCACAGTACAGCTGAGTCAATGCTCTAATCTCACATACTTCAAATTTTATCAGTGCTTGTCCACTCATTTTTAAAAACTAAAGAACTATAAATCTCAATAGCTATGTATAGCACTGGAGATCATACAAATTATATGTGTGACTAAGGGTATACTGACAATTATTTTTCTTTACTTAAAAGTATCTTTTCTGGCCTGGGATGGACTCCATAATTCAATGATAGTCATATACACATGAATTTATAAATCAAGACATTGTCAGGTCACACAAATACATGGATAACCGACAACTCTATAATGTGTCTATATAATTAATGAGCTTGTGTGACAAGCACTTTTTCTGTGGTAAGAATAAACAAATACCTATGTAGAAGAATATGTCTTGTCTATCGTACATAGGTTTGAAACCCCACATTGTACAAATTACTTTTAGCAGTGTGTAAAGCCACACAAAAATGTGCCAGGACATAAAATTTATACTCCTAATACCTGTCTGCAAAGTTGAAGCAACTAACAGGTACAGCCATAAAATGTGGTATCACAAATTGGTGGGAAAACACTGTAACTCTTACTGTTTGCCCTGTACAGACATAGCAGGAGATAGAAGGGAAGATGCTCAATTTAGGACTCAAAGAATGGGTGTGGAGGAGTCCAGAACATTCATTGGACTCCTTATAAGTGCCAGACCTGTTGGCTATTGCAGGGGGACTATACCAGGTCTCAATACAAATAGTCTGGCCAAGGCTGTCTCCAGTGTGACTGGCATTCCACGTACTTTAAGTAATGCAGGCACCCTACAATGACATGAAAAGGCACAAGCAGGCACAATGCATGTAGTGTTTGGATGACTTTAGGACTGCTAACATCCCACAGTTGTGGAAGTACAGATAAAAATATTTAAATTATATAAAAAGCTGAATATAGCCAAGACTGGTATGCATAATGCTCTTCACTTTTTCTCCCCTTTTTCTTTTACAGCCATCCAGGAGATTACAGCAAACTGGAATGCCCAAGCTGAGCATTTAGAAAGACTTAGAGAACTAATGGGTATTAATGCAGCACAAAATAATATAGTTTTATCAAAAGTATTGCTCTTCTAAACCTTAGCAGCAAATAAAGCATGCATATCTTAACTGTAAAATCAGCATGCATGCTTCAGTCTGTAGCTCAAGCCAACTGTAAGAGGCAATTGTAATAGTGTATTCAGACCTTGTGTATTCAAATCCCACAGGTAACAAATATATTGTAAAAAAAAATTAAAAAATATTACATAACTATTTCACCAAAACTGGCAGACATGGCATGCTGTTAACTTAGTCTATATTATTTGATAAAGCATACGGTTAATATGCCTATTGTAAAGATTACTTGGAACAATTATCAGTCATACTTTGTAGTTGTTAAAAAGTATAGTTAATGGAAATGAAAGATATTATTTATATCATACTAATTTATTGTAGGTGACATAATAGTTGCAATTATCTTTTTTTTTTCTTTCTTACCCCACCCGTTAACTCTCTTTTTTATTTTTATATGTGTGTTCACAATGTTCTGATGTCATAAATTTCTGAAAACTAACAAAATGATTTCTAGCACAGGGAGGTAGGACAACCAGTGCGGCTCAGCCTGCCACCCCTCCAATGGTTGCCACATAGACACCCAGCACATCTGGGATACAACCTGGTAGTGTTTACCTGACCCTGCTATACCTACATCCCTTACCAAACATCCCTCTCTTACTGAAATAAAAACACAAAATTGGGCATCTGTCCCAAAATATATATACTGTATATATCTATATTTATATCTATATCTATCAATATATATATACATATATATATATATATATATATATATATATATATATATATATATATTTTTTTTTTTTTTTTTATATATATCATTCCATACATACCCCCCACTTCACACATGTTTTCCTGACACACTTGATTCAGTCCATTCAGCTATACAGCATCACTGTGTTGTTACACTTCTTTGTTGACGGACAGTCCAAAATCATCCAATATTCTATCCATGTTCATTTTACGCTGCTGAAGAAGTGGATAGCTAAGCTTCTTTCATAATTCCCTCCTGCACATTCCTATAGTGCCTCCTCTTTGTACTTCCCCATGCTTGTCCCCCATTTCACCACTTTCCTATCTACCCCATTTTCACAACTTTAATCAGGTCGGAAAATAGAATCACACACCATACACATAAATAATAAATCCCCAGTGAAGTCTACACTTTTTGTCCTCTGCGTTTGCTCAGAGTTTAGAGTGACGGGGAATGGCTTATCACGTCCTATAGCATGGTGCAGTTACCTCCATGCAATGCTAATTAAACCCTCAGTGTTAAGGAAAAACACAGTTAAGCAAGAATACAAACACTCATTAAAAATGTCATATACATTTATTTAGACTGCTGAATGTCTAAATATGCAAATCCATATGTGTACTGTTGACATAAATCAATTGAATAGTGTTTGTTTTTATACAGTACTTAACTGTAGTCAGTACCTGTCACACGTGCAAAAATTATCACATGAAATTATTTAATTACATCACGAATACCTATGTAAAAATATAGATTATGCTGGATTTGAACCCTGTATCATCTGTGCTCAAAATAAGAGCTCACTGTTGTTACACCTACTGCCCCATAGACAGCTATGCAGGTGTTTTTCTTCCACTCAGTATTGTCCAAAGTGTGACTGCCACACCTCTCTGCTTAACATGTTTGAGCAGAGGAAAGCAAACTGACAGAACTCTTATATTTTTTTCAGTGAAGCAGAGACCCCTATTGGCTGTCACATAACTATGCACAAATGGGGAAAGCACTTCCCATATGAACTGCTTATGAATACACTAGTATCGGTTAACTATTTCTACCATAGCCAATATGTATGGGTAGTTTTCAAGTTCAAGCAGTAGTCATTAAATGTTTGTTTTGCATGCACAAACACTTTGCCATCAATTGCGCAGGCAAGCTGTTCACTAATGTGCTATGGAAAGTGCTAATTATCATGTATTACATATCTACACTGATTCATGTGTGCCCTGCGCCCATGCATTTGAAACTTTGTATGTCAGTATTAGTGTCCAAATGTCACCTACAAAATAGGAATAAGTAGAACATCTGCACTGCTGCATCATCTAAACTTTTGTACTGATAGTAAGCATTCCGATTGTCTTTTACATGTACTAATCTGGACAGCAATTAATCACAAATATGAACACTGTACATACACAGCTGTATCCATGCGAATCACAAAAAAATGTGTGTGTCTGTATGTGACAATAAGTGTGTAATGTACACGACCATACTGAGAAACAGCTGCATATGTCTCAGTTCTGCTACATGCTTTCCTGGCAGCTTTTGCATCTAGTTTGAGGATGTCATCCACTATAAGTTGTCCAGCAGCAGTGTAAATGTCAGACATGTCATGGTGCTTGCATTAAGTACTGGATTTTCTAGCTGGTGTACCTAGTTAGGTAGGAGTTCTAATCTCACTGCATTCAACTGGTATGGGTGTGTGTAGTCAGAAGATCGTAAGTGTGTATCCTGCAGTTTGCAATCCAGTTCCATGGAATATTGATATTTTGACATTCGCACATGCCTACACATCCACTTCATATAGGCCTCCCAACATGTTCTTGCAAATATCCAATGAGGATGTCATCTACTATAAGTAGTCCAGCAGCAATGTAAACGTCATACTTGTGCCTTGGAGCTTGCATTAAGTACTAAGTTCTCTAGCTGGTATAACTAGTTAGGTAGGGGTTCTAATTTCACTACTGCTGGTTGGCATAATTTACTTCGCATGAAAGAAAAAGTGGATTATTAAATTGGGGGGATTATTCCCCCTGGGCTTAATGAGCAATTGTGACCAGTCATCTGGGCTTACCTATTTACTGTTTCCTATATAAATGTGTGGCTATATGTGGAAGTTTATATACACTGAGGAAGACTTGGTATTTGTCGCCAAAACCTTTCTGTTTATTTCACATTAAATGATTTTATGCACACCACTTTGGGCGGGCATTTTTCTTTTTTGACTTTGCAATTTCCTTTTTGGTGCCTTGCCCTTGTCGTACTTGCTAAGTTTGGTTAGTTCAGTGGACATTTTGGATTCTAAGCTGTTGGTGTGTGGTGTGGGAGTAGCTACAATACTTGTGCTGCTTTTTGGATCTGTTTTTGAAAACTGTTTGGCCTATCTACGGTTATTTTTCTTTCGTTTGTCTTCACAAACGTCATTTGGGCTATAGGTTGTGTTCTGGTTTGCACTGATTCTTTGGAATCTCATTTTTAAGTGTTTTTACAGTTGTGTCTATCCTGTGCTCGGTGACGTGAGTGGAGTATATGTTTTTGGACCAAAAGAACTCAGTTTTTGATGGAGTCAGACATTTATGTTGCTGGCGTGTGGTGTTGGAGCAGTTAGGATATTTGTGCTTCTTGTGAGTTTACAATAACTCGTTTTATTTATTTTTCAGTGATTGCCTCCACAGTTGGGTTCAATTTGTGGTTCATCTCTGGAGTGGAATATTCATTCTTTTGGGGCAGACGCTATTTAGCTTTCTTACACTTAAGACTTGGCTATTCTTTGAATTGGGCATGTGGTGTTTGGGTATTAAGGACACTAGTGCTTCTTGTGGAATTACTACAATCGTTTCCCTTTGGTTTTCCAGTGATGGTAATGGACTAAGTGGTGTGTTCTCATTTTTAGTGACCGCTTGGGTGACACAGTGTCTTTGGATGTCAACGGATCCACAAGGCCTTATTTTGTCCTTTTACAAGTGGTTGGAACATCTGGGGACACTATAGACTGTGGTCTGAATATCAGGTATATTTGAATCCATATTTTGCCATCTTTGTGTGATATTGAGAAGATGTGCATTCTGTTTTCATGGATCAACTACCATTTGGATGATATACAGACTCAGGAAGCATCATAGCCCTACCTTCAAGGCTTTAATTTAGGAGCCATTTTTTTCTTTTTCTACTATCAGGCTGGGGTTGTGTTTGGTGGAGTGAACTGGGACTTATTTGATCAGGACTGCTTGATATAAACAAATGCAACATTTTGGCAACAAAGATCTTGGTGTTGGACTCCATCTTGTTCACAAAAGCTGAATGACTTTATACATTACACATTGCTGTTTTTGGACAACTGTTAGAATGTAATAGTTACTTTATTTATTTTATTTTATTTATTTTACATTTGTTAACCAGGCTAGTCCAGCTGGATATATTTCCATTTTCAGTGGAGGCCCGGGGAGAAAATCTCCAGTAGTAACACAGAGATAATATAACACTTAAATATATCAAGTACAAATTATACAAAGAAAGGATGTTAAAAATACTTAGTAATGAGTATTAATGAGAGGAAAAACTGACATTAATGTCCTATAGTCCTACAGAATAAGCTAGTCACTGTGCAGAAAGGATATCTGAGGCAAGATACAGTACATTCAAAAGAATTACATTAATAACATATGTAGCATAATTTACTAGAAATAAATAAATACTACTTCTGGAGGGGGTGAAGTAGTAATGATTGGTATGAAGAGGCAGTACAGAGATAGCAGTAGAGAGAGCAGAGGAATTAGTCAGGGTTGCAACATGGACATAACCAGTGAGTTTTAAGATGTTTCTTGAGCCTTTGTTTAAAGAGCTGCAGGGAGGGTTGTAAAGTTAGATCTGGTTGCAGAAGATTCCAATTTTTTCCTGCAGTATTGGAGAACAAGGAGTCCCCTGCCAAGTTGCTAGACTTTCTTGTGCTAGCAAGAAGTTTGCTAGAGGATCATAAGGAGTTGAGATTCCTATAGGGAGTAATAAGGTAGGAAAGTATAGGGGTGTTGTTTGGTTGGTAAAATATCATATGAACAATGGTAAGTTGGGATAGTATCAAAATGTTGTTTAATTCTAACCAGTCTAGTTGCTGTAGGTCCTGCCAATGGTGTGTTCTAAAAGGGTTTCCAGTGGCAAATCTGGCTATATTATTATAGGAGTTAGCTAGTTTGACAAGATTACTTTTTTTCAGGTTAGTATATATGGGTGAAGCATATAGAAGAGTTAAGATTAAATGGGAGTGGGCAATTGTAGTTCGGGATGCTGGAGTTAAGAAGGGTTTTATTCTATATAAGGAGCCCATCTTTCTATTTACTGTTTTAATGGTGTTGTTAATATGGTTATCAAAGGTGAGGTTGTTATCAGTTGTGATACCTAGCAGTTTGGTGGTAGAGTCTGGGGTTATAAGGGTGCCATTGTTGGATTTAATTATAAAGTTTATGGGGGAGAACTTACTGGAAGGTGTAAAGAGTAAGAGTTTGGTCTTTTTGGCATTCAAAAGGAGACAACATTTCAAGAATCAAGTTTCTACTGTGCTGAATACATTTTGGGTTAGGGAATGTAGTTCAGATGTGGAGTTGGCAGAGCAGATGAGTGTAGAATCGTTTGCATATTGTATGCAGGTGGCTTGAGGGATTGCTGGATGGAGGTCATTGATGAACAAAGAGAAAAGAAGAGGTCCTAGAATAGAGCCCTGAGGGACCCCAAGGGAGAAGGGCAGGTGGGAAGATAGCTTATTTTCCCAGAGAACTGCTTCTTGCCTGTTGTTAAGATGGGACTTGAACCAGCAGATAGCATTTGTGCCTAGAGAGAGGGATTCAAGGGTCTTTATGAGTAAGGGGTGATTTACCATGTTAAAAGCTTTTGATAGGTCAATAAAGAGTGCTGGTGTGAGGCATTTGTTATTACGGTTGCGACTGATAGAGTTGGTGAACGAAAGGAGAGCTGTGGTGGTACTATGAAATGGTCTAAAACCATGTTGGCAGGTAGCTAAAATGTTGTGTTTGGTTAAGTGGTTTATTAGCTGATGGTGAATGCATTTTCCCATAACCTTTGCTAAGGGAGATAAGAGAGCTATGGGCCTGTAATTGGAAAAATCATTAGAGTTACCACCTTTATGTAAGGGGATTATGTGGGAGATTTTCCAGATGTCTGGGATGATTCCCTCATTTAGAGTTCTATTTATAAGGATGGAAATAGGGTAGACAACTGATTTAGCTGCTTTTTGCAGGTATTCTGAGGGTAATTGGTCTGCAGAGGGAGTGCATGGCTTAAGCTTTTGTATGAATTTGTGGATGTAAGTAGTAGGGATGGGTTGTAGTTGGAAGGTTAGTAGAGTACCAGGTAAGGAGATAGGGAGACTAGAATTGTCTGTGGATAGTTGATGGGCTAGGGATTGCATGGTATCAGTGAAGAAGGAATTGAGGGCATTGGCAGTTTCCTGGGGAGTATTATTATCAGCTCCTTGTGGAGTTGGTGTGCTAGAGTGCCCAGGGTGAAGGAGTGTATTAATCCCTGACCAAAACTTTTGAGGATTGTTATGGTGAGTTTGCTGGAGTTTACAATAGTAGTTCTTTTTATCTGTGAGTATGGCTTTTTTGTGATATTTCTCAGCTTTCTAAAGTTTTCTTGCTCAGGGATAGTTCTGGTAGCTCTCCATTTAGCCCAAGATTTGTTCCTTAGCAATATCTTTTGCCTAGTGTCTTTTGACAGCCAGGGGACTGTTTTAGACTTCATTCTAATAGACCATTTGGGTGCATGTTCATCTAGGATTGTTAAGAATTTTGAGTTAAAATATTTAACAGCCTCTTCAAGTGGGAGAGAATTTAGAGGGTTCCAGTTACAGGCGTTAAGTTCAGTTTGGAAGCGTTCAGAGTTAAAGTGTTTATTGGACCGTGAGATCCTGTACCTGGGGGAGTTGGGAATGTCATTCTTTTGTCTTATAATGTAAGTTAAAGTATGGTCACTTACATCTTCAGGCAAAGTTCCTGTTTTATAAGTATGTTGTTGTCTGTTAATAAGTATCCAATCTAAGATACTCTCTTTTTGTTTGGTTTGTTAATTCTTGTAGCGGTGGTAATAGTTTGACTGAATCCATGAAGATTAATATGTGAGGAAGGGTTGTCAGCATCGACACACTTCCAGTCTGCATTGAAGTCACCTAGTATAATTGTTTCTTGTGGGAGATTAGTAGATACCCAGCTAAGAAAATCCTCTGTTGTGGTGGTATTATTACCAGGAGGTAGGTAGATGCAGATGATGCTTAGGGATTTACTAGTATTGAGTTGAAGCCTAGAGATAAGGACTTCTGCTTTACTATCTTGGGGGGGCAAAGGATAATGAGGAAATCTGTAATCCAGTTTTAAATAGGAGGGCTACACCTCCACCCTTACGTTTTGTGTGGTCAAGTCTCAATATATTATAACCTGGGGGAATTATTTCAATGTCTTTAGTTCTCGGTTTTAACCAAGTTTCCGTAAGACAGAAGATATCAAAGGAATGAATATTAAGAAGGGCATGGAGATGAGTAACGTTGTTGTTGATACTGTGGATATTAAGATGTCCTATTACTAAGGAGTTGGAGAGACAGGTCAAGATAGGTAGGGTGGCAGGAGTGTTGCTGTGAGATGTTTGTGTGGAAACATTGGTTGGGCCTGGGTTGGGGTGGATGTCACCATCTTTTAAGGTTGGAGCTTTTAGCCTATAAACTGGGTTATAAATGTTGCTAGTTGGGTACTTTAATTTCCTTACAATGGAGTTATGGAATTTGATATGTGTGTGGCAATGGTATTTGGATAGCAGGCAGCAGGGAGTAGATGTGATATATATATTTGAAAGTGTGAAAGGGTAGAAATATGAATAGCTGTTTGTTTCAGAGAGTAGTTGAAATGGAAGTGTTTCATCTTTTCAAAGGAGGTGAGTAGATAGGCAGAAGTGAGGACTGGTAAAAGTGTGACTATGAGTAGTAACTTAGCTTGGATAGTTGTATTTGTTGTAGGCATATTGCTAGGATTACTTGTACAGATGCAACAAGGTTGCTAGTACACTGTAAAAAGATTGGGCATGGATAAGAGACAGTAGAAGTGATAGTGGGTAGAATCTAGAAGAAAGAGTTAAAAGGGAAAAGGAGAGGGAAAGATACTTAGGGAGAAGGTCCTAGATCAAGATGGACTAAGGAGATAGGTAATTGAGGAGGGGTGTGGCTAGGTTGTCCAGATTTATTGGAGTAGTGGATAGATTAGGTTGTGGGGAAGGTGTGGTTTAGGAAGTATAAGGTTAGGACCACATGGGGTGGGTGGGAATTGGGGGTAGGGTAGGACAGCGGAGTGAGCCCGCAGGGCGAATGGAGTGAGGATACACCAAGAGGGAAATGTTAGACTAGAAAAGCAATCAGTCTCTGAGACACAGGGTAAGTGGGTAAGTGTCTTAGTATTCTGTAAGGCAGTATTGCTATGTCTGAAAGAGTAGGTAAATAGTGGGAAATAATGTAGGTTGGAAAGGGAAGGGGAAACAAGTCTACTGGTAATGGTACACCTAAGGAGAATAAGGAAATCAAAAATCTGGAGCGATCTTATGCTCTGCTATTTGCTGCCACCTAGTGGCTACGTGGAGGAATGGCAAACTGTATAGCGCAGGTGCTCAAGGGTTAGATTTACAGATATGGAGGCACTGCGTTTAGTTAAGGAAGGCTATAACCCCTTTATTGTTTAAATCTAAAGGGAGCTTAATGGTAGAACAGATACATACATGGGGGGTGAGAGAGGTGGGAGGAGGAGGATGAAGGCTGCGGTAGGCCACTATCTCACTCGGGAGGTAGGTTGCAGTATGCAAAGTTAACAAGCACACAACTAATTTTATAGGCTACATACACTGCGGGTTCCTTGGTAATATAGGAACATTCACACTGCTGCACACAAGCAGTACACTTGGAGTTGTCATGGTGTCAGATGGGAGGGAGCATTCCTTGTAAGTCTTTTAGTTTATATAGGGTATTCTAAGAGCAGGAAGGGTGCACCCAAGGACACAGGCTGTAACAAAAGTAGAGAAATAAAAAAATCAGTTATTGCAGGACCGAATGAGGGAGAAATAGCACAGAGGAAGAGTAGGGTGGAGAGTAAAGGGATAGGGTTTAAGGAGGCTGTTGCTCTAGGGTGAGCAGTAGGTAACGGTAGGCTAGGGCAAATAGGAGTGTGAAGCAGTGAAATGAGAGGGGGAGGGAGGAGGTAAGAGTGAAGCAAAGAGATATGAAAAATACAGTAACATATAAAGAGAAAAGATAAATGTGCTAGTTGTTATGGAGTATGCAGTAATAGCTAACAATTGTTAACACAACACAGGAGAGAGCAGTTCATCAGTAACAAAGTCACCAAGTAGAAGCATGTATTATACTGTCCTAGATTCAGCTACAGTAGCAGATAATTCATTCTACACAGCAGTTAGAATGTGTTATGCAGAACTAGAATCATAAAAAGTAATAGTAGGTGCTAGAAAACGCTGTTACATATAAAAGTACCATAAAGCATGGAGACAACCTAGTGTGGTACAATATATGATAAAATAACAAAGCTCACTAAGCGATATATAATTACAGCATGAGAATAATGCTATACAACGTTACAGGCAGTACATTAAATAACATTTTAACTAGTAGAATATGCTAAGCGTAATGACGAGAAACACTAAGAATAACGCTCACTACGCTATTGATATATTGAGTGAAAAACAAATGTGAAATACAGCATTGTTGGCAATAACAAAAAGGATAAAAATGCTGAACACTGTAACTAATAAAGTATGCTAAGCACTTAACTATTTGGCTTACAGTGTGGTGATTTGGACTGGTATTTGTACTATGTTGGGATTATTGCAAACCCTGCATGTGTCAATTAGGTTGAATATATTGTATATACTTACAGCTATTTATTTTTTACTGCTCAATGCTTAAGCACATATAGTTTGGGGAGGTTTCATTTGCATTATCTAGGTGCTAAATATTTCGGATCAGTACAGGCCAGATTATAGGTCATATTTTTTTTTTCCTTTTCTATTATCAGGCTGTGGTTGTGTTTGGTGGATTGAACCAGGTCTTATTCCATCCAAACTGCTTGATATAACAGACACCACCATTCTGGTAATAATGATTTTGGTGTTGTACTCCATTTTGCTCACAAAAGCTGAGTGATTTTACATATTACACATAGTTTTTTTGACAATTGGTAGCATTTAACAGTTTCTTTACTTTGTGGCTTAAAGTGTTGCGATTTTGACTGGCATTTGTGCTATGTCTATTGCAATCCCTGTGAGTGTTAACTAGGTCGAATATATTATATGTGCTTACAGCTATTTAATTTTTACTGCTCGTTGCTTAGTACATACAGCTTGGGAAGGTTTCACTTGTACCATCTAGGTGCTGAACATTTAGGATCAGTACAGGCAAGATTATAGCTGAACATTTAGGATCAGTACAGGCAAGATTATAGGTCACATTTATTTTTGTAGAATCATTCTTTTTTAGTGTCCAACACATATAAGTCTGGTGGGGTTTTTCATTTGTACCACCTAGAGGAGGAATATTTAGGTTTGGCCATTCATTTATTATTGTTTCTGACAATATAAGCAAGATTAACAGTTATATTTTTTGGCTTTGTCCCACCTCCCCTTTTTTTCCTTAAAGATCTTTGGTATGTTCTCCCTTTTTATTTTTACCAGAGGGATCCACGGGGATGATCTTTGAACAATCTTGGATATATATATATATATATATATATATATATATATATATATATTTGGATATAATTATATTTTATGAAAGTAATTGGATTGGAGTTTTCATGACTGTCTTTGACAGTATTTGTTGAGTGGGGTTTTTCCTAAGTTCTATTGGGTTGAAGATGTAAACAATTAGACACATTAATGGGTAGATCTTACTCCTGAATATTTTGAGTGGTGAAGTATTTAACCTGGTTCCTGACCATTAGATTGGGTTTTTGGTCATGAACTTTTGGTTCGGTTTCTGAGGTACGTAGCACTATCCTATATCTACACTTTAGGAACCATTTTTGCTGGTGGCTATTATTGTTCTCCCTGCTTGTGATTTTAGATCAGGACTTTGTGGCTGTGAGGGGGCACATAGCACCATTATTGGCTATATTGTCATCAATTATTTATGGCTTAATAAGGGTAGGGGCTATCATTGTTCCTCAATATTGATTCAAATAATTTTCTATATCTGTTGACCAGGTTTTTACATTTGGAACCATTCTTGTGTCTTTTTGGTTTTATTTTAGTTCTCATCCATTGTATTTACCACTTGATTTTTAGTGGTTGGTGGATGATATTTGTGCATTTGCTGTTTTGGCAGACACAAAATTATCTGGTCACTCTTTATAGTTTTCTATAACTTTTTGAGCATTTGTGACTGGTATGGATTTGGGCCAACTTCTCCAAGGTCTGTCATCTGATTGGGATGATATTGGCATATTTGGTTTAGGGACCAAGGTCCCTGGGGATCCCTTGGGTGGGGGTGAACCTACATCATCTTGTCAAGATGTTTTTTCCAATTTATCTAAACGTATGAGGACTATGTGCACTCATGTGTGGCATCTTCACCTTTTCAAAGCATATAGGGCGAGGAACATTTGTCCCAGGGGATTACGGGTACGTATTCAGCCCTTAGTTTTTGAAATAGATCAGGAATTGGACCAACAATGGTTAGTGGTTCAACAACAAGCTGCTATGTGATTTGTGGAGGCCTTATTAGCTTATTATAATAGATGTATTGATTCTATTTTGATTGAGGTGACCAAACTGTATGATGATACTAAACAGTTTGAAGGGCAGACTTGTTAACAAACCTGCTTACAACAATTAAGTTGGGAATTATTGACACTTGAAGGCCAGTTAAGGGACCGTAAGATACATAAATGTAATCATAACCTAGCTGACTATGATAGAGGGAGACCATTTGGACCTCACAAAAGTGTGAAATTTTTGAACACTGATTCCAAACCCAAAAAAAGGAAAAGGCCTAGGTCCATCCTGAAGAAAAATGTGTCCTCCTTCGGTAGCACTTCAGGGGAGGATTCATCGTCTATGACAGATTTGGAGGCAGCACCAGTATTGTCTACTCCCACACCAAAACGCAGCAACTCAGACACCCCTTTAGGGTTAGGAGACACAGGGCAGGGAGGAAACATAACAAGAATAGCCAATGTGATGACACTGCTACAGATCATGACCAACAAGTAACTAAATATAACAATGTTCTTAACATCTCTACATAGGTTTTAACTCCCATTCAAATTGAATTGCTCAGTAAATGATTGAATTTCATCCCTGCATTTTCTGTTCCAGAGGGTGGTTTTGCTGATGATGTGAACAGTTTTTGTTGTATTCTTAATCTGAAATAGTTTTTTGACCAGTATAACCATGGGTCTGGTGATTCATCTTTTCATTTTCACAGGTCTAACTTTATGCCACCAATGAACCCCACTGTTAATTTGTTTTTTCACAAGGTTCTCAAAGATTTACATCTTCATTATTCAGATATGGTGATCAAGTCATACAATCTTTCTAAACCCGAACAGGAGGCCCTTACTCAGCTTAAATCCAACATCAACTTGGTTATTACACAGGCTGATAAAGGAGAGGCTGTGGTGGTTATGAACTGGGCCAAATATGATCAAGAAGCCAAGAGGCAATTGGATAACAAACAATACTATATGCGGATCCCTCTTTACCCTACTGTGGGTTTCAAAAAACAGATTGATGCCTTTCTCAATCTGGTGGTGGAGGAAGGGTTTATTACCACCTCCACATCGAAATATTTGATGGTTAGTGATCTGAAACCACAGTATTTATATTTGTTGCCCAAGGTCCATAAATCACTGCAGGACCCTCCGAGTAGACCTATAGTTTCAGGAAGGGGTTCCCTTACTGAACTTATATCGGTCTACTTGACTCAATATCTCTAGCCATTACTTCATCATGTCAGGGCTTGGATTCAGGATACAACAGAGTTTTTACAGATCCTTCGGGATTCTCAACTTAAACCAAGCTCGTTGTTATGTACCCTTGATGTGTCAACCCTTTACACAAATATTCTACACTGGGCTGGCTTGTTAGAATTGGAACATTGGCTTACTATATCTGAACTCTACCCACCAAGTTTTAATACCTTTTTATTGGGATTAACTGAGCTTTTACTAACCAAGAATGTTTTTTATTATCAGGACAGTTGTTATCTACAGATGCAGGGTACTGCTATGGGGGCTTCCTTTGCTCCCATATTTGTCAATCTTTTCATGGCATATTTGGAAGAACAATTGATTTATGTTCCCCTGCATAACTTATATTTGTCAGAGATTGACATCTGGCATCGCTATTTGGACAACTGCTGGTTAGTATGGAGAGCTGATGTTGCATTTCTCAATGAATTTTTGGTTTACATTAATAGTAACAAATGGGGCATTCACTTCACATGCAACTTTGATTTGAACCAGATTACCTTTCTGGATGTTTTAGTCACCAGAAAATCTGACCATACATTAGATACATGGGTATATCATAAATTCCCAGAATATAATACTTTGTTGCATACATCTAGTCATCACCCTCCCCATATAAAATGCAACATACCCAAATCCTAATTCATGAGAATTAAACGTATTTGTTCTGATTCTGAGACTTATGAATATCAGAGGCAGGACCTGGTGGGTAAATTTAAAGCGAGTGGGTACAATCCTGGCACAATCACTATGTCCTGTAGGGAGGTATCTGCATTGGAGAGAGACAATCTATTGCAATATAAGGTAAAAACCCCTTCTTAGGAGTCCAATATTAGGTTTATCACCACTTATGGGAGTAACACTCCTAACCTGCTACAAGTCATCCAACGTAATTGGAATATTTTGTTGGGGGATGTTAGACTTGCTAACTTGCTACCAGAAAGGTGTCCTTTTTATTATAGGAGAGGTAGGACACTGGGTTCTTTGTTTGGTCATTGTAAATCTGGGTCCATGGAAGTTCAGCCACTTTCTCAATTGACGCTTATGGGGGACCCATTGGTTCGGTGTTTTCCATGTGGGCACTGTACTCACCGTTTACATATGGAGAAGACCAAAGTGTTTTCCAGCAGGAATACTGGCCATGTTTATGATATTAATTTTTTTCCAAATTGCTCTAGTGAGTGGTTTGTTTACCTGGCCACTTGTTCATGTTCTGCGTTTTATGTAGGACAAACATCGAGACCTGTGAAACTTCGAATCAGTGAGCACATGAGTGACATTAAAAATAAAAATGCAACTAGTGCCTTGTTTAAACATGTACTGAATCACCCTACAGCGAATTTTAGATTTACTGTGATTAATAGAGTTATTGGTAAGAAAAGTAACAAAGCTGGTTGGCACAATTTACTTAACATGAAAGAAAAAAAGTGGATTATTAAACTGGGGGGATTATTCCCCCTGGGTCTAATGAGCAATTGTGACCAATCATTTGGGCTTACTTATTTACTGTTTCCTATATAAATGTGTGGCTATATGTGGAAGTTTATATACACTGAGGAAGCTTGATATTTGCAGCCAAAACCGGTCTGTGTATGTCACATTAAATGATTTTATGCACACCACTTTGGGCTGACATTTTTCTTTTTTGACTTTGGAATTTGTATTTACATAAACAAGGAGAATTGTTTCATTAGAATAGTGTTCAGTTCGATAAAAGAGAAAGCTTTCGAGCAGAGGAATATTATCTCCAGGAGGAATATAGATGGCTACTACAGTGATGGTGGAGAAGTTATTAAGTTTAAAACTGGCTGCCAGGATTTCTGCTGGAGTGAAAGATGGCACTGGTTCCTTAAGAGAAGTGAGGGATAGATGGTTAGAGTAGATGATGGGAACTCCACCCCCCCTTTTTTTAGGGGATCAAGACGAAGTATATATACCCTTGTATCAGTTAATATTCACAGTACAGCTGAGTCAATGCTCTAATCTAACATACTTCAAATTTTATCAGTGCTTGTCCACTCATTTTTAAAAACTAAAGAACTATAAATCC
This sequence comes from Protopterus annectens, assembly GCF_019279795.1. Classification (NCBI taxonomy): domain Eukaryota; kingdom Metazoa; phylum Chordata; order Ceratodontiformes; family Protopteridae; genus Protopterus; species Protopterus annectens. Next base: position 1,606,309,883 of record NC_056739.1, read on the forward strand.
CAATAACTATGTATAACACTGGAGATCATATAAATTATATGTGCGACTAAGGGTTTACTGACAATTATTTTTTTTAGTTAAAAGTATCTTTTCTGGCCTGGGATGGACTCCATAGTTCAATGATAGTCATATACACATGAATTTATAAATCAAGACATTGTCAGGTCACACAAATACATGGATAACAGACTGCTCTATCATGTGTCTACATAATTAATGAGCTTGCGTGACAAGCACTTTTTCTGTGGTAAGAATAAAAAAATACCTATGTAGAAGAATATGTCTTGTCTATCGTACGTAGGTTTGAAACCTCACATTGTACAAATTACTTTTAGCAGTGTGTAAAGCCACACAAAAATGTGCCAGGACATAAAATTTATACTCCTAATACCTGTCTGCAAAGCTGAAGCAACTAACAGGTACAGCCATAAAATGTGGTATCACAAATTGGTGGGAAAACACTGTAACTCTTGCTGTTTGTCCTGTATGGACATGGCAGGAGCTAGAAGGGAAGATGCTCAATTTAGGTCTCAAAGAATTGGTGTAGAGGAGCCCAGAATATTCATTGGACTCCTTATAAGTGCCAGACCTGTTGGCTATTGCAGGGGGACTATACCAGGTCTCAATACAAATGGTCTGGCCAAGGCTGTCTCCAGGGCGACTGGCATTCCACGCACTTTGAAGTAATGCAGACACCCTACAATGACATGAAAAGGCACAAGCAGGCACAATGCATGTAGTGATTGGATGACTTTAGGACTGCTAACATCCCACAATTGTGGAAGTACAGATAAAAATATTTAAATTATATAAAAAGCTGAATATAGCCAAGACTGGTATGCATAATGCTCTTCTCTTTTTCTCCCCTTTTTCTTTTACAGCCATCCAGGAGATTGCAGCAAACCGGAATGCCCAAGCTGAGCATTTAGAAAGACTTAGAGAACTAATGGGTATGAATGCAGCACAAAATAATATAGTTTTATCAAAAGTATTGCTCTTCTAAACCTTAGCAGCAAATAAAGCATGCATATTTTAACTGTAAAATCAGCATGCATGCTTCAGTCTGTAGCTCAAGCCAACTGTAAGAGGCAATTGTAATAGTGTATTCAGACCTTGTGTATTCAAATCCCACAGTTAACAAATATACTGTAAAAAAATTAAAAAATATTACATAACTATTTCACCAAAACTGGCAGACATGGCATGCTGTTAACTTAGTCTGTATTATTTGATAAAGCATACGGGCAACATGCCTATTGTAAGGATTACTTGGAACAATTATCAGTCATACTTTGTAGTTGTTAAAAAGTATAGTTAATGGAAATGAAAGATATTATTTATATCATACTAATTTATTGTATGTGACATAATAGTTGTAATTATCTTTTTTTTTTCTTACCCCACCCCTTAACTCTCTTTTTTATTTTTATATGTGTGGTCACAATGTTCTGATGTCATAAATTTCTGACAACTAAAATGATTTCTAGCACAGGGAGGTAAGACAACCAATGTGGCCCAGCCTGCCACCCTCCCATGGCTGCCACATGGACACCCAGCACATCTGGGACACAACCTGGTAGTATTTACCTGACCCTGATATACCTACGTCCCTTACCAAACATCCCTTTCTTACTGAAATAAAAACACAAAAATGGGCACCTGTCCCAAAAAAATATATACTGTATATATCTATATCTATCTATCTATCTATATATATATATATATATATATATATATATATATATATATATTTATATATCATCCCATACATACCCCCCACTTCACACGTGTCTTCTCGACACACTTGATTCAGTCCATTTGGCTATACAGCATCACTGTGTTGTTGTTACACTTCTTTGTTGAGGGACAGACCAAAATCATCCAATATTCTGTCCATGTTCATTTTACACTGCTGAAGAAGTGGATAGCTAAGCTTATTTCATAACTCACTCCTGCACATTCCTATATTGCCTCCTCTTTGTACTTTCCCATGCGTGCCCCCCATTTCACCACTTTCCTATCTACCCCATTTTCACACCTTTAATCAGGTCAAAAAATAGAATCACACACCATAAATCCCCAGTGCAGCCGTTCACTTTTTGTCCTCTGCGTTTGCTCAGAGTTTAGAGGGCCGGGGAATGGCATATCACGTCCTGTGGCATGGTGAAGATACCTCCGAACAATGCTGATTAAACCCTCTGTGTTAAGGAAATACACAGTTAAGGAAGAATACAAGCACTCATTAAAAATTTCATGTACGTTTATTTAGACTGCTGAATGTCTAAATATGCAAATCCATATGTGTACTGTTGACATAAATCAATTGAATAGTGTACAGTACTTCACTGAAGTCAGTACTTGTCACATGTGCAAAAATTATCACATAAAATTATTTAATTACATCGCGAATACCTATGTAAGAAATTAGATTATGCTGGATTTGAACCCTGTATTATCTGTGCTCAAAATAAGATCTCACTGTTGTTACACCTGCTGCCACAGAGACAGCTATGCAGGTGCTTTTCTTCCACTCAATACTGTCCAAAGTGAGACTGCCACACCTCTCTGCTTAACATGTTTGAGCAGAGGAAAGCAAACTAACAGAACTCTTATATTTTTTCAGTGAAGCAGAGAACCCTATTTGCTGTCACATAACTATGCAAAAATGGGGAAAGCACTTCCCATATGAACTGCTTATGAATACACTAGTATCGGTTAACTATTTCTACCATAGCCAATATGTATGGGTAGTTCTCAAATTCAAGTAGTAGTCATTAAATGTTTGTTTTGCATGCACAAACACTTTGCCATCGATTGCGCAAGCAAGCTGTTCACTAATGTGCTATGGAAAGTGCTAATTATCATGTATTACATATCTAGACTGATTCATGTGTGCCCTGCGCCCATGCATTTGAAACTTTGTATGTCAGTATTAGTGTCCAAATGTCACCTACAAAACAGGAATAAGTAGCACAACTGCATTGCTGCATCATCTAAACTTTTGTACTGATAGTAGGCATTCTGATTGTCTTATACATGTACTAATCTGGACAGCAATTAATCACAAATATGAACACTGTACATATACAGTTGTATTCATGCCAATCACAAAAAATGTGTGTGTCTGTATGTGACAATAAGTGTGTAATGTACATGACCATACTGAGAAACAGCTGCATATGCCTCAGTTCTGCTACATGCTTTCCTGGCAGCTTTTTGCATCTAATTTGAGAAGCTGTCTTTTAAAGTATACACGCATATTGAAAAAAAACACAGAAAATACAAAATCCCCACTTTGCACACCACTTTCATAACAGGATATATTACCCATATCAAATAATGATGATGGCATCATACATACAGATCACTGTGACACATGAAAACATACCACAGGGGTGTTATAATCATTAAGTACTGTGTTTTGAAGATGGAAACAAAATAGTTATATGTGTGTTAAATTACCGCAGCAACCACATTATAGGTGTGACTCTAGGAATGTGTAAGTGTGTGTGTGCGTAGCCAGAGGGACATCCATCTGTATCCTACTATCATCAATCCAGTCACGTCTAGAACTAATATTTTGACAGTCATACATGGCTATCCAGCTATTTCATACAGGCCTCACAACATCCAGTGAGGATGTTATCCACTATTAATTGTCCAGCAATAGTGTAAATGTCAGACATGTCATGGTGCTTGCATTAAGTACTGAATTTTCAATCTGGTGTACCTAGTTAGGTAGGTGTTCTAATCTCACTGCAGTCAACTGGTATGGGTGTGTGTAGTCAGAAGAGTGTAAGTGTGTATCCTGCTGTCTGCAATCCAGTCCCATGGAATACTGATATTTTGACATTCGCACATGCCTACACATCTACTTCATATAGGCCTCCCAATATGTTCTTGCAAATATCCAATGAGGATGTCATCTACTGTAAGTAGTCCAGCAGCAATGTAAAAGTCATACGTGTGCCTTGGAGCTTGCATTAAGTACTGATTTCTTTAGCTGCTATAACTGGCTAGGTAGGGGTTCTAATTTCACTACAGTCACCTGGTGGGTGCGTGTATGTGTAGTCAGAACACCATGAGTCTGTATCCTACTGTCAGCAATCCAGTTAAGTCATACATGCCTACACATCCCTTTCATACAGGACTCGCATCTTCTCACAAACATACACTGCTGATGTCATCAGCTATAAAGTGTTGTCTGACACTATAAAAACCAGACGTGCGCTGTGGTACTTGGGTAAGTACTGTATTCTATATATAGTTAGGTAGCTGTCTACTCTGTCTGTGGTCAACTGGTGTGCATGCTTGTTTGTTTGTGTTCAGTTGCTTCACATTCATGAGAAACACTTTAGAATAGCATGTGAGACACTCCTGCTACCATCTATTTCTCACCAGACACTGCCGATGTCATCAGCTATAAAGTTTTGTCTGATACTACAAAAGGTAGACTTGTACTGTGGCACTTGAGTTAAGGAGTGTACCCTGCAGATAGTTAGGTAGGGGTTCTATTCGCATTACAATCAACTGTTCTGTGTGTGCATTCAACAATTGCTATGGTTAACAATTTTAGAACAGCATGTGACCCCACAGCTATGTCAGACACTCCCCACAACATCTTCTTGTAACATACACTGATGATGTCATCCTGTATAACATGCACTCTTGCAGTATTCAAAACAAACATGCGCTGTGGCTGTAACATTAAATACTGTGTTCATTAGCTTCTTTACTTATGTATATATGGTTCTAATCAGATAACAGGCAATTTGAGTGTGTATACATACAAATATTACATTTGAGACTAATTTACACAGAGATGTGACTCCACATCCATGTCAGACACTCCTCCCAACATGTTCTTCCCAGCTTACAGTAATGCTGTCTTTCACCACAATGTGCAGTGTGACAGTGTTAAAGTCAAACAGCTTGTGGAGCTAGCCCATACAAGCATAGCCATATTTATCCCAAGTTGCCCCTGGTGTTGGTTGTTAGGTTAGTGAAATCCACAGAGGTAAGGATCTATGGTAGTTAGTAATGACTTCTTCTGTCCAGAAGGGACATGGGCATCACCCCAGGAGTGAATTTGTGGTCACCCATCCATTAATCCAGGTTGAGTTTCAGAGGCTCAGTGAGGGGCTGTGCTTCATGTGAATTGAAAGCTTGTTCCAGGGAAGTGGCAATCTCTGAGAGATGTTTTTATCTCTTATAGGTTCATAGGTTCATAGGTAGGTACTAGACTATTGGCCCAAGGGCCTAAGTAAGCCTAGCCAACAAGGTTCCCTGGCTTACATCACCCAAGAAAGTTATTTTCCTGTGCCACTGTCGAGTAGAGCCACAGAAGTGATCCCTAGGGTTAATTTCCTATTTCCCATCCACTCATCAAGATTTTTCTTGAAGAGTGTTAATGAAGAACTTTGCTTGACATAGATGAATAGCCTGTTCCAGAGTATGGGTAGTCTCTGGACAGGAATCTATCCCTCCAGCATGTCCTGTTTATTGTGGTGACAAGGCTTAGGTCCCTAGAGCATGTAGCTTGGAGGGATTAGGATTTCTTTAGGTGTAGCATGTCCAACAGCTCTCGGTTTGACATAGCTTTATATGTTAGGTAGAGATCACCTCAGAATAGGTGATATGCTACGGAGTAAAGCTGGAGTTTTTTGAGGCGGTCAGTGTAGGGCATTTGTTTGAGGCCAGTAATCCTCTTTGTGAGGTACTTCTGTGGCCTTTCCAGCTGCTGCAGATATCTTGTGAGGTACATTCCAAAAGGGATGCTGTACTCTATAATGGGTCTAATGAGTGTCGAGTAGAGGGGAACAATGACCTCTTTTTTCCTGGATGAGAACCCTTTTATGATGAGGTGTGCCACGTAGAAGGACTTCCTGACTACTGTGGCGATGTGTCTATCAATGGAGAGACTACTGTCCACCTGGGTCCCAAGGTCACTTATCACACATTCAGTGTTAATTAGATTGCTGCCTATGTGGTAGTTCATGGGTATAGAGTTTTTACCAAAGGGGATGACACTGCACTTTTTGGCATTGAGCTGAGGCCATGGCTCTGACACCAGGCATCTGTCTCAGCGAAGCCCTTCTGTAGGATGTTCGCATCATTTGGGTACTTGACTATGGCTCCTAGTTTGCAGTCATCTATGAAATTCATTAGCCAGAGGCCTTCTGTGTTAGCCTGCACTTTAGAGAAGTAGATATCAAACAGGAGAGGTCCCAGGATGGAACCCTGTGGTACTCCACTTGTCATTGCTTTGAGGTCAGATTTGGAGTCTGCAACTTTTACAATGTGGGTTCTATCAGTGAGCCATTTGGCAACCCATCTTGTGACATAGGGATTTATACCTAGTTTAGTGAGTTTAGCTATAATTCCAGAATGGGGGATGGTGTCGAAAGCCTTGGCAAGGTCAAGATAGGCTGTGTAAACCACCTTACCCTCATCTACAGTTTTGGTGACTGCCTCAAAGAAGTCGATCAGGTTCAGGAGGCATGATCTGCCTTTCACAAACCTGAACTGGGTGGGATCCTGAGTTTGGAGGTTACCAATGTCTTTGTTTATGAGTTCCATGATGATACGTTCCATGGCCTTGCAGACCAGGCTCGTCAGGCTAATAGGGTGATAGTTCCCAGGATCATTGGTGGCTCCCCCTTTGTGGAGTGGGATAACTGTTGCTGTGCACCATTCAGTGGGCACAAAGCCTGATGTGAGGCTATTATTGAACATGGTGCTTAAGTGGGGAGCCAGTTCATTCTGAAGTTCATGTAAAACACAGCCTGGGATGCTGTCCGGTCCCATGGATGCTGTGTTTTTGGCTTTAGAAAGTGCAGCTTTTACCTGCATAGTTGTGATTACAGGGACTCTGCATTCTTCCTGTATAGATATGGGCCCTTTAGGGGATGAGGGGGTAAAGTTAGCACTGAACCTATCTGCCAGGATGTTGGCAATATCAGTTGGTTCTGTAATTTTCATGCCTTTGTGCTGTAACTCAGAGCAGATTTGGGTGTTGCCATCAAGATTCTTGACATAGCTAAAAAATGCTTTGTGGTTGTCCTTAGAATTAGTGGTGATTTTGTTTTCATAGCTAGCTTTGGAGGATCTTATAATGGATCTCATATTCTTACTGAGGCTGACCAGGGAGCTCCTCCACTCATGGGATTTTACTCTATTTTGCAACAGTTTCTTCCCTCTGTTGTACAGTTTGTTTATAGCAGGGGACCACCAGATTGGCTTCCTTTTTTTCGAGGATAGTGTCTTGGTTCTGTTTGGGATAGCATGATCCATGCACTTGTGTAAATGCTTATAGAGTGCATTTGTGTAAGATTCAGCAGTTGTAACTGTATTGTCCATCTGCATGGGTGTCATGAAGTTCACCACTTCTGTTTTAAGAAACATGAAGTTGGCTTTGGATAATTTTTTTACTGTGGTTTCCTTAATGGGGGGTGGGGGCAGGATGTGGATATCAAGGGTGATTAGCTTATTGTCAGACCAACGAGGAGTTGACTTCAGGTGTGGAACACAGGTCACTCATGTTGGTAATGACTAGGTCTAGGATATTGTTGCCCCTGGTGGGAGTGTGGATAAGTTGATCCTGGGCATTGGAGTTTATGAATTCCAGAAAGCATTGAGCTAAGGAGTTGGTACACAAGTAGTTTTCCCAGTTAATGGTGGGGTAGTTTAAGTCACCCACTATTAGGGTGTTTGGTTGAACCCTGATATTTTCCAGTACATCAAGAAAAGAGGAGTGGGAATTCTGGGGCATTGTGGGGGATCTGTAGCAAGCTACAGTTTGGATTGCAGTTTTGCCCAGAGTTAGTTGCACTTGGATAACCTTGGATGCATTATGTTGAGCAACTAGCCTGGAGGTGTTGATATCCTTAATGAATATGGGCACACCTCCACCTTTGGTGTTTCGGTCCAGGTTACATGGCTTAAAAGTGTGGAATGAGTTATAGCCTGGTAGTGCAGGGGTGCTCTCTGGAGCCTTGAACCAGGTCTCAGTCACTGCACAGATATCGATGTTCTCCATTTTAAGGAGTGTCTCAAGTGACTGCATTTTGAGATTTAGACTTCTGGCATTGAGTAGCTTTACCCTCAGTTTTTACTTGCCTGTTCCTGTTACGGTAGTGAATTTGTTATTTGAACCTTGCCTAAAAAAGGCACTATAGGGGCAGCAAGAGCCTTAGCCAGGATCCGGAATCATAGGGGCGATAGGTGCAGGCCATCTGTGGCAAAGCATTGTGGTTTGTCGACCATATCATCCCAAGCAGACAGATACTGGATTAGAATGACACCAGAAGCTTAGCCAATTGTTGAAGTCAATCATTTTGTCCTTGTATTGTGGTATCATTCGGGGTAATTGCAGAATGCTACTCAGGGCTAGGGTCATACCTGACTGGGCTACAATTCTGGAGAGCTCTTCCATGTCTCTTTTCATTTAGTCCAGGGAGGTACGTCTCAGGTCATTCACACCAACATGGACAATGACAGAGTCATATTTGTACTTGTTGTGGAGTGACCTGAGTGCATGGGTTATGGGGCGGATCCTGGCACCTGACAGGCAGCTGACAGTAACCTTCTCCTTGTTTAGCCTGGTGAATGGGAATCGGTGTGCCTGACTATAGAGTCACCTATGACTAGTGTGTTGGGTACATTATTTTGCCTTATTGGCTGTGGTAGAATGGCACACTCAGTCTGTGGGCTATGTGTCATTTGGGTTGTGTTGGGTGATGGAGTTTGCTTATGTTTCTGCTTTGGAGGTCTCTGTTGCTTAGACAGATTATTACCGAGAGCCTTCTCGAATGTTTTTGTGTTACTATGTGTGGATTTTGGTGGTGTAGATTTAGTGAGACTATATGATGAGTGGGTTGATGAGTGTGGTGTGGTACAAATGTTTACCTTCTCCTCATGACTGTCAAGTTCATTCTTGGTTGGAGAGAGTTTTACCTTCAGTTTGGCTAGATAAGTGCACCTCTCACAGGTTGTAGTGTTGGGTGGTAGGAGGAGAGGGTTGTCTGTGTACATGAGGCAATTTCTACATTGCCTCAAGATGCCCAGATTCATCAGATAGACAGGAGAGAACACTGGGAGCTGACCCTTGGACTTGCCTGAATAAATTAATATCTAAAAGCAAAATGACAGTATCAGAAATATTGACAATAAAGTTCAGATATTAAATATTATCATTCATGCTGCTAATAGATAATTCTAAATCTTGTACCTTTTTTCAATGTAAGTATATAATCAGTAAAACATATATAATAAGTTTTAAATACAATGAATGCAGTCCTAAAAGTTTGGAGATTGCCAGGCAGTTAATCTCAACTAAATGTATGACTACTTTAACTTAAATTTTATTTGTATTTATTCCAGTTTGATTACTGGGGAAGTCCACTGGGTCAACATGGTCCATTTTCAGTGGAGGCCCGGGGAGAAAAGCTTCGAGAATGCATCAAATCAGATTACATACAGGATTTACAAGAAACACAAGCAAGGTTTTAGAATGAATTAAACAGTTTACAAATATGATTACAAGGAATACAAGAAAGTACCAGATTATAATTCCTATAGAACTGATTAGAATTATTTTATTTATTTATTTTATTTTATATTTGTTGACCGGGATAGTCCGACTGGATGCATGTCCATTTTCAGCGGAGGCCCAGGGAGAAAAGCTCCAAGGGTAAGCAGATACAGCATTACATAATACCAGCATTACATATTACAAACAAACTATTTACAGAGATTACATAAGTAGGCAAGTTAAACAAGTTCCACAGGTTAGAGTTAATCCTGAGCGCAAGTCAGGATTAAATTAAATTACACAGTAAACTGGTTAACAGATTTTTTACACATTCTAGAGAGAGTTAGCCAGGCTTGATACATTGACATAGCCAGTTAAGTTAATTAAGCTTTTTACATTAGCATAGGTAAGCAGTAATTATTTGTAATGCTTTGAAACTGAGTGTTAAGGTTGTATAGATATTTACATGTATTGAGAAGTTACAGGAATTTAAAGATAATCTATGTAAGAGATGTAATGTAGAAATTAATGCTGACTGGCTTAATATTATATATGACTAAATAAAAAAGAAAGAATACTGGAAATAATTTTTTTTTTTTGCTTTTTTTTTACAGATAATTTCATTATTTCTAAATCTCTTATATTATTCAACACACCTGTTATTCTGAAAGTGTTAAAAATAAAGTGTTACAAATTTGTTATATTTGATTAGCAGTGTTTAGAAAATAATAAACCAGAATAAGATCAGATATAATTCCTCAGTTCAAATGAATTTAAAAATGTTATGAATATAGTAGCCATATGGAAATAAAACACAATAGGTCAAGAACAACTAGAAAAACATCTATTATATTGTATGGGATAATTTACAAAATTTTTGTTAAAAAATAATAATTTCAATATGGCATTTTTTTTTTTTTTTAATTATCTGATTTGATTGTAGGATGTCTTTGTAAATTTTGTTTTTGTTTTGTTGAATGTTATAATTTTATTTATTTTTTATTAATAAATATAATATTTTATTTATTTTCTCTTGTTAAAAAAACAATAAACCTGTTTTAAAAAAAAAAGAAGTTACAGGAATTGAGATATAGTGGAGGTGCCTTATGAGCACTTATTAGAGAAGAAAGGAGTGCTCTATATTTACAATATTTACAAGTTTTGTTGAGCAAATTCAAATAGAATGGATGGATCAATAAGACAATGAGATCTGCATGGTATGAACAATGACCCAGTGAGCTCTTTAGTGGTTCTCTATGTTGATTTTCACTGAGGACGGCTCTAATGTGAATTTTAAGAAGTTTTATTTTGTCACGATCAAGGGTAATACAACACTGTGGATGGAGCTTCAACTTCCATGAACACATTCATGCCAGATAACAAAAATGACTATTGTATGTAAGCTTTGAAATGTGGTCCATTTTATCTTCTCATCTCGTAGAAAGAAAATCACCTGACGTTGCATTGTTTTGTTAACTCTTATAGAAGGAAAAAGGGGAATCTATTGATACAGGAAATGATTCAGAAAACATACAATCTACTGTTGGCTAGGTCAGAAATGTCAGGAATCAGTAGCAGTGTCAGCAAACAGATGACTTTTATTACACACAACATGGCAGCTCAGCAAAAGCAATGCTATCACTTTAGCATCTCATAGTGAACTGACAAGGGACAGAATAGTTAAGTGTGACACTATTGTTTGTTTATTGTTTTGATATCATTATTATCTACCAGGGTGTCATGTTCAGAATTCGCAAAGCATTATGGTATACATTGCTTCTTAAAAGGATTATACCATACATTAATCTAGACAGGACAATGGCAGTATATGCATAAATGTTATTTACAAGCATTTTAGCAGGTTTTAAATACTTATCTTTCCACAGAGTTATGGTGGCAAATATTTCTCTCTATTCCTCTGAGGATGATCTAGGTCTCAAAGCTATGACATTTACTCAAGACAGCCCAAATTAAGAGGGACCAGATTCAATAAAGCCTACACTGAGTGTACACGATATGTATTCAAGAACATCCCTACCACATTTTTTCTGCTTTCTAGTCACTCAGAAAGATTACACTAAGTGTACATATAGTCTACACTTTCTGGTAACATTTTCTGTCAATATTTAAAGCAGCAAGAATACCAGTAGGAAAACTAAAATTAGGAGGAAGAAGGTGTGAGCTATGTCTGCTCACTCAGAATGGTATACACTTAGTGTAGGCTTTATTGAATCCCGGGAAAGTTTTAAATTTACAGACCCGTGATATGATGCCATGAACATTTTGGTAATTATCCCAATGGATCCAGATGAAGTTTGGGGCTCAGTGACTCCATATGTTTGCATTCTTCTAGTGAGGTTTTTACCAGTCCTTATCAGGGCCATTTTAAACATTTCTTCAAACTATGCAGTACATAAAGATAAGGTCTTAGTTGCTGTGCTTTATGGACCTGAAAATCACTACACCATCCAAAGACTGCAAACCAAATGTCACATTCACCACATCAAATGCTGAAGGAATTTAGTGTTGAATAGACTCAATGAAATATATATGGACTTTTTTCGCATCATAAAATCCTTGATATAGCTGTTTTCACATTTTTAATTACCTGTAGGCAACTAATCTTCTGTAGAGAAAAATACCCCCCCCCCAAGAAACCATTATTGAGATTGTTCTTAGAAAGCCTGAATGACAATCTAGCAATATATGGATTAAATTTAGAATTAAATGCTTATATGATGATACATTCCTGTGGGCCTAAATATGTCATGCTTAAAGCATAGAAAATCTCAGAAAAGAAATCCCACAGAAGGAAAGGAATGCTGCTCCAAGATTACCAAATGCATTTACCAGACTTACAAATTTTCACTAGCAGCAGTTTAGCTGTATTTCCAAGTCTTCACCTTTATGCTTACATTGCATTAATTGATGGTGCTGATGACACTAAAGTTTCTTGAGCTGTGAAAAGCTTGGTGATTTAAACAGGCCATGAAGAACACACTGGCAGAGTACTTGGGCTGGTGATCTTCTTACTACTAAATGTCTCTTCCTAGGGCTAGAACATGAGAATGTTTTAGACCACTGCCCATATCATAAATTGTCCTTGCATTAATGATGTTGGCACAGGAGGGTACTATCAGACGGAAAAAGAAATATACAGATCTGACCACCTCCCAGTTTATAGCAGACGTTGTGGAATATAGTTCCTGGATGAACAAACAGCAGAGCTGAACTGGTAGTCATATGTTAGTGTTCATTAAAGTAAATGAACTCTAGCCTTGGACAGTAACTAAACTTATATTCTATTCTCCACAAAGTGCTATCAAGATGGCGATGCCTTAAAAAAGTTCACAAATAGCCATAACATGTAGATAACTAAAGCTCCTACTCATCTTGGTGCTATTGCTTTTTTTTCCCACTGACATTATATTCACTTTTGTGATCCCCTATGAATGGAGCTATGAATTGTTGCTCATGTAAGCTGTTTTCACATCATTGTTTGTAACACAAATTAAATACACTACAGAGATGGCCAAGGTAGCTGTATTTTAGCTATACTTCTTTGTGACATTGACACAAAACATAACATAACAGAGTTAATTCACTATTTACACTTGTTTTTAACAGATATATTTTTATATTTTATTTCTTTATTTTATTTTATTTATTTTGCTTTTTTTACTTGGTTTGTCCAAATTGCTTTAGTCAAAAAAATCCTTTCAGTAGAGGTCCAGAAAGAAAACTCTAACATATTTACAAACATTTGTAAACATATATTCAGTAATATTCATGAACAGACATTAAATAATATACATCAACAATTACACATACATTTGCTAAGTAGATTATATTAATGATATTATATTCACATGAAAGTAAATGCAACTATTACAATATAAACGATATCTTGTGCATTAGTAGATGTTCAACATTGAGCATTTGAAGAGGTATATTTGGTGGGTTTGAAAGATAGATAATAGATCATATGATAAGTGCTTAGAAATTTAAAGAAATTGAGTTTAGGGAAGGAACTAGGTAGGGCAATACATTTTTAAAATTGTAATTATCTGGTGGGGTACAAACCAAGTTCAGAGACAATTATATATAACCCTATCATAATGTTTATATTAAAGGTATAGAGGTGGGTGGTGAGCAGTGTCACAAAATATTTAGCTATAAGATGCTAGTCAAAGTATTCAAATGTATTCAGGTATTGGTGAAGACTTGTGGGATATAGGATGATGAATGAAGAGAAATGGACAGATGATATGGCAAGCTGAAAATAACAGTGGCATTTATTCTGAGGATAAGAGTGTCATTTATCCTGGAGCTGTACAAGAGCAGATACTTTGATTTGATATGTGAAGTTCTAACTGTGTTTTAAATACTTTTATGTTTTGAATGGATTTCAGGGGTAGTGGAATGTGGTTCCATAGTTTAGCTACATTATTTGAATAAAGAAAGTCACCTGCAGTATTAGATGATTTGGCAATAGTGATTAGTCATTTTTCTATACAGCATAAAATTCTATCAGGAAGTAGTGTTGAAATAAGTTGTTAAGGGCTGGGCAATTGTCTTTTGTATTGAGAAGTCCATGTATTGTAGTTAGCTGAGAAAGACCTAGGTGATGTGATAGTTCTAACCAGTTTAATTCTCTGAGAGCTAGGAAGTGGCTTGTTCTATTGTTATAGTTTACAGCAAATGTGGCTAATTTGTTACAGCATTGCTCAAGCTTGGAGTGCTACAAAACTTGACATTTAGTGAAGACTGGGGCAGTACATAAGAGAGATGACAAAAAAAAGTAAAGGCAATATGTCTTCTTGCTATATCAATGAAATAGGTTTTTACTCAGTATAATGCACCTGGTTTCTTGATGATTTTTTTTAACCACATATGATATATGGTGGTTGAATTTCAACTGGGCATCTATGATAACACCCAATAAATTTGTGAGGTTTACTCACTCTATCATTATATTGTTGGCAGAGACAATGAGGAATAGTGTTGTTTTGGCAGAAATGTGTTGTGGGGTGAAAAGCAGTAATTTAGTTTTCTTAGGGTTTAGGAGTAGTTGTGAATTATTTAGCCATGTTTTAATCGATAAGAATTTTTGCATAAGGCCTTGAAGTTTCGTGAGAGATGTGGCAAAGCATATTAGAGTCGAGTCATTATCATACTTTTGTAACAGTGTAGATATCATTGACAGATACTTTGAACAGTATGGGGCCTAGTATGGATCATTGTGGAACAAAAGTACTTGCAGGCAAAAAGGCACAGAAATCCTTTTTCTATGTCAGTGTTTGTGCTATGAGAAGTAGCTGTAGAACCATTGTAATAAAGAGTCGGTGAGCCTTAATGATGAGAGTTTATGAAACAGTTTCTGCTGTGTGACAGTATGGAAAGCTTTTCATAAGTCTAGGAAGATGGTGAAGATTAGGCTTCTGGCACTTCTGTGGGTGTTGACAGTATTAGAATTCAACAAAGCATTAGTTGTGCTGTGATGAGGATGGAAGCATGATGGGTTGAAGACAGAGGCTTGTTATCTATTAGACAGCTGATAAGTTGCTTATGAATATACTTTTGTAACATTTTCAATGAGGGAGATAAAATGGCAATCAGCCTATAGTTTGAAAGATTTCATTCCACACTTGTACAGTGGACTATTTACAAGAAAATGTTCACACCATTGTATGTTTTAATGTTTTCATATTGATAGTAAACACTACAGTATCTCTTTTCCTTCTGGAAAATATTTGATGTATGACTGACATATGGTGTTGTGATACATGCAAAATTATCAATAAAATAAAATACTTCCATTCAAGAGACAGAGTTGTTAAGGGTTACACTCAATCTGTTTTTTTTTTAACTGTCATGTATTTTAATATGAATTCAGTTGTAGATACAGACTGTCTTAATAGCCAGACACTAATTTGTTGTACTGTAGTTGTGGCCTACAGTCTTTGAAAATATTAATGTAATTCTATGTTCCTTGCTTGCTAATATGCTTCTCATTTCTGGGGTAAATATTTCTAAATATGCCTGAAGATTCTACAGCAATGAACACTGAGCACATTATTAAGCAAAGGTTCTCTTACAAATGTTGTACTTACTTGCTTAATTCATATTTATTTTATTAAAATATTTCAAAATGTGTTTGTAAGGCAGAACTATGCATTTGGAGTGTAAATCCCCTAATTCTTGATTCCAAATCTGAAAATTTCTCCATCTGTCTTCTTATGTTAAGTTTGAGCTAACAAAGAAATATGCTGCTTGGCTCCATGTTGCGTTAATGCACCTCATTTTTCAGCATCCTTGACAATGTATTTGGCCACAGTTTATTTGTGTTCTGATCTGTCCGTTTCCCAAAATGTCAAGCAAAGCAGTGAGTCATATTCTCCAGTCTCCTTAAAACTATATTTTCCTCTTGACATTTTGATCTCAACCACTCTGTGCTTTTGCCTGTGCTCTTTGTTAGTTATATATGACACAACAAGCAAAATACAAACAGCTCATTGTGTTACAATTAAGATAAAAAATCAAGGTATCAGCACTGGGATTTGGGGATAAGAATAATGGCAAAAATCTGCAGTCCAACGCTACAATTTCTCCCTGAAGAGAAATAGCTTCTGTATTAAAAGTACATATAATAAATCATGTTTAAATACATACATTTCAAGTAAATGCCTTCAGAAAGATGTAAGACAGAATGAAAAATTGCAAAGCTATACTTTTCATGTCAATGTCATTTAAATCATAGAAAGTAATTATTCAAGGAATTAGTGCATATGCGGGACTATAAATCTCACTATATTTTTCTCTGCTCAGATTTATCATGGATGATCTATATGAACAAATAATATCCATGCTGTTTTGTATACTACAAGATAAGGAAATTGTGATCAGCAAATTCTTATTTTATATCAAGGGTAAAACACTGTGACTGTGAATAAAGGGAATGGCATTTGAAATGTCTCTTTAAATTCTAATTCCAAACAAAAGCTGTGTACTCTAACTCATTTGCTAAAACTATTTCATCCTTGGTGATCTAGCAAGAATAATAACAAGTCAGGCATTACATTTATGTAAATAAAATCAACCGAGCAACCAGTACATGAAAGCCAAAGTCCGTTTGCATTCAGCACAAATATTGTTAGTATAAACTGCCTTGCCAATGTGAAAAACTCTGTTTTGCATCATTGAAATAGCAGGTGAAATACGTATGAAGCTTCCTGAAAGAATGGTTATTCTGTATGTATCTGGGGATATACATAGCTGATCAACAATGTGAGGCTATGCACATCAAATGAAATGGAGGTCCAGAGTTCCTATACTTTCACCATTGCATTTAAATAACTGGATTCATGCAAAAAATGCAATGAACTTTATACATACATCCATGAACACAGTTTTCTTTAGTGAGGGTAAACTATTTCTGTGGTAAACAAATCAGTGTGGCATGGATAAGAAAAACAAAGGCCATAATATTAATGAGATGACCTGAAGGAATTATAAGATTTGGTTTAAGAAGCAAAAAAATTGCAAAATTTGCAGGGCCATTATTCCTAGTAATAAATATAGGGTCATTGATAGGATAATTGTAAATCATTTCTATACATGCTCATTTTCAGATTATTCTGATAAAAGAATTGTTAAATTCTGCACACATTATGATTTTGCATGTTGACTACAGAATTCTTTTAATGGATTATAATTGTGTACTCTGTGCATTACAGTGTAAAAGTCAAGTCCACATAATGTATTGCATATGCTCAGTGTATCTATTACAGTTCATATTTATTTATTTAAACCTAACTGTGCATGTGGACTTGTCAGGAGACTCTTTTAAGCCATGACTCAGAGGCCGATACACTATGTAAATATAAAAAGAACATAGTTGGTTTAAATAAAACTGAAAAATAGTGCAGTGGTAACTTACTAGTTACTGCATTTGCCAAGCATCAGTTTTATATGTGTTTCAACCTTGTGTCAGAGTGGTTTGCATTACAACTGAAACAGAGTACAGAAATGTCTTGGTAGCTATATTTATTATTATTATTATTATTATTATTATTATTATTAATATTATTATGATTAGAATGTTTTTAATTGAAACTGGCTTTGTGGGTCTGTTTCTCTGTCCAGGGTGCTGAAGTCTAATGGATGGTTCTCACTAATGTTTATTTGTCTTTCGGCTTTTTCCCGGTAAGGGGTCGCCACAGTGGAACTCCGGTCCGCTAATAATTGGCAGTAGATTTTTACTAAACACTTAGGTGCCAGCTCGACGCCCAACCTTCAACGAAGGCACGCCCATTTACACACGCATGTCTTTCGAATGCTACCCAACCACGGGGAGGACATGCAGACTCCACACAGAAGGCACTCCCAAGCCCAGCCGAGAATTGAATGGGAGAACCTCTTGCTGTGAGGTAACAATGCTACTGCTGTACCACCGCGGAAGACTACTAAAAAGGAAAAAATAAAAATATAAGTAAAAAAAAAAAATTAAATAAAGAATGCTTTTTATTGATTGACTCTAAAAAGTAAAAAATAAGGAAGAAGAGTGGAAGCTTTGCAAAAGAAACATAGACAAGTTGATATCAGAAAAGCATTTGAGGCTGTATTTGCTGATTTTACTAATAAAGTACCAGATGTAGTACCAGGAATGAGAAAAAACAACTACATGTGCTTTTCTGTGTTTCTTTTACAAAGTTTTCATTTTTCTTCCTTATTTTTTTACTTTTGTAAGTTCTTTAGAATAGACAAGAAAAATCCTGTTTCCTTTAATTCTAACTAAATGTGAGTATTTTTAAGGATGTTAACATATCATATATTGATTGGAATAGCAGAAAAGGTTAATTAGTGGTGCAGAAAAGAAAGAAACATAGAGTTATATACAAAATGGTGAAGCTGGTAGGCTTAGGTTTTCCAGTGGATTTTTGATTTGTTTGTTGCTCTTTCTAAAAATGCTACATGGTGATGGCTAGAACAGCACCAGAAGACATTTGAAGAATTTAAGCAGAAAATTGCCATCCCACCTATGCTAAAATACTATGATGTAAATAAGCCAGTCATTCTTTACTGTGATGCTTCAAAATTTGGTTTTGGCACAGTCATCTGTCAAGAGGGCAGACCAGTAGCCTATGCATCTAGAACACTTCCCAAATCTGAAATGCAATATGCTCAAAGAGAAAGAATTTTGGCAATAGTATTTTCATGTTCCAAGTTTCATAATTATATCCATGGTTGAGCTATTCAAATTGAAACTGATCACCAACCTCTAGTTACTATTCTAAAGAAGCCTATGCATTCAGGTCCCGCAAGATTACAAAGAATTATGCTCAAATTGCAAAAGTACAACTTGAAAATGGTCTATAAAAAAGGCAAACTGCTTTATCTTGCTGATACCTTTTTTCAGATCGCCCAGAAATATGACAGAACAGCTTGATGCAGAGAATTTTGACTTTGACATCATGGCAGTGTGTAATTTTTCTACCACTAGACTTGATGAGCTGAGAGATCACACAAAGATTAATCCAATTTTGCAAAAGCTCAACCACTACATTAATGTTGGATGACCATTAAAGCAATCTAGTGTACCACCTGAAGTGCAAACCTATTTTCCTTACAGAGATGAAATGTTGATGGAAGATGGCATTATTTTCAAAGGTCCTAAAATTGTTGTTTCTGCTTTTTTACAATAAGAATATATCCAGGTTTTGCATCATGGTCACCCAGGATCCACATCCAGTAAGAGTGAGAGAACTAGTATTTTGGCCTTCATTACTGAAATACATTGATACAGAACTTTCTTCTTGTTCAGTATGAAATAGCACTAAACTGCATTTGCAAAGAGAACCACTTCAGCTAAGTCAAGTTCCTGAACAACCTTGGTCAACAGTAGCCACTGATATCTTCGAGTGGGACAATAAACATTGCTTAGTATTGATAGAGTCTTATTCAAATTGGTTTGAGATTGACTTACTACCCAATTTAATATCCACTACTATTAGTACTAAGTTGAAGCGTCATTTCCCAGTCCATGTTAGTCCACACAAAGTTATTTCTGACAATAGTACTCAATTTACTAGTTAGTTGTTTCAGACATTTGCAAGAGAACGGGACTTTGTACATGTTACTAGCAGTCCTGAATATCCACAGTGAAATGGACTAGCTGAATGTGCAGTGTAGAGTGCAAAGAAATTACTTGAAAGGTCAAAGTGTAACAATACCGATGTCTTTTTGAATTTATTTAATCTAAGAAACATACCCCGTGATGACATACTTGTTGCACCTGCTCAAAGACTTTTATCCAGGCAAACCAGATTTATGCTACCTGTTAATTCCAGTTTATTGAGGCCTAAAACTAGGAACAAGGGAACCATCAAAGCTCAATGATTCAAGAAGCATTCTAGCCAGAAGTCCAGTTATGACAACTTGAGCAGATTTCTTCATCCGTTGAGAAAAGGATAGACAGTGAGGATACAAATGGTAAAAGGTTTAGACTGGATCAGTCAAATTACAGTAAATGTACCAAGTTGAGATCCTACCCTGTAGAATCAGAGGATGTGGAGTACAGAAGAAATCACAGACATCTTCTTCCTGTACTAGAATCATTATTATAACATTGTTCCTGTGATATAGACTCTAAATCTGAGTGAACCAGACGTTGTTCCCATCCCAGAGTGTGTTTCAGTCTTTACTTCCATTCCTGATGATGTTCCAAATACTCCTAAGGTTGAACATTCTGTAGACATAGCTCCAGTTGCTAAATCTAATTCTCAGTTTTATGTAACACGATATGGTCGAATTTCCAGACCCAGTGTGAAATAACTGTATATATGTACCTAGTCTTATATAATTGCATGACAAAGAACTACTTGCATTATCAGCATGCCAAATAGATTCATAACATTGCATGATCTATTTCTCAAAGAGGGACGATGTAGATCAGAGCGTATGTGCTGTATCTTTAAGAAGCATATCAAGGACTGAACGTGCACATATAAATACCAGACACATGTTATTCCCAGTGCCATTTTGAGGGTGTAGCCAGAGAGTGAGCTTATGTGATTGCAGCAATTAGTTTGTATATAAGTTACTTAAGTTAAAGTCAGTAAACTTCTATTGTGATGTGTTTGTATATAATAAAGCTGCTTGAACAGAACCCACAAAGACTCTTCTATTGTATCCAAAGTAGGAGAGTGACAGGTATGAAGACAGACTTTGAAGGGAGATGGCACTGTCTGATATGGACTTGTATGAAGCTGTTCTAAGGGGATTTTATATATTGAAAAAGTACCTGATACAAAGACAAGGGAATAAAGGCTATAAAATACTGCAAAACTGGTAGGATGAAGATTCTCATCTAGGATAGAAGTATGAGCAGTTAAGCAGCAGATCCAAATGTTACAGAGCTTAGACGATGCTAAAAAACCCATGTTACACGAATCATTTACTACATGAAGAAGGTATTAATTCAGTTGAAAGTGAACAAAACAATGGAATAATTAACATGGAAAAACAATACCAAAACCTAAGTTAACAGCCAGAAAAGACACAGCCACAAATTTAATAAAAAGACATTCAGAGCATTGTCCTTCTGAATAAGAACTTCACAGGCATGATATAAGTAAACAAAACTTTCCTTTAAATATTGAACCATTCATCAGATGATTGACTGAAGCAAACACATTTAAAGTGCAAGTGCAGAAAAATGGAACAGTATTAGTTATGTACAATTATTTATTTATTTATTTATTTTACACTTGTTGACCAGGCTAGTCTAACTGGATACATGTCCATTTTCAGTAGAGGCCCAGGGAGATAAGCTCCGATGAGAACAATAACAAAAATTAACAAAATAGCAAATCATATTTACAAAGTTGATGTAAACAAAATTAAATAATGTTAAAACCATAAGAACTTATAAACAAAATAAGTGATAAATATATACACAGTATCACATTAGTAAGTTATTTCATGCAAATATATCCCTGAATATTTCTATTAAAATACATGTACATGCATTTTAAGAATGCTGCTAATGGAAGTGGCTTCATTAAGACTTGGAGCTTTACCTGTTTTCAGCTAAATTTGCCAGATGAACTCATCTTTTACTACCTGATATACTTGAACTATTAATTATGGGTAATGTAATAGCTTTATCAAAACCTTTTAAGACAAAAGACAAGTTCATACATCTATAGAACATTAATATATCTAATATTATTCAGCTTGAGGAAACACAGTAGGTAGCTAGAAAATTGCTACAGACTGAAGCAATAACATTCTGTGTCTGCACCTGGTTGAGAAGTAGCTAAGGGTATCTAAACAATGTCCCCAATAAATCTCCAGGATATTTATTTATTTAGTTATTTATTTGGCATTTGTTTACTGGGCACTTCTGACTGGCTCATGAGATACCCACTTTCATTGGAAGCCCAGGGAGAAAAGCTCCAGATACATATTGTTAACAGAATGAAAAACTAGACAGACATAAGAAAGTCATAACATTCAAATACAAATATGAAAACAACACTTTAGTCTGTCAGAATATAAACTCAACAGACATAATAAAGTCATGGTGTTCAAGCATAAATTATATGGATAGCCTGATAATTGGAAGATACAACATTAATTACATGATAGATGATTATCCTAACGATTGTAAAATATTCTAGAGGTCATGAAATATGGTAACAGATTATACTGGTGAAGGCATAGGACAATAAAAGTAGAGCACTGAAGTGTGTGTTATGGACGGGATAGTAGGAATAGATGTAGAAAAGGTATGAGTATAACCTCAGGGGAGTATGTATAGGGGAAGGAAGGGTAGGTTAAGTTAGCAGTGCGGATAGAGAGAGTAGAGGTAGAAAAAGGTATAAGATAATCTTAGCCTGGGGTCATTCAGGAGCAAATCCAAGCTTTGCTAAAGTATTATTTTATTGAGGGTTTGGAGGAGTGCAGCTTTGTAGCAGTTTTGATAAAGACAGGGAGTTCCATAGTTTTGCAACAGAGCAGGAGTAAAGGATTGGACCTGGGGTTTAAGTTTATAAGTGGTGAGGAGATGTTTGTCTTCAGATATGAGATGTTTATTTGGGATATAAAAGTCGATCAATGGGCTAAGAACAGGACAAGCTAGTGGGTCATGGATGATTTTGCATATTGTAGTAAACTGTATCTATTGGAGGTGGAGGGGGAGGTTCAACCCAGGGTTTAGGGAATGTAGGGCTTTACAGTGATGAGTTATAGGGGTTGCATTTATGTCACATTTGATAATTTTGCTGTAGCAGCTTTCTAATATTTTTTCTTAGGGAGGTCTGTAAGTTAGTTAGAATTGGGGCCCCAAATAACAGAAAGAGCAAGAGGTAGGTTTTGGCCTGGGTAATTTTGGTAACTGCTGTGAGAAGTTTTAATCCTGTATAGTTAGCATTGTCGCCTCACAGCAAGAGGTTCTCCAGTTCGATTCTCGGCTGGGGTGCCTTCTGTGCGGAGTCTGTATGTCCTCCCTGTGGTCGCATGGGTTTCCTCCAGGTGCTCTAGTTTCCTCCCACATCCCAAAGACATGCAGTAGGTGGATTGGACACTCTAAATTGGCCCTAGGTGTGAGTGTGTGTGTGTGCATGCCTTCAGTGGAAGGTTGGGTGCCAGGCTGGCAACTCGACACCGTAAAACTCCTCTGCCAATCATGAGCAGACAGATGATCCGCTGTGGCGACCACTAACCTGGAAAAGCCAAAAGAAGAAGAAGAAGCAATGCCTAGTTTTGGGTGTTTTTATATGCTGTTTTGTATGTGTGGGTCAAACTTGAGATTACCCTCAATTGTGACACCCAGTAGTTTGGTATGCTGAACAAATTCAATTTCTGTATTCTTGGCTGAAAATATGTTGAAGTTTGTTTTGTTGAAGCTATGGGGTTAGTGGGTGAAAAGAATAAGCTTTGATATGAGAAGAATGTCAGGGCATTTTTAATTATTAGGCCTTAAATGTGCTTTAAAATCTGGTGAAGATGTCTAGTTCTACTTACTGCATACAGTTTAAGATTATATATATACATATATATATATATATATATATATATATATATATGTAAAAAAAAAGATATTATGTTGCCAACTTTTTCTTTTTGGTGCCCGATATTGTATTTTATTCTACTCTATCCTATCCTCTCTTATTAAATATTTCTCTCTTCTTATGTCTTGTTGATTTCATAAGAATGTTGTATTGCTGTCACACTCCTTTTTATTCATTAGAAATGTTTGGCATTTAATATATTTTTATACTGTGGCTAATTCAAATAGAAGACTTTTGCAATAAATTGATAGGTTATTTGTATAAATCATGTGTTATTATTATTATTGTTATTATCATTATTATTATTTATATACTAAGTCAAACAGATTGATCAGCTGTTAAAGTCTCACATATTCCCTGGGGAAATAAGACAGTGTAACATGTTTTTTTTTTTGGTTTGTTTGTTTGGTCAAAATTATTAAATAAATATGACAAAGGATTAGTGTGAAGCTGATTGCATACATATAACAGGACAGTTATATCTGGACTTCTGCAGATTTCTTACCAGTTGTAATAAAGGTCTGCCATTAATTAGTAATATAGGCTATCTTTGTATTTAATGTAGTGTACACTCTTAAAGGAATTTCTCAACTGGTTAAATTAAAATAGCTATATTAGTTTTGGATTGTATGTGACATACAGTCAGATGATGGCACAAGATAAGACACTAAACACACACACACACACACACACACACACACACACACACACACACACACACACACACACACACACACACACACACACACACACACACACACACACACACACACACACACACACACACACACACACACACACACACAAAAACACACACACACGCACACACACACACCATCCTACAAATAAAGACAGAAATAAAATATAAATAACATTGCGTATTTTTATAGTGATAAATCTTGTTTGTAATGGATGAAGATCTTTTCAGCAAGTACATCTATTTGTAAGTACCACAATAGCTTTCAAATAACAGATATTTTAAGAATATTTTCATTTTAACTTCCCACTAAATTATTATTAAAATTTTTATATATAGATTTAATGACAAGAAAGAAAGAAAACAATAAAATCAACAATAATTAATAAACTATTTTAAGAATATATCACAGCATATTTCTAATTCAGTGCACTTTACTTAATAAAATAAAGGTACATTTTTGTTTACTTTTGATATTATGCAATAAAGTGATAAAATGGAATGGAATTTTCTCCAAATGATACTTAAATTCATAGGGCTGTATTTAAGGTTATTACCCAAAGCAAACCATTTAATTAGGCAGGAAACTAATATTTTACTGCTTTACAAGGCAGAGCTTGTACAGTGTTTGATGGCATACTGAATTTGACAACATATTGCAACTAAGTCCACTAACCAATAGATACTAGAATCACAGTAATGAATACAACAGAAAATTCAAAATAAAAATATTCACTGGAAAATGTCATATGCCCCCACACCAGGCTTACTTATATATATTAACGCTCACCTTAACTCCAAGCCTAACAGTAACCATGACACTTATGCTAACACTAAATGTAACCCTGAACCTAACCGTAGGACTCATCTTAATGCCTCCTGAAGAAATGCATAGCCACAAAGGTAATATTAAAAATCAACTTTTCTCCTGTGAACTTACATTTTGACAGAATCCTTATCTGCTCTAGGTTGTAATTTACTTAAGACTGTACCCTCTGATATTATTCTCATCTGTATATTGACATGAATCCAATCTTGTTTGTAAGGATAATTATCAAACAGAAACAAACTTTTTAAAGAGTCTTATCCTATGCCCATCTTTCTGCAATACAGTTTCTATTTGGCAATTGTGTTTTGTGAAAATAAATGATAAATAGTAAGTGAACTTTTCACCACTTTCATAAGTTTATTACTGAATTACAGCCTGTGCAGCCATTAAGAAACACTGACTCCCTAAATTACAGGCTAACACAGAAAGTCTTTGGCTAACAAAGTTCACAGATGACTGCAAACTAGGAGCCATAATCAAAACTCCTAACGAGGTGGACATCCTACAAAAGGGCCTCACTGAGACAGATGGCTGGTGTCAAAGCCATGGCCTCAAGCTCAATGCCAAAAAGTGCATTGTCATCCCTTTTGGTAAAAACTCTGTACCCATGAACTACCACATAGGCGGTAGTCTACTTAACACCAAAAGTGTGATAAGAGACCTTGGGACACAGGTGGACAGTAGTCTCTCCTTTGATAATCACATTGCCACAGTAGTCAGGAAAGCCTTCTATGTGGCACACCTCATCACAAAAGGTTTCTAATCCAGGAAAAAAGAGGTCATTGTTCCCCTCTACTCATTACTCATTAGACCCATTATAGAGTGCAACACTCCTTTTGGTATGTACCTCACAAGACATCTACAACAACTGGAAAGGCCGCAGAAATACCTCACAAAGAGGATTACTGGCCTCAAATAGATGCCTTATGCAGACCATCTCAAAAAACTCCAGCTTTACTCTGTCGCATATCTCCTTCTCATACAAAGCTGTGTCAAACCCAAAGCTGTTGGACACGCTCCAATTAAAGAAATCCCAATCCCTCTGAGCTATATGCTCTAGGGACCTAAACCTTGTCACCACAATAAACAGAACATGCTGGAGGGATAGATTCCTGTCCCAGAGACTTCCCATACTCTGGAACAAGTTATCTATCTATATCAAACAAAGTTCCTCATTAGCACTCTTCAAGAAAAATCTTGATGATTAGATGGGAGATAGGAAATCCTCCCCGGGGATCACTTCTGTGGCTCTGCTTGACAGGGGCACAGGAAAATAATTTTCTTGGGTGGTAAAAGCCAGGGTACTGTTTGGCTAGGCTTATATAAGCCCTAGGGCCAATAGCCTAGTACGTACCTATGAACCTATGAACCTATGAGTATTAAGTTTTTAACCGAAGTGTTTAAGCTATTCTTAAAAATGAGAGAGATTTAGAGTAATGAATATACAATGGTAATATTTTCTAGATAACAGGTCAACACTGTGAAATAAATAGTCTCAATAACTTTGGGCCAGATTCAATAAAGCCTTCACTAAGTGTACACCGTTCTGAGTGAACAGACAACACAAACATGATGCAGACCCTCTTCCTCCTAATTTTAGTTTTCCTACTGATATTCTTGTAGCTTTAAATATTGGCAGGGTCTCATAAAAATACACACTTAGTGTAATCTTTCTGAGTGACTAGAAAGCACAAGGATGTGATAAGGATTTTATTAAATTCATATCGTGTGCACTTAGTGTAGGCTTTATTGAATCAGGCCCTTTGTCTTAATGTTATCTATATAAAATGTCAAATTATTGTCTCTATAGATTTTAGTGCAATTATAAATTTCCGTATTTAATTCCACTCTCAGCTCTTCATTCATAAATTACTTGTATACCAATATTAAAATATCCCAAAAGTGCCAATAATAGAAATAATAAAGATCTAAATATTTAAATCTATCGTCATATGTTGTCTCCCACTGATTTTATTGTCTTTGCAAACTTCTTTTAAACAGTATGAATATGATTCATATGGCTGAATGTATACTTACAAAAAGAAGTGCTGCATCCAGGCACGTAGGACCTATTCTAGTCATGCAAACTGTGTCCCTTGTAGATGTATTTCTTAGTAACAAACTCATTTGCCTCATAGTTCTGCAAGTTACAATATTAGCATGTTGAGAAAATAAAAAAAATACTTGTTATTGTGATCTCCAATTCTTTTATATTGTGATACTTTACCAGACACTTTGTGTTTCAGATTTAACTGAAGTTTTCATTGAAGATTTACCAAAAAAAAAAACACTACCTTGCATTTCACCATGCTGAAGGTGGTATGTATTTTGGACAACCGGATAAACATTTCTGAAATATATTTATTTATGATATCATGACCTTGCTACTAGATATAATAAATCCAGCCTTGAAGCTATCTGCATGTTTGTTTAACAGACATGATTTATTCTTTCGGAATGTTGCAAAGACCAACATAAGCAACATGGAGCTCAGCAGAGAGTCCTGTTGAGCATCACAATGAACTTGCAATGTTTCAGATATATAACCTTGCATAACAGCAGTTCGACTTCTCCATTAACAAGTTCCATATCTACTGTGTTAAATATGAATTATAACAGCACCTGACCCACACATTACATACTGTATCATGGGGCAAGGAAACAAAAGATTTTGCTAAGTCCAGAAAGATAGCACCACAGTTTAGCCCCATATACATGGATAAAGTAACTGATCGCAGAAATCATGGAATTCTACAACATGTCTTGAGTGAACCTTTATGATACTAACTTGGTTTATGTTTATTTCTTCAATTACCCTCATTTCCTGCTTCATAATAAATAATAAAAATTGTTAAAAACATTTGCCAGCTGAGTGCACTATAATTGTAATGTCATTAGCTATCCCTTTTTTATAAGTTTGTGCAAACTAAGATGTTTTCCATAAAAATGGGTACAGTTCCAATGCTGAGTAAGTTGTTTAAAAGAAAAAGTAGCAGGAACCTTAATTCAGTTTTTTGCATAACATAATTGCCAGGATTTTATCCAGGCCAATAGAAGTACTTTTTTTTCAGAGTGCTGATAACAATTTCTTGTGTTATTTAATTATTTGTTTTTCTGGACTGGGAGCTGCCAAATTAATGTAACCCTATTTATATTCTTATACAGAGAAATGAAAATCCAAACTAGCAAAACCGGAACAAGAAAAGAAAATGAGCAGGCAATGAAATATCCAACTGTTTATTGTATGTAAGCGCTTTCACTGAACAAAATACTTCAGATTCTTCAGACAAGTAAAAACTATTCACTTCACAGTTTAAAAAACCTTACACAAACCTGGTGAGCCAATGGGCTAGGACAGCCCAAGTACATGATGTCATGCAGCATGAATCATTTAAAGCAACATTGACTATATTAACCATGTTGCCCAAATGATAATCTTAATCATCTAAAAAAGGTTAATAATAAAGTTTACCTTTTCCAACCCAAGACAAAAAATAAATTCAAATATAGTTGGGATGGTAAATGATGCTTAAAAATAGACCATTATTATGTGAAAAATAATAAATAAAATATGTGCTATGTAAATATGTAGCATTGAAATATATTATATTATGTTATTAAATTGAGTTACATTATATTAATGTAAAAACACAAAATGAGTATGTAAATACATCATACAAGACTCATATATTGTGGTATTATACATATAAAGACATGTAAAACCATAAAAAATCTTATTCATGAACAAATATAAAAGGAAGAAAAAGAAGCAAAAAAATCAATTAGATGTTTTAAACATTTTTGTGAAACAAACAAGCTGCCACCCCTATCTTGCCAGGGCTTTGAGCTTCAACAAGCCCTTTATAGATAAGGCTTCATTTAACCCTGGAAAAGAGTAAGCAGCACTTGCAATTTGCCATTCCACTTCAGCCTCTTCTAATTTGAGTTCCCAGGGCCCCACTCTTTTATTATGTTCTACTTGTGGCTTGGGAAAATGAGGGTGTGTCTGGCTAAAGCACTAGTACTAGTTTTGTTCATAATGCTGTACTGGTGCTCATAAATCCTCTGTTTTAATTTCCTCTCTATTTTCCCAATATAAAATGCTTTGCACCCATCACAGAAAGCTCCATAAACAACCCCTTGAGAATCCATGTTTAATAGGAGATGGTACCCAATGGCCTTTGTGGCCACTGTGTTTGAAGAAGTCATTAGTAAAAGGTCATCAGGCCACTTCACCCCTCTGTTACACAAAGGTTATAACATGCCAGAGTCACACACTAACATTTTAGCATCTCCTAATTCAACAAACATACAGGAGGGAGACAAATTAACTGGATTGTTAACAACTTACTCACTTGACACTAGAATCATTAGAGAAATTGTCAACAAGAACTGGGCATTCATTTCGGATGATCCCCATCTTAGAAGTTCTTTAGGTTTGACACCCCGACTAACTTTTAGGAGGGGCGTAAACCTGAAAGGTTTGGTTGAAAGGCCAAAAAGGATTTCTAAATTTAACACAGGTATGGCAAAATGTGGGAGATGCCGTCAATGCAAGCTCATTAAATTAACTGACAGAGTAAAAATCAGAAATAAAGTATAGTACATCCATGACAGATACAACTGTGATTCTCAAGGGGTTGTTTATGGAGCGTTCTGTGATGGGTGCAAAGCATTTTATATTGGGAAAACAGAGAGGAAATTAAAACAGAGGATATATGAGCAACAGTGCAGCATTATGAACAAAACTAGTACTAGTGCTTTAGCCAGCACACCCTCATTTTCCCAAGCCACAATTTTTCATTTGCGGTTTTACAACAAGCAAGATAGGGGTGGCAGCTTGTTTGTTTCACAAAAAATGTTTAAAGCATCTAACTGACTTTTCTTCTTCTTTTTCTTCCTTTTAAATCTGTTCATGAGTAAGATTTTTTTATGGTTTCACATGTTTTTATATGCATAATACCACAAGGCAGGACAAATGAGCCTTGTATGATGTATTAACATACTCATTTTGTTTTTTTACATTAATATAATGTAACTCAATTTAATAACATAATATAATATATTTCAATGCTACATATTTACATAGCACACATTTTATTTATTATTTTTCACATAATAATGGTCTATTTTTAAGCATCATTTACCATCCCAACTGTATTTGTATTTATTTTTTGTCTTGGGTTGGAAAAGGTAAACTTTATTATTAACCTTTTTTAGATTATTAAGATTATCATTTGGGCAACATGGTTAATATAGTCAATGTTGCTTTAAATGATTCATGCTGCATGACATCATGTACTTGGGCTGTCCTAGCCAATTGGCTCACCAGGTTTGTGTAAGGTTTTTTTAAACTGTGAAGTGAATAGTTTTTACTTGTCTGAAGAAGCTGAAGTATTTTATTTATTTATTTATTTATTTCAGTTTGATTACCAGGGAGGTCCACTGGGCTTGGGGGCCCATTTTCAGTGGAGGCCCAGGGAGAAAAGCTCCAACAAGGAAATACAACAGTTTAATAATATTTTGATTACCAAAACAGTTTCAATTAACATGAAAAGTCATAGACAGTATGTATTACAGATAACAGCTAGTTACAAAAGAATAAACACTAACAATTTCAATTTTGTTAAGGAGGGAAAAGGCTTACATCATGAAAATCAAATTTTACTGTTTTGTTACCTAAGCTAAATATTTTTAGAAAGGATAGGAAGGTGAATAAGAAGAGGTTAGCCTGGAGAAAAGGGAGAAGATAGTTTAAGAGTTGTAGGCTGAAGAGTACAGTTGCAAATTCTGTTTAGGTAGAGGTAGGAATGAAGTTGGGTTTTGAAGTTATTAAGGTTGGTACATGTCCTTAGTGTCGAGGGCAGGGCATTCCATTTTTTAGCTAGGGTAAAGGATAAGAGAAGCTGACCTGCAGGGCGCTGGAGTTTTTGTACTGTGATCAGGTTTTGTTGAGAAGATCTAAGTGGTCTAAGGGGGGTATAAGGTTGTAGAATATTAGAAAGAGCAGGGCAGTTAGAAGGGTGGAACAATAGTTTGAAGGCTGTGGTGATTTGGAGGAAGTTAAGTTGATTGGGAAGTTCAAGCCAGTTTAGAGAGTGAAGGGAGGAGCAGTGATGAGAAGAGGATTTGGCATTTGTGGCAAATCTAGAGATTTTGTTGTAACATAGTTCCAATTTGGAGGTAAGTGTGGATGAAAGATTAGTCAGCAGGGGAGCTCCGTACAGGAGGGAGGGAAGGAGGTAGGTAGAGGCAAGTGTTCATCTGGAATGAGGAAAGAGGAAGTGGTTGTTTCTATACAGTAAGCCTAGTTTTATGTGTGATTTTTTGATGTTTAGCTGGATATGGGTATTACATTTTAGTTGATCGTCAATTGTAACACCGAGAAGTTTGGTGGATGGTACAATCTCGATAGTGGAGCTGCTAAGGCTGGTAATTTGAAATGAGTTTTTATCAAGAGAGGAGGATTTAGAGGGGGAGAAAAGGAGGATCTTAGTTTTGTTAGCATTTAGGGAGAGATGATTTTGTAGCATCCAGTTTTCAGTGGTTGAGAAGGCACTTTGAGTTAAGGCTTGGAGGTGTGTTAGGTTAGAGGCAGAGCAGATCAAAGTGGAATCATCAGCATATTGCACAATTTTGGTGTTAGGAATGGCTTTGTGGAAGTCACTAATAAAGATATTGAATAGTAATGGGCTGAGTATAGAACCTTGAGGTACTCCGGTAGGGGTAGGAAGAAAAGTAGAGGTGGCTTGGCCCCATCTCACAGCTTGGGATCTGTTTGAAAGGTACCTGGAGAACCAAGAAAGAGTCTTTGGGCAAAGGTTGAGATTAGAGAGGTGATTTAGAAGGTGGGTGTGAGAGATGGTGTCAAAAGCTTTGGATAAATCTAGTAGGACAGAGGATACTATATTTCCGGAGTCACGAGCTGAATTAACAGAGTGCAAGAAGGAGAGAAGGGCGGTGTTAGTACTGTGTCCTGGGCAGACTTTTGTTCAGTGAAAGCGTTTACGTACAATAAACAGTTGGATATTCCATTGCCTGCTTGTTTCCTTATCTTGTTCCAGATTTGCTAGTTTGGATTTTCATTTCTTAGTTTGTGGTTATGGCAAGCGGCTTGGATTTATCGCAGCCGTTATTTTCCCAGGATGGTTCTACAAACAATGGTTTAAACAGCACCTCTGAAGCAAATGCTGCAGGTGACTTAACACTCTTGGTACAAGCAGTGGCATCTGGGGACTTCAAACCAATGGGGGGCTGCAGGAGACAGCTGAATGGGTGGGGTCAATGGGAATGGGTGTGGTCAACTAGAAAGGGGAGGAGCTATGCTCAAAACCACAAAACCTGTAACTTTAATTAAATACTCTGCCCTGGGTGCCAAACCATCATTATGAGAGTCCAATCAAGACAAAATGAAGTGTAGAAGAAAAAACATATTTCAATCCATTGGCTAGATGGAAACAAAAAGGTTGTGAGGCATGAGAACATAAATTACTTTTTAAATACATTACTGGAATGCCAGTCAAAATCAAGTATAAGAAAAGCAAGTAGCACTCAACTCAAACCACTTCTCCTTGTACTCCAGTTCTAATTATAATTTATATTCAGCTTTATTAAAGTACCAAGTAACATGCTGAAAGTAGCAATCTCTGTTATACCCCCACCCTCCTTAACCCCAGCAAACCTCATACCCCAACCCCGGACCCAAACAGTCCTGACTTAGATTTAGCCACGCAGTTTAACTTCTTTTTCATCGACTCCATTAGCAAACTCACCTCCTCCTTCACATGCCCCACCTCACTATCTAATACACCCCCTCCCTCTCCCACCCACAACCCTATCCCTAATTCCACCTCACACTGCCTATCTTCCACCTTATCCACTACTCCAACTGCTTCATCATTCTCACCCCCCTCAAACTCTCTCCCCCCATATTCCTCTCTATTCTCACTAAAACCTACACCCACTTCCACTATAAAGAAACTTCTTCAGAAACTGAAGCCTTGCACTAAACCCCTGATACCATCCCCTCCTACTACCTAAGCATAGCTGCAGATGCTATTGCTTATCCCATCAGCATTCTAATCAATATTCATGAATGCACTGTGCCCCAACTGTGGAAGCAAGCATTCATCATCCCTCTACACAAAGGAGGCAACAATTGTAGCATCAACAACTTTCGTCCCATTGCTATCCTGTCCCCTATTTCTAAACTTCTGGAAAAGTGTGTCCACCTTCAACTCTTGCCACATCTCTTAGACAACAACCTTATAACTCCTACACAGCATGGATTCAGACCAAACCACAGCACTATGACAGCCCTCTTATCCTTCCTTGAGACTGTTAACAATTCCGGCCACATTGTCTCTACCCTACTACTTGACCTCTCCAAGGCCTTCGACACTATCTCACACAATCTGCTCTTAAACAAACTGTCAAAACTTAACCTCTCTCCTTCTTCCATAAATTGGTTTTCTAGCTATCTATCAAATAGAAACCAAGCTGTAAAATGGAAAAAGGCCACTTCCCCTTTCCTTTAGTACCCCACTGGAGTTCCTCAAGGATCTATTCTTCTTTAATATATTTATAAACGATTTCCACAAATCAATTCCTTTTGCAAACATCATCCAATATGCAGATGATTCTACCATTATCTGCTGCCCACCTCTCTCTCCTCAGCTCCAAACACTTACCCAGGAAGCTTTAACAGTGGATGAAAATAAATCACTTGGCACTCAATGCCTCCAAATCCAAATCCACTTCCTTCAATATAAACACAAATTGATAATATGCTTAGATACAACTCCCATCTACAACTAAATACTCTTTTCTCATCCCTCCCTTCAAATGGACACAGGTCCTCCACCCACCACTGTTCCTCACTCCAATCACTAAACTGGCTTGAACTACCTCATTATCTCACTTACATACAGCTGACTTTCGCACACAAACTCAGTCTTAGTCCTTCTCTCCCTCCTGTCTTCTGCCTTCAAAATGCACCTACCAAATAGAGTATTAAGGTCTAACAATCAAAACCTATTAGAAGTCCATAAACCATCTCATCCCCAGGTAAACACTTACTATCCTTCAACCTTAACTCACTTCCACCATCCATTTCAAAAACTCTCTCCATACACACCTGAGGTCCCAATGGGATTGCTCTCATAAATTTATTATATCTCATTATCCTTTCTACCTAACAAACCTCATGTTTCATCAGTACATCTACTCTGTAAGGTTATTTAATATCTGCTTGAATAACTCCTCTAAATGTATATCACATTACTCTTTCTATTTTCTTACCTCTCATATATCCTCATCATACTGTATTGATTTGAATGCTTTTGAATTGTGAGCTTAAATGTTTTATGTTTTACTCTGTACAATCTCTTTTGTAAATTTTTGTAATTTTTGTAAATTTTTGTATTTTTTGTATGCACCTAATTTTGTCTGTATTGGAGCTTTTCTCCCCAGGACTCCATTGAAAACGGGTTCTTTTGGCCCAATGGACTATCCTGGTAAACCAACTGAAAATAAATAAATAAATAAATACTTGTAAAAATGTTTCTTATCCAAAAAAGACCTGCTGCCTGACAACAACTATCTACTTGTTTCATGGGGAAAACATGATCAAAGTAAGAAATGAAAAGGAAACAGGAAACAAGCTCAACATACATTGCTTAAAGGATTACTGCACAGGATATGGACCACACATGATAGATTGGCATTCTGTTTAGTTTCCAGGTAAAGCCTGTAATGAGCTCTTAAAATAATGTAATCCTGTCCTTTATTATAAATAATGTCATATGCATTTCAATACCCAAGGCTTATATGTTATCTAGTTGTGTAAGTATTCTCTGCATGGCAACAACAGAAAGGCTTTCAATGTTGGCAATTCTTTAACAGTATGCTTATTAAAACTTACTTGCATCTTACAATCTCAGACAAGCTTACCAGATGGTCATTAAAGCACTGCTACTTAAACACAGAGCAACAGGCACTTTCTGAATAATAATAAGCATAAATCAACAGTATAAAAATATGACAGAAACCAGAACATTCTGCAAAATCAAGGACAGATGAAAAGCCATTGTAGTACTTGTGTCTACCTTGGATGGGGGGATAGTCTGCACATTTACACTGCAAAAATGCTCCTTGCCTTGCTTGGACACATCCAGAGTCACTACATGGGGGAGTGGGGTGCAACAAGTATGGCACAATTTGAAATATCTCGGGCTGACTGCGATGGCCCTGACACATTTGTCATACCTCTCAGAGCAAGAAATCTGGACAAAGCCATACACAGAAGTGGGACAAAGGCCCAAAAATAAGGACAATTGTTAAATATTGCTCTTATAAATTTAGAAAGATAATAGAATAGTAGGTCTTGCATTAGTATGAATTTTCTGAAGGGTATGAAATCTGAAACTTAAAAGTCTGTCATTATTTTCTAACTTCACTTTTTAATCATTTGCCACTAATTTGCCAAAAAAACAACATTTTATGAAAAATTGACCAAAAATGTGATTCAAAAATAAAAATAGCCACACAATACAGCTGGGAACCTGTCAAAGAAGGGACACTTTTTAATATTAGCACTGCTAACTTGAGCAGCTGACAAAATAAAAGAATCTACATGCATTTCTGAAATAAAAGTAATCTATAACTGATTATTACAGTTATTTATTAATTGTAAACTCTCCATGTTTTCTTCCAAAATGGCCATTTTGGGAAGGAATTATTAGGGGAAGAACAACGTTTTGAGCCAAAATCGGGGACAGTTGAGAGGTTTTGATATGCGTAATTCTATAAAGCAAAAAAGACCATAGTGAAGAACTTCTCTAAAGCAAACTTCACACTACTCAAGACTGGTGTGGTATCCTTCAAGGCCCCTGAGCCAGTGGAAACCACAACCAAGCCCTTACAAATGCATTCTATGAACACCTCCAGGACTGCATGGATCAGGCAATCCCAAATAAAACCAAGACTCTTTCCACAAAGTCTGGTGGACCCCAGCCATTAACAAACTTTACAATAAGAGGCATGATAGAACAAAATCCATAAAAGGGAAGTCACCTCAACTAAGGCCAATTTTGAGAGAAAAATTGCCATGGATTCAAAGGACAATCATAAGGCCTTTTTAGCTATGTTAGGAACCTGGGTGGAAACTCCCAGATATGCTCAGAATTAGTCCAAAATGATACAAAAATCACTGAACCCACAGACATTGCCAACATACTGGCAGACAGGTTCAGTGCAAACACCCCCTCTCCCCTAAAGGAGAGATAACTATCCCAGAGGTGAAAGCTGCTCTCTCTAAAGCTAAAAACACAGCATCAATGGAAATGAGGAATTAAACCCGCACATAAGGCAGCTGTTTAATCTCAGCCTTACCACAGGATGCAACTGTGGTCCCACTCTGCCTCTACAGACCCTGGTAATTACAGCTCCATATATAACAAGTCTAGTCTGCAAAGCTATGGAGAGGATCATAATGGAGCTCATAAACAAAGATATAGGGGACTTGCAGACATTGGACCCGACCCAGTTTGGCTTTGTCAAGGGAAGATCATGCCTTTTGAACTTAAACAGTCACCAAGGCCATTGATGAGGAAGGCAGTCCATACAGCCTACCTTGACCTTGCACAATACCCCACTCAGGTATTGTAGAAAAAAATGTAAACCCATATGTCACAAGATGGGTAGGACAGAACCCACAGGGTTAGAGTTGCTGGCTATTGTTTGGCATCTACCTCCAGAAGTACAGAAACAGATAGCTGGTGTCAGGTTAAATGCCAAAAAAGCTACCATATAGGTGGCAATTCACTAAGCACAGATGAGGTTATCATGGACCTGGGGACCCAGGTTGACAGTGGCCTTTCTTTATTCGGGATGTATCTCCCGACATCTGCAGCAATTTGGAGAGACCCCAAAAGTTCCTCACCAAAAGGATAAAGGACTCCAAAATCTGTCATATGCTGCCAGATTGAAGAAACTCCAGCTCTATTCAGTGCTCAGAGGTGACATGTGCCTGACATACAAGGCCATGTCCAACCCAGAATTAATGGACATGCTCCACCTCAAAAAATCCAAATCCACCAAAACCACTAGAGCAAGCGACTTAAACCTTAGCACGGATATAAATAGGACATGCTTGAGGGATAGATTTATCACTCAGAGACTCCCTATGCTGTGGAATAAAATCCCAGTCCATGTGAGGCAGAGCACCTCGCTGACTCTGTTCAAGAGAAATCTAGACCTGTGGATGGGAGATTGTAGTTTTACCCCGGGAATCATCTCTGTGTCACTGCTGGACAGAGACACAACAAACTAATGGGCACAGTATTTTTTCATATAAAAAAAAATTTGGGCTAGGCTTATAAATGCCTTAGGGCAGATAGCCTAGTATAAACCTATGAACCTATGAACCTATTTGCATGTACCTCTCAATCTGTTAATGCAGGAAATCTGGACAAGGCCAAATATATGGGGGGGAACATATAAACAGTACTAAAAATTGCTCTTGTATAAACTGAGACAGTTGATCGAATAACAGGCCTTGCTTTAGCATGCATTTTTCTGAAGGTTATGAAGTCTGAAACTCAGTGCCTGTCATTATTTAATGACTTAATTCCTAAATGATTTGACAGAAAACCACAAGTTTTATGAGGAAGAAATGAAAAATAAGAATCAAAAATCTATTCATTCTGCAATAGTCTGGACAGTTGAGAGGTATAGTTCAGCAGGGGCTGTCTTTGAGTTTGCTGCCCCTCCCCCTCACAAAAATCATGGTCGAATGGAGCTTCCCCCCTACAGCCATTCCAATGAACCATTACTTTGCTATTTCACCCCATTTACCATAAACACTAATGTGCATACTGCTTTACTTCTGCGATGATTTGGACTTCATTTAAAAGTTTTATTTTGCATTTTACAATGCAAACACTAATAGATATCATACCTGCTAAACAAAGCAACACAGTCTCACAATGAGAACAGACTTAGCATTAAAACTTCTCTGCCCTTGAAAACTCAATCACTGAAACAGCATTGAAACCCACATTAAAAGAAAATACATTTTGCCAGTGGCAGATTAACTTTGGGTTTGGGCTGTTTTCAAATCACAGGCCCCTTGCACATGAAACATACACATGCTCTTTCATACACCTTCCTGATTGTATTAAATTATATTCCTTGTACAATACAGTACAGTTTTAGAGGGTGTTTTACATTTATTGTTTTGAAAATTTTCCAGTAAACAATGAAACAAAATGCATGCACCAGTAATGACAAAACTGCCCAATTCAGAACATTTCCATCATAAAAGTCTACTTAAACTTCTACAGTCCACCAGTATCAGTACATATGCACAATTTCTGAAGAAGTAAAAGTCATCTAAATAATTCCACATTAAAGAGATCTGTAACTAATGAAGAGGTTGCTGCTAGCAAACAACTTTGTATTTCATTGTTTCATCTACAAATAAAGTGCCAGCTGTTAACCTTGAGGAATAAATTGCCTATCTTACACAAAAAAAATGATAAGCTAGCAATATTGCAATAGGGAATGGATGGCAAGCTGATAACAGGTTCATAGTTACTAGGTATCTTTGCCAAAAAGGAGTGCAGCATCCACTCCTTTTGCAACACAGTACAGTATCAGCAATGCATCTATCTAATGTGAGAGTAGAACCCACAGCCTTCTGCATCAAAAACAAGTATACTACCTGTTGTGCTATTAACAATGCAACCAGACTCAGCATAAGCAGCACTAAACTTTTGCTCCCATGCAGCTTTCAGCTCCTTGTAAAATCTACTCACTCAGTTGTATCTCTGAACTTTGCAGCACAAAGAAATCTGGAAAAAGCCAAAGTTTATTGTGGGGGGGGGGGGGACTAAAGCCCAAAAACCAGGGACACATTTTAAACATTGCTTGTATAATGTTGGAAAGTTGCTAGAATAAAATGCTGTGTTACCACCATACATTTCACTGCCAAGCCTTAAACCCAGGACCCTGTGCGAAACAGTCAGAGCAACATACCACTATGCCATATCAGCTGTTTTGTGAAAGAGGGAGATGGAAATTTAAATGGTTACCATTTAGTGAATTCAGTTCTCACCATAGCACAGCTGTCAACCTCTTAGCACAAAACACCTGAACAAAGCCAATAATGGGTGAATACCGTCCCCAAACATTCAGTGAATTCAGTTCTCACCATAGCTCTCAACCTTTTAGTAAAAAACACCCAGACAAAGCCAGTTTGTTTGGGTCTTTCGGCTTTTCCCGGTTAGGGGTCGCCACAGTGGAACTCTGGTCTGCTAATGATTGGCAGTAGATTTTAACGTGCTGGCTTGCCGGGCCTAACACACAACCTTCACCAAAGGAGTGCCCATTCATGCATGTTGCCACACAGAAGACGCTCTAACTGAGAATCGAACGGGCAATGTCTAACTGTGAGGCAACAACACTACTGCAGCACTACCACCGCAGCTACCTGGACAAAGCCAGTAATGGGGGAATATAGCACCCAAACATATTCAGTGAATTCAGTTCTTACCATAGCTCTCAACCTTAGCACAAAACCTGGATGAAGCCAAGAATGATGAAATACAGTCCCAAAAATAGGGACAAATTTCAAATATCCATCTTATACACTTAGAAAATTGCTAGAATAAAAGCTTTTGTGTTTCATGCAATTTCTGAAGAATATGAAGTCTGATATTCAAATGTGTGTCATTTTTAACATTTGTTAACCAGGAAAGTCTGACTTGGAACAAAAGCTAATTTTTAGCAGAGGCCCAGGGAGAAACACTCCAGACAGACACATGTATTTGTAAGATGGGAGGACACTAGAGGAAACAAAATCAGGGAGGGCATACAGACTCCACACAGAAGGTAAGGCACCCCAGCCAAGAATCAAACCAGAGAACATGTGGCTGTCAGGCAACAATGCTACCACTGCATCAATACACTACTGGCTTTGCAAGGACAATAAAATACAGTAACCACAGATTTTATGAGGAACAGAACAAGTATGAGGGAAAAAAATCTGCAACATTTTTACAAATGGTGGTGGGTAGGGAATTCAGGATCTTGCCACCTGGGCCCAAGGTACTGGGTTCAAGCCTTATTCTCTACCCACCATCATGTAGCACCTGGGGCATTACACACACACACACACACACACACACACACACACACACACACACACACACACACACACTACTACCTGGGACTGGTCCATTCATTGCTAGCTTTGTTTGTTGGAGCACTAAGTCCTTCCTTGCACTAGAAACCCTGTGAGATGTCTTTCCCTGATGACACTCCAAGCCTGCCAATGTTGCAGTCTGAGTCTGATCTCTTTCCAGTGACAGTCTATGCAGTTACAACTGCATAGACTTCTGGGATCTCTGCACTTGAATGCTTCTTAATCCGGACTGCTGCTGAGACAGTCTGTGCATGGTTCAGCAGCAGTATGGATATCACAAATGCTGCTAGCGTGCATGTGTGAAGGTCTGCTACTTGCGAGCATTTTTTAATTTTCTTTCTTTGTATTTTATTTTACTTTCGATTACTTTCTTTCTTTTTTTACAGCTGGGGGGGCTGCAGTCCAATAGCATGGGCCACCCCCTGGGTACAAGAGTTGATGAAGAAGGTTGATTGTTTGTCTCAAAGAATGAACAATACACAGTTGATCTCGAGAGATGTTGGAGCATCTTGTTCTTCCACTTCTACACCTTCTGCTGAGTTGCCTATACCAGTTCCTGCTACTCTACACAGCACCGGGCAGCCTGTATAGGCTGCAATACTTTCAACTAGTTTGGGTAACCTAGTTTCTACATGTTTAAATCCAGGCAATGCAGTGAGTAGCTTGGGCCTCCCCAGGCACACGACAGTGGAAACACACATTTCATTCAATGTTCCTAGGGTGAGTGACATTCCTACTACTGATTCCTTTTTAAGGAACGTTTCCTTTTTTAACACTGATGTACCTCTTGGTACTGCGGTTACCAATGATGGTGATAACAATGAAAATAATTTAATTGTTAATAACTTGAACGAGTACGACCAAAAGTTATTCAAGTGTAGGAAACTGCAGTTGGAAGTTTCCTACCTTGAGGAATGCATCCACAAAAAAAGTTATTCCTAAAGGTTTGCACCAGTGGCGCTATCCAGTAGGGCTTATCAATGGTTCTTCTTTCCATCTAGAACTTACAGCCCTTTTTGACAAACAAGGCATAGAGTTTTTGGGGTTGTTAATAAACAATTACAAATCCCAGATTGCTTCATTTAGGAGCAATTTGGATAAGTTGGAAAGTGCTATTACAAATGCAGAAGATTATGCAAGGTATCGGTTTGATTATGCACGCATTTTTTCCAGCATAAATGCCAGTTTAGGCAAGTTTATTGAGGTCAAAAAGAAAAAACTATTGAGAGACCTCAACGACTACTCTAAAAGATGTGCTTATCCACCACCTCCCCTTGCTGGGAATCCACCTCTGAGCAATAACAGTAATGTTCGGTTTGATCATTTGGGCAACAATACCAATGGCAATGCCATGGCAAATAATGACACTGCAGACATAGCTCAACCTATTCATCGCAGTGAAAGAATTAAAAATAATCAACAATCTCAGGCAACCCAACATTCAGGACAACAGCATGATATACCTTTGAATGTTAATTCTCACCAGAATTTTGTGAACTCAATGGGCCACAAGCTCTTCATTCGAACAAACCTACCAACAACAGGAGACAGCCCCAGAAAAGGAAACACTACAACAGGAGGATTAGATGAGCTTGGAATCACCTAATAGCCTTTCCAGTTCTGAAGGGGATTTTAAAATATACAATTTTAGTTCCCTGCATAATGAGAAAGCTATGGTGGACTTTTTTTCAAAAGGCTTAACATTTGTACCCAATAGAAGGGCCAGCATGGTCATACTTATCATTGATTTAAAATGTTGCATTCGTAAATTTAATCTATGATTACTCATGGGTGCCAATTCACTTCTCACACAAGGTCTCAGGGTGTCCAGCCTTTTCAATCCTCCTATGCTTGAATCTCTAGGTCTCTTTGAGCAAACTTGTGAAATCGATTTTCGGAGAATGTTCACAAGTAATTATCACATCAGTAACATTCACAAAAACATTACCTCGGATGAATTTGATTTCATCAATTTACTGAATAGTTATCAAGTGCGTGTCATGCAACCTGACAAAGGTGGAGGGTTAGTGTTCATGGATCAACATGACTACAACTGTAGGATGAACTTGGTCCTAAACAGTACAACATATGAAAAAGTCAGTCATAACCAGATCAATGGAGCATACAAGTCTATCAATGGGATTCTTTCTGACTTGTTCCTGGAAGGGAGTATAGACATTGATATATACCATTATTTGTCTATGCCTGCCCCATTTATACCAACCTTTTTCGGAACTCCAAAGATACATAAAAATCTAACTAACCCACCGTTTAGACCTATTGTGAATGGTCGTGGTTCCATTTCGTATGCTTGTGCTAAATATGTTGACTCTAAGCTTAAACCAGTACTCAAGTTGGAACAACAAATTTGTCAGGACTCATGGCAATTTCTTAAGTCCATTAACAACTTAGACTTTAATGACAATTTAGTGTTTCTTACAGTGGACATTAAAGATTTGTATACTGTAATCCCTCAACTAGTTGTTATCGAGTGGGTTAGGGATTTTATGCACATGAAAGGCATGGACAACCAAGAGATGCATGTCATTGAAACACTCCTTGAGATTGTATTACTTAATAATTTTATGTTTTTCAACAAGGAATTTTACCTCCAGACAAGTGGCAT
Organism: Protopterus annectens; assembly: GCF_019279795.1. NCBI lineage: Eukaryota > Metazoa > Chordata > Ceratodontiformes > Protopteridae > Protopterus > Protopterus annectens. Next base: position 1,606,352,847 of record NC_056739.1, read on the forward strand.
TACTATGGGAGCTGCATGTACCAGCAGTTTTGCCAACACCATTATGGCTTACTGGGAAAGTTCCTATTTGTTTAATTCCCCTACCTTTAAGAACAATGTGGTCTGGTACACTAAGTACCAGGATGACATGTTCTTTTTATGGAAGGGTGAATTCATCAGTGAGATTAAAACTTATACTACCTTTTTGGATTTTACCTTCCAAATAGGCATAGCTTACATTGATTTTTTTGGAGATTCATCTAGCAAAGGACCTTGTTAACCACAGATTTAGAGCCACTATATACCGTAAGCCAACCTATTCCAACGCCTTTCTGCATTTCTCCACTTGTCATCCTTTGCACCAGAAAAAAAGCAGTGGTGAAGGGACAAGCAGTAAGGGCTGCCATAATGGTTAGTGACTTTAATGATTTTATTACTGAATTTGACTTGTTAAGATCCATGTTTAATAGGAGAGGGTATCCAACGGCCTTTGTGGCCACTGTGTTTGAAGAAGTCATTAATAAAAGGTCATCAGGCCACACCCCTCTGCTACACAAAGGTTATAACATGCCAGAGTCACACACTAACATTTTAGCATCTCCTGCTTCAACAAACATACAGGAGGGAGACAAATTAACTAGACTGTTAACAACTTACTCACTTGACTCTAGAATCATTAGAGAAATTGTCAACAAGAACTGGGCATTCATTTCGGATGATCCCCATCTTAGAAGTTCTTTAGGTTTGACACTCCCACTAACTTTAAGGAGGGGCATAAACCTGAAAGATTTGGTTGAAAGGCTGAAAAGGATTTCTAAATTTAACACAGGTATGACAAAATGTGGGAGATGCCATCAATGCAAGTTCATTAAATTAACTGACAGAGTAAAAATCAGAAATAAAGTATATTACATCCATGACAGATGCAACTGTGATTCTCAAGGGGTTGTTTATGGAGCGTTCAGTGACGGGTGCAAAACATTTTATACTGGGAAAACAGACAGGAAATTAAAACAGAGGATTTATGAGCACCAGTACAGCATTATGAACAAAACTAGTACTAGTGCTTTAGCCAGACATACCCTCATTTTCCCAAGCCACAATTTTTCATTTGCGGTTTTACAACAAGTAGAACATAACAAAAAAGGGGGGCCCTGGGAACTCAAATTAGAAGAGGCTGAAGTGGAATGGCAAATTACAACTGCTGCTTACTCTTTTCCAGGGTTAAATGAAGCCTTATCTATCAAGAGCTTGTTGAAGCTCTAAGCCCTGGCAAGATAGGGGTGGCAGCTTGTTTGTTTCACAAAAATGTTTAAAACATCTAACTGACTTTTCTTCTTCTTTTTCTTCCTTTTAAATTTGTTCATGAGTAAGATTTTTTTATGGTTTTACATGTTTTTATATGCATAATACCACAAGGCAGGACAAATGAGTCTTGTATGATGTATTTACATACTCATTTTGTTTTTTTACATTAATATAATGTAACTCAATTTAATAACATAATATAATATTTTTCAATGCTACATATTTACATAGCACATATTTTATTTATTATTTTTCACATAATAATGGTCTATTTTTAAGCATCATTTGCCATCTCAACTGTATTTGTATTTATTTTTTGTCTTGGGTTGGAAAAGGTAAACTTTATTATTAACCTTTTTTAGATGATTAAGATTATCATTTGGGCAACATGGTTAATATAGTCAATGTTGCTTTAAATGATTCATGCTGCATGACATCATGTACTTGGGCTGTCCTAGCCCATTGGCTCAGCAGGTTTGTGTAAAGTTTTTTAAACTGTGAAGTGATTAGTTTTTACTTGTCTGAAGAAGCTGAAGTATTTTGTTCAGTGAAAGCGCTTACGTACAATAAACAGTTGGATATTCCATTGCCTGCTTGTTTCCTTTTCTTGTTCCGGTTTTACATTCTTATACATCCCAAATTTTAAGAAGTGCTCAGTGAAAGCAAGAGCTATTGACTTTGAGTTAGTTAAAATGTGTATTCCTATTATATAATTTAAAGCTGGATTTATAGACTTCATTATGAATTCATGTAGTTATAGTGTTTTTATTTTTTGTGACCTAGCAGGTATTTTTGTTTAACTCTTTTTCTACTATAAAATGTTAAATTTGAAAACATTTCTCAGTTTTATTCTATTCATGAACACATACATATTTTTCATAACCTAGAAAATCGATACCAGTGCAATTCCAGACTTTAGTAATAAAAACACTATATTGTTATTGCTCCAAAATTTATTTTAGGTCATTCTGTTTGCTACTAATACTGCAGGTGTTGCAAAAATAAGAGTTTAAATAAAAATCAAATATGTTTGAGTCTATTTATCAGATGCATTACATCAGACTGTCTGTTGTTTGGGATCCATAAAAAGGACTGGATGATCTACAAATGTTCCATTCCTGTAACCAGTAGCAAAATAACTTAAGTGTAACATGTCCCTGGAAATATCTTTTGGTCAATTACATACTTCCCACCAATTAGTTATTTTTTTTAAATTGTACACTACATACAATTGATGAAGCCATGTATTAAAAGTATGTCATGCAGTAAATAGCCATGCCACCTAAATGATGAAATGATTTGTTAAATGTGACCCGATCTTTAGTTGTTTCCAAATTTCTAACTATAACTTATTTCTTGTGATTTAAAAGAACCTTTAAAAAAACCTAAAATGGGTGGTTTTGCCTTCATGACTAACAAAATAATTACACTGTATATTACCTTGTAAAAGTGTTCCCAATATGTTTGAAAAATGAATTATCTTTAAACCTGGTAGAGATGAAACAATATTTTTTTCATGTTGAAAGTCACTTAATTTTTTAAGTATTTCATTATGTAAAAGACCAGTACCAAAGTTTTACCTGAAATAAATCATTGTTATTCTTTTTTTTTTTGACTAAGACGTTTTTTTTTTCAACAAAAGGATAACAGGTAATCAAATACAATAAACTTAAACTATAAATATTATAGCAGGTTCTTAACAAAATTAACAATCTAAATTATGTACATTATTTACAAAGACCTGATGTTAGATATTAAATGTAGTAATCCAAGTTTTCTTAGTTTCTTTGATCATTTAGTCATTAATATCATTGTTTCCTAAATATAGATCAATAAGTGAAATTACTTTAATCCAAGGACTGTTGGTAAACGACTAAGGATAACTTTTGAATTATTTTACTTTGGTCTCTTTGATTTCTGTTTCTTTTAGGAACATGAGAAAATCTTCAAATTATAGAGATACAGATGTTTTCCATTTCCTTGTTTTTCCTTGCAACAGCCATAATGGACCAAAGAATATTATAATTCACATTCTTCAAATTATTTTTGCCTATTATATTAAATAATATCAAAAATATTGATAGAGAAAAATTATCAGAAAATAATGCTTGTAGAACTTCTTCTATGCTAAACTAAAATAAACACAAGAAGAGCATTCATAAAATATATGAACCCAATCAACATTACAATTTTGGGAACATCTCCAATATGAAATAGTGCCATTTCCATTAATTTATCAATTCTGTTAGGAGCTAGGAAAGCCCTATGTACAAATTTTCATGTATAAATATGACAGGTTTGAGACCATGAAGTATGTTTAACAGAAGATAATAATTGTGATTTATTATGAGAATTAAATCATAATTCATTACCCAAAGTAATGTGGCTCCAGAATTTTACATTTAAATTAGTTTTGCATTCAACCAATGTTCTTGGAATCCTTTGTAAGATATAAGTCTGAGTCTGTTATTAATGGATCTATGCAGTTAATTACAGAGTTTAACGTCCCTAGATCTAACATGTGATTGCCTGCATCATCTAGAGCATGAGATTTTTAATTTCTAAGCTTAATTATCTCAGGACAACTAGGAATGCCATTACTGCCTTCATTACTCATGCATGGTTATAGTTGAGGGAAAAAGTGGTTCCTTGTCCTATGTTTTAGTGTCAAAATCATTAGTTGTGAAAACCAATGGGTTTGTTTTAAGATGTACATTATCTAATAATTTTGTACTTGTGGAATCATTTGTCTTTGGTTAGAATAACATATGACCTTCAATGCAGGTAGATCAGGTGAAGAAAAGTTGTGGGAGGAAGCCTCAAGGATACTACATTAGTCATCAAAGTAGCCATCAGTTTTGGTATTAGTTATATTCATTTGCTTCTTTGTTGTTTTGTATCTACCTTTATTTGTCTTCTTTTTACTGGTAATGAAAGGTATGAGGCACATATACTGACATAAAGTCATTAACACAGTCTTTGAACTTCATATAATATGCCTTAGGTGGAAACTAGTAGAAGAACAATAGCTTGAGACAGTGCCAACCAGGAAATGTCTGATCAGAACCCATTTCTTGTATATTCAAGCCATGACAAAATAATGCTAGCCATCAAATTCCAAGTCAATCTTTATACATAGCTGTCACCACTGAAAGTGTAACTAGAACATCTGTACTAAAAAAAGTGAGATCATTAGCAACATAAATTGAAATCATCCATAAAGTGACCCTAAACATGAAAGTAACAGGCAGATTTAATATTATTTTATAAAATTTTTGAGAAATGCATAAGCATCCATGTCCCCATATGGTTTTACTGTGGTGGGAGATTAAGAAACAGACACCAGTAATGCAATTCTAGAACAAAGTATACAAAAATGAAAAGGTTGCTCTTCAGTACAGATTGTTCTTTCAACTTCTAACAAAGCCAGGGTTCAGTATAATAAAGAACTCCCAAAATAAAACTTAAAAATAATGTGTTATACAAATTCCAAACTGCTGCCAAAGAAGAGCATGCATTAAATTGTTTTACAGTTATATGACAGAGCTTATTGGTGATTCTTAACAATAAGTCATTTTTAGATAAGTGATGGAGTACACTCTGAACCACAAAAAATCTCCAATCACCTTTTAATTACATTTAACACTATTTTGGCAACTCACTGGATTTGGCTATTTCTATATGGCAGAGAGTGGGGTCCTATTTAAAATAACCTTGAATCAAATAGAGATAGCACTGTCTAAGTTCAAAACTACCAGATCTGTGGACCAGAAAATATTATTAGTTTAAGACATGTTTACTTCCAGGCAAGAAGGAAATTAAACCTATTTAGATTCTCTCTGAGGTACATTTAAGATTGCTTCTGACCCTACACTGAAGCTCAACCCCATCCCACAAGATTTGCGATACTGGCATAAGTTATGGTTTGAAATGGGTCTTATAGCACTGCACAGGAAGCACCACCCATAGCCGACTCATTTGTTTAATCTGGAATCAGTCTCTTCTTGCCATTAATGGAAAACCTGTTGTATGGCATAATTGGGTCAAGGCAGGGATATACTTCATTTCCAATTTATGGAACCAAATGTTGCAAACTATGTTGATCTGTACCAGCATCCAGTGGTGTCATTCTGACTGTAAAGGTTCCTGCTGGCAGTACCTTAAACTTTGTTCTACTATCCTATTTTTAACACTAGGCAGGCTAGTAGTAAACCTGATTAATTTCCATGAGTGGGCCAGCTAGAAGGTGATAGAGAACCCTAGGAAACTGCCTAATTTGCATGTCATTTATATTGAGTTAATGGAGAAGTCCAAAATATTGTGAAAGGATAATTTGGATAAATGGAATGCCATGCTTGAATTGCCTATACAAATGCATGATTGAAAGAGATGTTGTAACAAGAAAGGGGTTAAAAAGTGGCCACTGTTAGCTACTGTTGAAGTTGTTTTATCATTGGCACCTGAACACCAAATCAGTTGTCCCCAAGGGGTTTATTGAAAGACAATAAGTGTTAACACTGTGTAACAAGTGGAACCTGATAGCTACTGCTGAAATCGTTTTATCACTGGCACCTGACACCAATTCACTTGTCCTTAAGCATTTTTTGAAAGAGAATAAATGTTAGCACTGTGGTAAGCCAGATGCCAGTTACCTCCATCTATTGTGGCAGTGCCCCCAAGTTGTTCCACTTATGGTATAAGGTTATTGGGGGAATCACATGGGTGCCACGACCATCTCTTCCCCTCACTCTTCCACTAAATTTTGGCTATTTCAGTTCTCAGTTTAGAACTCAGAGTTTAGATATGGCATGGATTAGGACCATGGTAGCTACCCTGTTAAGTTAATTGCTTCTACTTTGGACTGACTATGACTCAATGAATAGCTCCACCTTTTTAAACATCAGCATAAACTGAGTAAATGGTCATTTTCAGCAATTAATAAGAAGGTCTGGAATGAGTGTTGGTTCCTTTTGACTTATAAAATGACACAGTTTGAATGTCAAGATATTTGATGTAGCTTTTTGTTTCATTAGTTGTATGCAACTACTGACCAATATGCCTCTGTATTTTAAATGTTGTCTGATTTATTATAGACATATGATATATACGTTTATTTTATTTATTCCTTTCACATTTTATTTAAGTGCTAATTGTTATACTTTTCTGGTTGTTCAAATTTTATCTGTTCTTGTTATTTTAAAAGTTGCAAAATGGGAAAAATAAAAAAAACAAAAATAACCTTGGTTAATTTATCAATGATATCAAGCAATTCCTCAGTGACCTTTAAACTACTTCCTGTTGCAGTGGCTCCTTGCATTGACTGGGGGATTCCACCAAAGCTGCAGAGGAAGGATGCACTGCAACAGGGTGCTTCATCCCCAACCATTGTATCTAATGAATGTTTCTTCACATGATTTGTCCTCAATATATGACAACAGGCCACAGTGATCAGTTTCCCATAAGGATGTATCTGCTGCTAATGCAGAGAAAGTACATTGTGTAAAATCTTACCATAACAGTAGATGTACTTCTCTTCACTGTTGAAGTATTCTTCACCGAAGGGATCTCCTGCCAAGGATAGATCAATATCCAGCCAGCATGCCAAAGCATTTGGATTTTATAGGAACTGTACATATACTCCGCATGTAGGGTGTAGGGCATAAAGGTGACATACGGATGCAAATACCGAGAAATGAATTGTCCCAGGAGGAACAAAATATCCCCAAAAACAATGCAGAACATGTACATCCAGAAGAAAAAAGTTCAGAAGGAAAAGGAAGAAAAAGCCCCTCAGCCAGCAGGGTAGGAAAAGACAGGGGTAAGAGCCATAAAAGAGGGGGAAAGGAAGGAGGGACCCAGTATTGCAGCAGTAAAGAGAAGGACATCTACTGTTTTGGTAAGATTTTACACAACTGTACTATGTCCTTCTATATCGCTGTCACAGTAGTCTTCAATTAAGGGAGAGTAAAATACAACACAACATATAGCAAACCACGACAAAGCAAAGGGGAATAAAATCACCACAATTTTTTGAAAAGTGTTAGCACTTTTGCAGTATTTAGAAACTGCTTCTTCAAATTTTTAAATTAACCATAAACGCCATATAAATAGGGCAACTGACATATTGCTCATCCAATCAAAAAATGAGTGCAATTTAAACAGTCAACCTCTTTATAAAACACCATAGCGGTACTATTGCAGCATTTAAAGGGAAATACCCTGTATTCCCAACTCAGTCTATATAATACAAATGAGTACATGTGAACATAAAAATAAATGCATAAAAACATATTGACACCAACCAAATAAAAAGATAAAAAAATACAAAAAAAAAAACTATATATATATATATATATATATATATATATATATATATATATATATATATATATATACACACACACACACACACACATACACACACAAATATATACACTTGTATAGCCCTATACTAATATCCCCCTATCAATATAGATCTAAATTTCATTTGGGCAGACATCTGGCTTTAAGGATGGGTTTTAAAGCGATTTTATCATATAAGCCTTTACCCATCAGCTCTTAATCTAATGATCCATCTAACCTCTGATGTTTCAGTTACATTATTAATATCACCCCCACATTCATTGACATCAATCACCTCCATAACTAAAAATCTAAAAAAAGTCTAGATCCTAACACTAAAACATGTTTGGCAAAAGCATTAGTCTCAGTGCTGCTCCTAATAGCATAAAGGTACTCCCTGATCCTATCTCTAAACCTCCAGTTTGTTTTCCCTACATAGAATGTGGAAGACAAACCACACACCGCTAAATATATCACATCCTGGGAATCACAACTAGCTATAGCTTTAAATATAAATGGTCTTCCATTGTCCGGATGCTCATACTTCCCAGATGAGTCAATATAAGTGCAATAATTGCACCTATTACATGGGAGTGTGTTAATTGAACTCCCAATGGAGGGGGCACTTATCCTGCTCCTAGGATAACATAATAAATGTTTCAAAGACTTCCTATTGTTAAATACAAAATTGGGTACCTCACCCACTACATTCTTAATGTCTACATCACTGATCAAAATAGACCAATGTTTCTTAATAACTCCATTATTAAGTCAACGTTACTAGTGTTAAAGGTGGGAACACGTATCCTACCCCTATTGAGCCTCAAATCACATCTATTGATTTCAGTATTCCCTGAAAAATAAGGCTAAGCTCTAGTTAATCTCAGTTCTGAGATTTGGTCAAGAATCCTCTCAGTAGTTCTATTCATATACTCTATCTCATAAAACTTTACTTTCAAAGCCCCCAGTTCTTTATTAAAATTTTCATTATCTGCATTCAATCTAGATATTCTCATGCCCTGTCCTTTCACTACATTTTGAAAAATAAGGTGAGGGTACATACAGTGCTATGTAGAAAAATGTTTCTCAAACAGCTTTTCCTATAAATCTTTGTCCCAATCTCATTGTTGGCACTGTGGTAAACTGCAGCATCTAAGAACTCAGTCTCACAATATGATTTCTTCATATCAAATTTGAGAAAGGAAGTACTAGAATTCAAAACCCGATAAAAAGATATTAACTCGGATTCCATTCCTGTCCAAATCAAAAAAAGGTCATCTACAAAACATCTATAAAATGTTACATGGCCATCGCCTGTTGTTCCCATGTGGCCATAGCAAGGTTGGCGTAGCTATTTGCACTGGATGTGCCCATAGCTACACCATCTATTTGTAAAAATATGCCATGATCAAACAACAATCTCCATAAATAAACACATGAGATCAATACACTTACTATCATTATGTGCATCAGCTGTCAAATATTCCCTGACCATCTCAACCCCTACACCATTGGGTATAACCATAAATAAAGATCGTATTACCAAATTAACTAGCCAAAAGTCCTTATTCCTCCCTTCCACCATTGAAACAAAAGTGTACAAATCTTTAAGGAATTGTCTGGAATCTCTCAATATATATGGATTCTTGTCAATAAGAACCCTAAGATGTTTCTCAATAAATATTAATAAGAGTTCAGTATCAGTACACCATTCTCGACCTTATACAATTGGTCTAAGAGGTGGTGGAATAGGGTTTTTGGGGATCTTAGGTAGTCCTTGCATCACAGGTATCAAAGGACAAGTCACTATAAAATAATTATAAAGGTCCAAATGTATATCTTTACTTAATACACAGTCAAAGAAAGGGTCATTGATTCTGTGTATCATTCTATTTACATCATTCATAGAGATCTTACCACAAACATTATTGTCGTTCAACATTTGTTTCATTGTACCAAAATAATATTCCCTATCCATTATTACTGTTGGGCCTCCTTTATCATCAGGCCTGATAATAATTGTTTGGTCATCCTGTAACGCTCTTAATGCCTTATTCTCATTCATATTCAAATTCCTAAATTTTCTGCCATTACATTTTATACCTAACATATTGTGTAAATCATTCTCACAAAGTTTTAAGAACACATTAACAATCTGGTGATTAGGAGGCACAAACACACTCATTTTTTTTAAAAAACTGACTTGGCATAAGCATTCCCATGATCATTTTTAAACATTAATTTCAACATAATGTCCCTAGTAAATAACTTCAAGTCAAGAATGGAATCAGTTACCACTGCTGACTGCATGGGTATAAAGTTAAGTCCCTTTTCAGGTAGAGAAGTCTCAGATCCAGTCAAAGTTTTAGAGGAGATATTCCAGATTATAGATTTTTCTTCTCTTGCCACATTTTCTTGATGGTATGAGTGTTCATTGTCTCTTGTTGGAACTTCTTTTTTGTTCGACCTCTGCTGTCTAAACATTCGCTGCTCAGCCCATATACTTGTTCCTGGGTTTTGTCTAAGGAAATGGGAAAGATGATAAAAGCCTGTCCATCAGTGTTGTCATTCATTCCAATCCATTTAATATCATCAGACTTCCATGTTAGAGTTGCTGCTGATGAAACGTCATCTTCCCTCAAAACTGAGGGAATAGGGACCTCCAATTTTGGAAGTGCAGTGGTTTTCCTTTTAGCACCCAGCTCTTTCTCAGCATTCTGTTTATCTACATTCCTTGCAATATCACCAGGTTCCTTCATTAATGTGTTTAAGGTGGTATCCAGCTCCCTTGGTATAAAAAGAGTAACCGCTCTTAATGGTGGTGAATTTAAAGGAACAGCAGTCTTCCTCAAAGCATCCCCTCTAGCTGTAACCTCCTTAGCCACACAAAAACATGGCCATCTAAAACATCTTTCCTGTCCCTCTCCAACTTTTTCACTTTCTGAAGTAGTAACTTTTTCTCAAACAGAGTAGCTGAATCCAAAACTGTATCCAGTTTCTTATCAACAGTTTCTGCTGGAAAGTTACTATACAGGTGTTCTTGCTAATTTGTCATTCTTCTAATTAGACCAGATTCTTCATTCACGGAAAAGTCAATTAATAACTTCAGATAATCAAATCTCAAGCTCAAGTTCAGTTTTTTGCTATTTTCAGAGCAGCTGTGGATGCCATTCTCTGTATATCGGCATTTTAAGGATCCTCAGACCACTCAGAATCACCCAATACTTCAGACAAGCCTCAAAGTGGTAGTGTTGGGTCTGTATCCTCTTTAATTTGAACAAATCACATTCTATCTTGTACATCTCACCTTCAAATAAATTATAGTCCACACTTGTATCATCTGTTCCTCCGTCCACTCCAAATACATTGCCAGACCTTAAACGGCTTATCACAACTCTAAAACATCAGAAAAATTTGTAGAAAATTGTTCTGCATGACTAAGACTGCTACCAGGGTTGTAGCCAAGTTCAATTTCACCAGAACACCCTATAGCCATTGTTCCAGACCAAAAGCTGAGAAAAGAGAATAATAAAATCACACTGATAGCAGCAGCCCAAATAAGTGGTTCACCAATGACAAATACAAAGAGGAAAGTCCAACACAACATATAGCGAACTACAACAAGACAAAGGGGAATAAGAGGAGATGGTTTTGAAGAACAATGTATTGTTGTTTGATCATGGCATATTTTTACAAATAGATGGTGTATCTATGAGTACATCCATTGCAAATAGCTACGCCAACCTTATTATGGCCACATGGGAACAACAGGCGATATTACAACCGGTAAGCAGTGGTCATGTGGTATTTTATAGACATTTCATAGAAGACCTTTTTTTTGATTTAGACAGGAATGGAATCTGAGTTAATATCTTTTTATCAGGATTTGAATACTAGTACTTCCTTTCTCAAATTTAATATGAAGAAATTATGTCATGAGATCGAGTTCTTAGATGTTACAGTTTACCTCAGTGCCAACAATGAAACTGGGACAAAAGTTTATAGGAAAAGCTGTTCGAGAAACACTTTTCTACATAGAACTAGCATGCACCCTTACCATATTTTTCAAAATGTAGTGAAAGTACAGGGCATGAGAGTATCTGGGTTGAATGCAGCTGATGAAAGTTTTAATAAAGAACTGGGGGCTTTGAAAGTAAAGTTTTATGAGAGAGGTTACAAGGACATAACCACTGAAAGGATTCTTGACCAAATCTCAGAACTGAGATTAACTACAGCTAATCCTTATTTTTCAGGGAATACTGAAATGGATAGACATGGTTTGAAGCTCAGTAGGGGTAGGATACATGCTCCCACCTTCTACACTAGTAACGTTGACTTAATAACGGAGTTATTAAGAAACATTAGTCTATTTTGATCAGTGGTGTAGATATTAAGAATGTACTGCATGAGGTAAGCAATTTTGTATTTAAAATAGGAAGGCTTTGAAACATTTATTATGTTATCTTAGGAGAAGGATAAATGCCCCCTCCATTGGGCATTCCATTAACACACTCCTATGTAATAGGTGTAATTATTGCACTTATATTGACTCATCTGGGAAGTTTGAGCATCCAGACAATGGAAGATTGTTGAAATTTAAAGCTATAGCTAGCTGTGATTCCCAGACTGTGATATATTTAGTGGTGTGTGGTTTGTCTTCCACATTCTATGTAGGGAAAACAAACAGGAGGTTTAGAGATAGGATTAGGGAGCACCTCTATGCTATTAGGAATAGCACTGAGACTAATGCTTTTGCCAAACATGTTTTAGTGTTAGGATCCACACATTTTTTTTTTAGGTTTTTAGTTATGGAGTTGATTGATGTCAATGAACGTGGGAGTGATATTAACAATTCAACTGAAACATCAGAGGTTAGATGGATCATTAGATTAGGAGCTCATGTTGGTAAAGATTTAAATGATAAAATCTCTTTAAAACTCATCCTTAAAGCTAGAAGTCTGCCCAAATGAAATTTAGATATACATTGGCAGGGAGATTTTAGTATAGGGCTTTACACTTGTATGTATTTCTGTATATATATTTGTATTCTTTTTATCTTTTTATTTGGTTTGTGTCAATATGTTTCTATGCATTTATTTTTATGTTCACATGTACTCATTTGTATTATATAGACTGAGTTGTGAATACAGGGTTTTTCCCTTTTAATACTGCACTAATACTGTCATGGTGTTTAATAAAGTGGTTGACTGTTCATATTGTACTTATTTTTTGATTTAAATGTCTGAAGAAGCAGTTTTTAAACACTGCAAAAGCACTAACATTTTTCAATAAATTTGTGGTGATTTTATTCTCCTTTGCCTTGTCGTGGTTCAGTATATGTTGTGTTGGATTTTATTCTTTGTATTTGTCATCAGTGAACCACTTATTCGGGCTGCTGCTATCGCTGTAATTAAGAGAGAGTGCAAGAACTAAGAAGAAGACTGGGAGGGTGAGGGCACAGGTCAGCCTTCTACAAATCCATGCAGAATAGCCCTGGCAAAACCAGCCATGTCCCTGGAAACAACATACCATTTGTAATGCTTAGCAAAAATATGAACAGAGGACCAAGTAGCTACTTCAAAGATGGAATCGGTACCTAAACTCTTGAAAAAGGCACCAGAAGAAGAAAAAAATGTTCTGGAAGACTGTATCATTACAGATAAAAAGAAAGAAATTTGTCATTAATGGAATCACAAAATGAACTCACCTTGGTGAGCCAGAAGGAGATGGTTTGCTTGAAAACAGTTAAACCCAAAGTCCTGTGAAGAAAAGAAACAGAAAGTTGCACAGATTTGCAAATATCTTTTGTTTTATCCAAATAATATCTGAGCTGTCTATATAGGATTAAGGGGTTTACTATCATAATGCTGCTTGACAAATTAATTTCCTCTCAAAACACCGAGCCACAATTATGAACAAACAACATTCCACAAATCACAATCTCGACTCAGCTGAACGAATTCAGCAGATTCGATATTAACATCGAACACATCACATGATGTCTGTGTAGGAGCGCACGTAAACTAAACTCCTACACCTAAAAATCATGTTGCTGCAGGGGGGCAAATGCCCTTCCACCCCCACACCCCCTGCTAACTATATATTCCAACTCTGAAATCGCACTACAGTGAGGAAAGGGATGAATTTCCCAAACCGCACTGTACTTCGTTCTCTGTACAATACTTCGTGTTCATATCAGCAAATGCACAATGCATTCACTGATATGAACTTTTGACATGGAGATGATCAGCAACATGAACATTCGAACATTCATGTTTTGACTGTTCCATCTGGAGAGCATTTCCATGTATAATTTTCATAGTAAACCGGTTCAAGGTGTGGGGAACTTTCTCACTGGCAAACTGTGAAAAATGAATAAAGGAAGGAAGTTGAACAGACTGATTTAGGTACAACTCATTAACCAGCAAATACAATGAAAAACAAAAACCAGGAACCCAATGAATAAAATGTATTCCTCTCTGACGTCTCGGCATACACTGCCTTCTTGGAGTACACAATTACTTCACATCACACACTACTAAATAGGCAATTAAACAATAAAGTCAACAATTGATACCATAAAACACTTAAAAAGCATTCAAAGCAATACATGTCAATTAAAATCAACATTCATACCTTTTGGAAACAAAGTATCAAAGTTTAATATATTCACTGCTTCTTTATAAAGAAGTTTAGTCTTGCTGACACCCCCCCAAAAAAAACACACTTTACTTTTTCTAAAATTGTAGCTCATAAACCATGAACAGAACTACCATGTGCTTCCAAAAAATGTTGTGCCACTAAACTCTGTTCCTTTTTATTTAATATATCATGTACATGTTCTAATAGCCTTATTTTAAAAGCTCTTTTGGACTCACCCACATAAACGTTATTGCAAGGACACCTGAGGGCATAAATAATGCCCTCAGTCAGTGTCACAACTATAATTCCTATAAACATCAAATCTTCGACCATTTAAGAGTTCAAAATAAGGCACAATAAATTTGCATGCCTTGCATTTGCCACATCTTTGTCCCTTTTATTCTTAATGACTCATATAAGACCTCCTTGAGTTTGCAAAACCTAGATTTCACCAAAAATCTCTTAATATTCCTACCCACTCTATATGAAGCAACAAGTTTATTAGGTATCCATGAACTTCCAACCTTTAAATTTGATAACAGTTGCCACTGTGTTTCTACTATCTCATAAAACCTATTACTAAATCCACTATATGTGTATACAAAATACATTTCACAACCAGATTCAATATTGTTATTTAACTTGGAAACTCCCTTCCATTTTCTGTTGTTGTTTCCTATATATTCTTTATTGAATCCAGACCATGCCTTAGCAATTATATCTTCACCATACCCACGCTTTTTAAACATTTCAAAAGTATAACCTATCTCCCTTAAAAAATCTTGTTCATCACTGCATAGTCTATAAAGATGTATGAATTCACCATAAGGTAAGGCATCAATCTTGTGCCCAGGATGACAACTTGTTGCTTTCAAATAATATATGTCCCCCTGAAATTTCCTATGCACTTTTGTGGTTAGTATACCATCTTCCTTAAGTAACAAATCTGCATCCAAAAAGGACACCTTCTTCCCTATTTGGATGCCATCAAATATGAAATTAAATCTGTTTACTTGTAATTCATCCAAATAATTCTGCACTTCCTGTTCCCCTCCACATAAAAAATTAAATCATCAATAAATCTAAAGTAACATTTAACATACTGACAAAAAATATTTTCCTATAAACATATTCAACTTCAAATAAGCCCATGGTAAAATTAGCATATGAGGGGGCAAAAGCCACACCCATAGCTGTTCCACATTTCTGATAATAAACCTGGCTATCAAACTCGAAATAATTATTCTTCAAACAAAAATGTACTAAATCTACAACATATTATGTGGTGGGTGACTGCCCCGTGAAGAATTTAACTGCCTCAAGGCCATGGCAGTGTTTAATGTTAGTATATAAACTTTTCACATCTAGAGTCACCCAGTGCATCTTATTAGTCCATTGTACTGTCCTTAACTTGCTTAAAAAAATCAAAAATATCTTTAACATAAGCAGGTAATAAAACTACCTTGGGTAGCAACAGGAAATGCAGCAATTGTCCCAGATTATAAGTGAAATAATTTCTACCTGAAACAATAGGGTCGCCCCGGAGGGACCTGTATATTTTTATGAATTTTAGGTAAACAGTAGAATATGGCAATACTATGACTGTTCATAGTTAGCTTCTTCTGAACATCATCAGCAATTAAATAACCTAACCTGACACCTTTTTTAAGTAAAGATTTAAATTCAACTAAGGCTCCTAAATAATGACTTGTGTCTACCTTTGAATAAGTTGAATTGTCATCCAAATGTTCATGGCACATCTTCAAATACTGAGATATATGCATCACAACTAGTTTGTTTCCCTTGTCAGCAGGTTTAAAAAACAGCTGTTCATTTTTAGTCATATTTAATAATACTGACCACTCTTCTCTAATTAAATTATAAACAATATTCAATTTTTCATTTAAATACATATTTAATTCAGTTTCAGTAAAAAAATCTGCTTTTTTATGAAAATAACTGATGTCAGCGTCAAATGTATATCTGACATGGCTTAGTGGCAAATCACATTGGCTATGGTGTGCAGGGTCCTGGGTTTGAATCTTACAAAGACTGAATATTTTTGGAGGGTGGCCTAATGGTTAAGGTGTTTGTCTTACAAACACAAGGTGCAGGGTTTGAGTCTCACAAGGGATGATTGGCTAGGCTTACAATGGCTCGCAAGGGCAATTAACCTAGTACTAACCTATGAACTAAAAAAAATCTGGAACATAACTGCTGTGTTTTTTAACACAGCTAGTATCAAATAAGCTGTATGCATTGTATTCATCATCAGAGGCACAGGAAAAATAATTCTCTTCCATACTAGAATCAGTGGCATTAATACATTCATTTTGTTTAGTACTATTAAAATTATTGAACATACATTTCAATTGTAATTTCCTAACCAGTCCAAAAATTTCTTTTTTCACTTCATATAGCTTGGGAACAACAGCAGGAACAAACTTCGACCACAGTTCAACACAGAAAGTTCACTGCTTGAAAATACATACCTGGACAGATTGACAACATAGCCAGCATTCTCACCACTTGGTTCATTTGTAGTATTTTTTTATTTTTTTTTGAGGGGGGGGTAGAATGCCATTGGCTTGGAAACTGATTCTCTCTCTCTGCCTTTTTCTGTTTGGTGGATCTTCAATTCAGCCCATTCTGAAAGGTCTGATGAAATTCTGAAGGTTTTTGTGCCCTTGGCAATTCTGGATATTCATCCCCTCCATGTTGTTCATCTTCCCCTATTGATGTATTGTAAGTAGTACCAACAGAATAGGAGGAATGCCGTTCCTCACCTTATTCACTTCCTTGGAACCTCACATGACCTCTATTTGCTTTCTGATTGGTTCTTCCCCCAAAGGCAGTACCATTGTTGTCATAGTCATGGGTATCTCTGACTAACTTTTTCTTTTTTCTCTGCAAGATTTCTTCCTCAAATAGGGTTGGCAGCTGTCCAGTTTTTGACCTGACTGTCCAGTTTTCTGACAAATTGTCTGGTTACCAATTTCATTCAAAACTGGACATGTGAAGTCTGGGTTTTGTGCCACTGCCAAATTTGTTTTTACCAATGTAGTCTAGAAGAATTAATTTTATGTACACATAGAAGTGCATCAGTCTGTACTTCCTGCCCTCCCCCAATGGCTAACACTAATCCATGCTTGCGTGGCAGTGAATGACTTTCCAGTGCCTGACAGACAGCCTGTGAAAAATACCCTGATGCTATACATAATAAAAGCATGACCAACATTGTCCAACATGCCTGCCCTCCAGAACCTCCCCCTCCTAACTCACAACAGTCAGTCTACAGTCTTAAGAAGAGGGAACTCTAGCTAAAAATAGGGACACGTTAAATGTTGCTCCTACAAACTTAGAAAAATGATAGCTGGATCCAGAACAAAAGGATGCTTGTGTTTTTTTTGTGTGATCATCTCATTAGGTAGGTACAGAAACTTTAGTCTGAAAAAAAGAATTGCTTTTTTGAAAATCTGGTGTTGCCAGTCCAGAAGTAAATTGGCTGAAAGCAGGCATCCAGAACAGAAAAAGAGGGCGTTCCCAGCAGCTGATGTCATGGTGAGGTCACAAAATGGGCAGATTATGGATGGGAGAGGGGGTGGGAATGGGCGGAGTTATGGGTGATGCGAGGGGTATGACCTTAGTCCGGTTTTAGCCGCAAAGAAAGATGGCAACCCTATCCTCAAATGATTTTAATTTCAAGTTAATGTCTATAAGCAACTTATCTACAGATTCAGAGCAAGAAGTACAGATTAATTTACTGCACATTCTGCTGATTTCAGTTCATTGCTCTGTTTGTTTCATCATATCTCTCTCTACAAGGATAGAGATCTATTCTATTGTGGATTTATGTGCTGCTGCAACCCATCGCTTATAAAACAACTTGTCATTTTCATTTTTAAATCAAATAGTGCAGCAGGGTCTTTATAAGCTCTAAGACCTCTAGGAGTTATATCAAGTTCTAAGTACTTGGTCAGGCTCTGAATATTAAAAAAACAGCAGTTTCTTTTCTCATACGTTGCTCAGGTTTATCACACATATTTTTAAATTCTGGATTCACAGCATTGTCATACCTTCTGCCAATAGTTGAAAATGGATTAAATAACCTGTGGTTTATTTCAGCTTCCCATTTATCCCACACAGTGGATTGGTTTTCTTTTATTCTGCTATTACTATTGCCAGCGAGTCCAGATTGTAGTTGTTCATGGTTAGGTTCAGGAAGGTGTGTTACATAATTGTCCAGCAAATGTTAAGAAGTATCCATGGTAGAATTTCTAAAAATCCTAGGTATGTCCACATTGGGATCACTGGCCATAATCCCATAGCAGCAAAAACAACAGCAGAGCAGCAAAAGAACAGCAGCGGATACAATGAAAAACAAAGACCAGGAACCCAGTGAATAAAATGTATTCCTCTCTGACGTCTCGGCATACACTGCCTTCTTGGAGTACACAGTTACTTCACATCACACACTTGTTTTATATACACTACTAAATAGGCAATTAAACAATAAAATCATCAATTAATACCATAAAACACTTATTTTTTAGATTGATGGTGAACCCCAGACTTTGTAAAAGACAAGTGGCAAAGTGAAGATCTTGTAGAAGACTGCTGGTAGAAGGAGCCTTTATAAGCAGGTCATCTAGATAAGGGAAGAGCTGTATCCCTCAAAGCCTGCAAAAGGCAATGACAGGAGACAGGCATTTGGCAAATGCCCTTGGGGTAGTGGAAATGCTAAAACAGAGAACTGAAAATGAGAGGAAGAAATAGAAAAATGTAAAAATGTCCTGGACAGAGGGTGAATAGAAATGTAAAAATAGGCATCCTTGAGGTCTACAGAGACCAAGATTGCCTGAAGCAGAACAAGAGGAAACAAAGTCTGAAAAGGCAACATCCTGAAAAAGGGACCTTCAGAAAAGTATTGAGGAGAGAGAGGCCCAGAACTGGTGTCCATGTCCCCTCCTTTCAAGGAATCCAAAAAATTCTAGAGTAATACCCTTTTTCTCATGTGGGTGGGTGGAACAGGTTGAATTGTGCCCTGATCCAAAAGGGGCTGCAAAACCTCCGGGAAAAGATAGAGGCAGTATGAAGAAGGATGTGGAATGCCTAAAAATTGTGGGAGGGAGATTTTCATATAATGAACTATCCCTGATGAGTGATAGACAGCACCCAACAGTCTAAGGGAATCTTTTGCCAATTTGGGAGAGAGAGAGAGAAAGGTGGAGAGACAAAGGGATCTGGCCAAAAAGAAGAGCAGGGAAAATGTCAAACAAAAACTGATTTGTCCTGAAAGGAAGGCTTCTGAGATGTAAATGTCTGAGTGTACTTAGAAGGAGGAATAGGCCAGGACTCCTTACCATCAGGAGGTTCACGAGTCTGCCTACAAACAAAGGCAGTTTGGAAGGGTATTTCCTCTGAAATTTGGGTATAGGGAAGACAACAGTATTCTTACCCTTATCTTGGAGAGTCTTGAAGAGGACAGCAGCAGCTGCAACAACAAGATTTTTATTACTAGAGGAACATCCAAAAGTTTATAGCTTTAATATTATCAGCCAAGGTCTGAAGATGAAGTCAAGAATAATGTCTCATCACAGAACCAAAAGCGGCAGCTTTGGAAGAGGCATTGGCAGCATCATAACGTTTGTTTATGGCGTGACAAGTGACTTGGGCACTGGACCCAATCAAAGAAAGAGCTGAAACCTTCTCTACTCAATCAGGTAGATCAAATGCAACCTCAGCTACATGAGAAAGGACAAACAAGACATATCTGGTCATATGAGTTTGGTAATTATTATCCTGAAATGACAAGGTGACAACAGTATATACTTTTTTATTCAACCTTTCCATACCTCCACTCTCCTTAACAGAAGGAAGGAGCTTAGAAGCAGACAAAAGTTTAGAATGCTTGCCAGTTGAGACTGAAGCCACAAAAGGGTCAATGGAAGGACATTTAAACAAGAAGTTGCAGTCCTCAGGCACATTGTAGAATCTGCCAGGTTTCTTAGGGGCTGGGGGCTACAGAAGCAGCAAAGTAGGTGTCCAAATGTTCTGCCAACAGAGGAAGAACTTAAGATGGCTTAGGATATTCCATTTGTAGAAGCTAATATTATCTCCCCCTTGGCCCAACAGAAATAATCAATCATGGTTCCCCCTCAATGTTTGCAGAAGACATTTGAAAAACCTCAGAGTATGTGCAAGAACTTAGACCAATGCTGGCCTCCAACTGGGTTGTGGCAGAGGAATCCAATGCAAACATCAGACATCCTTCGGGGCTTTCACTACTTTCTAGAGAGACATCTGGCGGAGGCTGGACAGCAACTAGTATGTTTTCATGTCACTGCTGAACGGTTCCCTATTACATGATTGAATCCTTAGGTTATCGAACGTTTCCACACAGGGAAACAAGTCGTTTGGCCAGTACGCGGATTTTGTTCTTTCTCCACTGTAGACCGATCTCGGAGATGATATATTCAGTAAGGGGGGGGGGCAAAGCCCCCCACTTCTTTTCTGTTTAAAACTTTTTTTTTTATTTGGCCAATGGCATTGTTTCCCTATGTGGAAATGGCTGTTTTCGATTTTAAGGGTTCGGTATTTCATGATCAACCTTAAGGTGTTCGATAATTTAAGGTTTTGATTACTTAATATAGACCCCTGCTGGACTGCTAGGCATCATAGGAGACATGGATGGATGCCACACACACATCACCATCCATCCACCAGATGCAATTGTCTGTGCCTATGTCAACAGGTAGGGGTGCCACTCCCTCATCATACAGGCCACACATAACTACACACAGCTTACTCACAAAGTCAGCACAAGGCACATACAAATCAGTCATGATTCTACCATATGGAATTTATTCACCTTGTACCTTTCATTTGAAAGTTATGCGGTGTCCCATTGCTGGCTTGATTGTGACTTGGACTCAACTTTCAAGCCATGGCTCCTTGCAACATTGCAGACTTTGGCCGCAGAGGAAACATACACTGTTTCACAATGATACACGTATAATATCATTAAATAATAATTATCCAAACAGCAAAAGATAAAATATTAATTTCTCATTATATCACATTAGGCACTTCAGTGCAAACCAACAAGATTTGCTGCATCTCTGATGCATCCAACGTCCTTTACAACATGTATAATTATTAGCAGCAATGTCACCAGGACAATTGCCACTTGATAGCTACAAATATTAAGTGAGAGTACCACCACAATGATACCACTTCACCCCCACCCCCCAGCATAGCATGCAGCAATACTAATTTGGTAGAGCACTGATCTCTGCTGCCTGCAATGACATCTTCAGTCCATCGATATGGCCATGATTGTGAACTTTCCCAGGTTAACAAGGAGAAGATACCTCAAACCTTTATGTGCTGAATGACCTGTAGAGTAATGCCCATCACAGCAACTGGCAGTATACATGGATGTGGCATACCAAAACCAGGGAAATGCCTGTAACAATATGACATAAACGTGCTGCTGTTAAATGAGGTGCCACAAGGGTGTAACTCATGGTAGAAGTGCAAGCCAGTATGTATTAGGATTTGCAACAGTGGCTGGTGTATTTTCAGATTAGCTATCTGCTTTCTCACCCCCTCCAGAATGGCATAAAAGAATCTCTGTAACTCCCACCACAAACATGAGATATTTATATGATACCTCTGAAGCTGCTAAACTAGGCCATGTGTAAATAAATAAATACATAAACGCATAGACTGTAATTGATAATACATACAAAAGCTGCTCTGGTCAAAATTAAAGACAGAAGGCAGCACAAATACATTGGAGACATCCTTAAACTTTTGGCTACAACTGAAGTATTACAAATCATGCAAATAGCACAACAGCTTTTGTTAAAGATAATTGGCCAACACACATTTATAATTCCGACCCTTCTGTGCCTGACAGCTGGTTGTTAATATGTTATACAAAACATAATTAATACAAGTATGAACTTACAATTGCTCTGCCCAGCAAAAAGGAAGAAAAAAGAAAACAGCTGATTAAACAAACCATCAATCAAGCAAGCAAACAATGCATGTCTTTATACAATTTTATACTGATTTATTTATAGGATATCCTTTTTCATATGCTGATCAGTTTATCAGCAAAGAGTTAACTTTTTAAAGAATGTAAACATAAAATAAAATTATTTATCAGAGGTTAGAACATGAGCACCATCATAAACACAGCATAAATTGTGTTACAAGAGTGTCTTCATTTATTTATTTGTTTGATGGCCAAGTAAGTGAACTGGTCCAAATGCTCTTTTCATCTCTGACCTAGGTCAAAAGACACGATCTTACAGATGAAAACAGACAAAATTGTTAAATGATACATACATGTTAAATGCAGTCATTTAGCAACATAGAAAGAAGACAATGGTCAGGATTCCTAGATAAGGAATGTTAAGGCTTTATAGCACAAAATAACAAGCATCCTATAGCACAACATGACCCCCAGCTGCCCAGATATGAAACAGGACCTGCATAACACCGGTATTCAGAAAAAAGGAGTGCTGTAAATTAAAAGAGCCACATTGCAGCAACAAGTATCATTAGGCAAAATCAGTAGAAGAGCCATGCTGGTAAGGTGTGATTGATCAAAGTAACATAAATCACTGGAAAGACAGGAAAGTGTAATTGCGGGTGCTGACACATGCAATGAATCTCCATATCACATGCATGGCACACAACTCAAGGATAGCTGGCATAACAAAGTAGCAAGGCAGTTCAGCATATAAATGTAGAGGAAAGGGGGAGACAGTAAATGAAAATATGGGCAAAAAAGCAAGCAGCAGAATATACACAGGTGTAACCATGAAAAACAGAGGTGGGAAGAGGAAGTGTTTTTTTGTCAGAAAGGTGACTAGTTTTCATAGTAGTACAAATTGGGCAGCTTGGAAGGTGGTGGGAAATGGTTATGGGAGGGAAAGTGGGAGAAGCGAAGATTGCAAAGGCATACAAACATCAAAATACAAAGAAAGATAGTTAGGGATGGTAGTGATACACAAGGTAAAGGATGGGTTATGTAACATGGTGGATGCAAGTTCAGCCTAGATGTCAATTCAAACAGAAATCAGTCACTTCCATAGTTGATGTTGTGTGTAAGCTGTGCCTCTGCTCTTTATTACATGACTCATCCAGCCAATGCCAGAATGTGCCCCATGGTTGTATGGCAGGCATCTAGCTCTCAGTGTATCTTAAATCAAACAACACCATCCAAAACAGATGTTGCCAAAAGACCACAGGTTACACCTTTAAGCAAACTGAAGAGAAGTCTCCACTCCCTGTGTAGTGACCACAATGACCACCAGTGAGTCCTCCAAGACATTTTCAATAAGGTGACATTCATCACCCCTCCTGAGAGGAAGGCCTGTTAACCACTGATGGCCTAGAATATGAGGTTTTGGTTGATGCAGGCAGAGGTGATAGCAAGCACCCTTTTGCCACGTCCACAACCGCGCCAGTAGAAAGAAAGGAAAGCAAAAACAAAGCATGTCAGTGTACACATATATTGCACATAATATTAATGCTGTACAGTGCTGTAGTGCACACGATATATATATCACACTGACAGGAGAGGTGCTCATGACTCCTACAACATCCCTGCATTACCTTCTTACTCCTCAGCTGTTGTCAGACAAAGCATGAAAACCTCAATACAGTGGTAGATCTGTGAAAAGAAAACAGAAATAAAATATTGTGGATTTGAGTAAAAATCTGATTTCCTATCCCTATCATTTGCTTCTTACTGGCTAAGCAGGTCATATATTATAATGTTGTTTGTACAGCTCACCAAGAAGGTTGATGCCAGTGATATCACTCAACATCCAGGCAAGCTCATACCAGGCATCAACGTTGTACAAAGGCCAGTTATATTTGCTTAGCAGGTCCTCTAGAAAGGCCCTTTAGAAGAAGAAATAGAACATCTTGCTCTCCCTCAGAAACTACACAGGAGAACTGTTGTTCCCAGCATGAAGCAGCAATAAGGTCTCCTCAAGAAGCAAACTGGTATCCCCCCAAGTGTTTACGTATGCTCAGATATCACATGATGCACTTTGCACATCTGCAATACTACATTTACACTGAGTTTAGCAAATGCATTACATGCACCTGGTCAATTGATTAGAGCTTTTTACTCATAATGAGAGGAAAATCAACATTTTTCTCACAGGATACCTTTCATCTCTGGTCAAATTTCCAACCTTTTTTCTTAAATTAAGAAAACGGGAATGGGCAAATGACTTAAGAATGCAAAGATACACCTAGAGGAGTGGCACTTTTGGTGGGTTTCTAGTTCCCTTATATGTAAGGTCAGCCATGGTATCAAGTGACATTAAAGAGATTCTAAAGGTTAACTGTCATTCCCCTTCCCTTTACGGGGAACCCATTACTTTGTCTAATGGGCAACAAAGACTGGGAAAAAAGTAGGCCGGGTGCCAAACATGTGAGAGCCTTAGAAGTAACAGTGTATGTCAAGAAGGTTTAATAGCATCCATTAGTGGTATCCATTTAATTACCTTCAATTCTCAAGCATGTGCAAAAAATAAGGAGTAATATTATTTTGCTATGTTATTATAATATAAAAATCCAGACTAAACTTTTGCATTTAAAATGCAACTTAGAACTGTATAGAAATTGTCCAAAAAACAACTGCCCATGAAACTGAATTAAATCAATGTCAAATTTCAAGTCTTATCATTCATTCTCAAATATTTGCTGAAAAACATACAATAAGACAACCAATAAATACAACTCAGTCTCCCTTAATTCAAAAATGCATCATAGAGGAAAATGACCATACTTTTACATACCGACAAACAAAATACATGAATTGTACACTTCAGCCTTAATGTTCACATAACTCCAGGGTCATAAAAGGATCTGGGATAAAAAATTCAGTAGATCCAACAGCACTAGAATGACAAAACAAAGACATTAGTAAGCATTAAACAGCACATTCACTCAAATCAAAGCAACATCTCACAAACTAGGATATAGAGAACGCAGGTCTTTACACAGATGGATTTGGCAGTTTTACTTTACCTCCTCAGCCTTTCTCACTTCAAGCCTGGCAACGCTGTACCTCCCTTCGGAAAAGCTGCCATAAAGCTTTTCCAGAAAGTTACCCACATTACCATATGCTGGTCACTTATCTCTTGAGAACTTTTTTTCTCTCTTCTCTTTAAATCTCACATGGCTCTCAGACATCTTGATTCGTTGGTTCATTGGAGACAGCTACAGCCTACCTCTCTTGAGTTCACTTAGAAAAAAAATATGTCTTAAAAGTTACAGATAACAAAAAAAATGTATGGCTATATATGTGTGTTTGAGTGTGCATTTATGTTATATTTATATATATATATATATATATATATATATATATATATATATATATATATATACTTTCGGCTTTTCCCGGCCGGTTAGGGGTTGCCACAGTGAAACTCCGGTCTGCTCATGATTGGCAGTGGATTTTTACGGTGCCAAGTTGCCAGCCCGACACCCAACCTTCAACGAAGGCATGCCCATTCATGGTCGCACCTACCTGCATGTCTTTAACATCACTCGACCGTGGAGAGGATATGCAGACTCCACACAGAAGGTGCTCCAGCTGAGAATCGAACAGGAAAACCTCTTGCTGTGAGGTGACAACGCTAACCGCTGCACCAATATATATATATATATATATATATATATATATATATATATATATATATATATATATATATATATATATATATATATATATATATATATATATATATATATATATATATATATATATATATATATATATATATATATATATATATATATAGTTATACATTTAAACACATACACACACTTACACACCATGCATGTATATATGCCATAAAATTACAACTTAAAGGTGCTACTTGGTATATTGTGCAGCCTGCTACTTTAAATCAGAGTTACTTTAGGTATTTTCTTAAAAATACTGGACAGTTGAAACATTTGAGGAGATAAGCCAGGAAAGAGTGACTGGCCCAGTGGTGTCCATAGGCGGTCAGCTAGTTCACCTATAAGTAAGATGAGAAAAGATCTTTTGTGAAATTGTGAATATTTTAATCAGGAGCCTGAAATAAGATCCTCTTCACAGCACAGTGTATATGCAACATTTCTTACATTACAGGAGGAAGCAAATGCCTTTGCTTTCCAAATGGAACTGTATCTGCTGCAGTTCAAAGTCTTAAGGCAAGAAACAAAGATGTTTTACAGTAAATCTAATGACTTCTTAAGGAATTCTGAAAATGTCATGTCTAGAACACAGTTAACTTAATAGAAGTAAAAGTGCATTGCAACATTACAACATGCAGATATAAGCTCTGACTTTGACAAGTTTTATTGTCTTGACATTAATCTTCCTAAATATACAATTTCTGTGTAATGGAGGACAGCAGTGTTGCAGCTCTAGCCAAATAGTTTTGATCCTGAGAAGACTCCTTTGGAGTAGACACTGTAAAATGGAATGTTCAACACTTATTTTTTAGTTTAGTAAGACTTTAAACAATTGAGGCATTCCTTGCAAATACAAGCATGAAGTACAAGGTTATCTTATAACTGCATCTGTAATATAAAAATGTGCAGTTAAATAAAAAAAGCAGTGTACATATTTGTACAACCCTTTCTAAATGATTTACAATCATATTATACTGCACAAGCTGGTCTCATAGTGATAAGTTTCGAAATATATGTGTCCCAGAGCTGCTTGAAATATATTACACATTTGAGGGTAGCTGTTCCTTCTTCACATTTATGTAGATAAATGATGTAGTCTGACTTTGGCTATTGCATACTCTGTCAACTTGAGATAATTTATTTCCATTTGAATTCTGTTACATGCTATCCAAATATAAAGAGCTGTAACGTATAAATTTAACATTTACTAACAAATAAAGGTTTATATCATATTAAAATCATATTCAGATCATTGTGTGTTATTTTCCTTCTGTTCTATTGATCCCTTGCCCTTTTGGGATGGATGGAGCTTGCTTTCAGTTATTCCTGCAAATAATTCCCCTTGGGGTCTGGTATCAGTAATCTGTGTGTTAGTGTGTGACAAAAAAAATCATGATCATATCATTATAGCACATGACAGAAGACATATAATGCAACAAGTTTCTGTATGTTACTATACATTTACTTTCCTCACTCACCTGCCCTCCATCATCAGGCTTCTGTAGTTAAGCCCCTATCAACTCATTCATTCATCTTCTGGGGCAAGACCCAGCCAGCTCATTCTCCAGTCCAGGTGAGACCACTATGACTCTTTTATTGCTAGGCTGAAGAAATAGTGCTTATCTGCTCATTCGTTCCCTTCAGCAGTGAGAGTTGGGAGCCATTGAGACTTCTTTCATGTGAGAGTCCACTTTCTTCCCACTTAATTCTCTGCCCATGGTGACTGGAGGAATTGACCTAACCTTTTGCCTAGGAGGTCCCAGACCCTTCCCTTATACCCTGGGAGTGATTTCCTGCCTTATGTGCAGTATCAGCCATAGCAGTCTAAAAGTTGGTCCTTTTACGGATAATGGCACATCTAGTCATACTGCCTCCCTTCCCACCTGGATTGGCAGGCCAGCATTTTCCACTCACTCCCATCCTACCTTGCTTGAGTCCTTCCTGCACCTAGGCTGCTAGTTAAATCCAGACCATACTCAAGGCATTGTTCAGACAGTGCTTTACTGTGTCTCATGCTTTTTTTCTCTGAAATGAACACGTAATTACTGCATTGAATAAAAGGTAGCAAAGTAAGTCTGAAGAATAGACAGCTGGCCTCCCCTGCATTGCTCAATCAAGTCAAAAACCCGGCAGCAGGGCAAACGTGTGATGGATAATTTATACATTGTCTTGACCCAGTCCAGAAATAACTTTCTTGTACTTCTATACTTGGTATCATTATTTTCTGACAAAACTGCAAATTAAGTATAATTAAAGGAGGACCTTCAGAAAAAATTGACAGAATGAATCCTTTCAAGTATTTCCTTGTCTGTTGCTACCACAAAAGTTTCTGGATTATTCCTTCTGAATGGTCTGTGAATAAAAAACATTGATGAACACTGTTGTATCTTGTGACTTTCTGTTTAATAATAATTAGCTATATACATATGTTGTTGGTAAAGACTTTCATATATGGTATTTATCATACTAGCTTCAAACATTCATGTTTGTTTTAATTTTAAAAGTCTAGTTAACAGCAGTTCTTGAATTCCTCACAGTAAAAGCATGGAAAAGTTCCTAACCTCTTTGCAAGGCACCATGTTGACTCAAGAGTTTTGATAAATGACTATAAGAGGCAGAAATTCATTTTCGTCATATGAAACTGATATATGAGCAGCAGGAACTTGGGATGTTGCATCATCTAGTGAAAGGATCATTAAGAAGGAATCATGTTGTGCAATATGTAAAGGAAGATTAGTGAGAGTAAGGAAATGATAACTGAATACGTGCATAGAAGTTTGGCTAAATCATTAGGAATTCAGGCAGGGAAAGCTGAGTCAGTCTGAATCAAATAGTAATAAGCTTTTCCTCATCACATCAAGATTAAACGCTAGTCTTGTTGGACAGAGCACTGATTCAGATATGAATGTCGTGGGTCTTAAAGAATTTCATATATGATAACAGTGGATCAGATGCCAGGAGGAGGGGCCAAAATCTCATTCCGCAGTGATTATGTAACCTCAGTATAGCTGCATTGCTCAGAGAGGTCTCTTTTCCTGTGGCAGCTGTACCAACTTCATACAATTTGTTATCAATGCTTGTATCTGTGAGGTCCATGGGACAGCTGTGAAGAATGTGTAATTTGGAAAAAATACACGCTCTGTGTTGGACAGCTGTCAGTTATAAGACCTCCTATACAGCATTGTTAAGCACAATGAGTCACATGTCACTGAACTATAAGTGCTGCTATGCAGCTTACAGTTTTGTACCCATGGTTTTGTTTTACTGTGTACATTTTAGGCCTCCTACAAGACATGCATCCCACACAATAACCCGACCGAGGAATGTGGAACCTAAATCCTCTAATTCACTGGTGTTAGCAATACATGTGACAAATGAAAATTATCACCAGAATGTCTACAAACTGTCACTTACAGTACACTAGCCAAATGTGAAAAATTACTTTATATTCACATGCTGGGGGTTATCTCAAAGTAACAGCTCTGTGTAAGTAGTCTGTGGGGTTAAAGGTCAGCACATTGAAGCTTCAGTGCTTTTGAAGCTGGTATGACAAACAAACCAGAATACAAGTATGTAAGGTTTAATGATACCTGAATCTCATTGCAGAGACTATGATACATGTGTGAGGTATGAATATAATAATGGATGTAACATGGCAATGAGTCTATAAATCTGTCGGAAAAGTTAATGAATCAGTGTGAAAACCATAACATTCTTAAGGGACAGATGTGTCTTTGGAACATCTGTCAGCAATAAATCTTAAAACGATGGCACTAAAAAGATATATTTTGCTGTTATGCCCTTTTTATAAGATGCACAGAGGGCATTTCAAGCATTTAGAAATAAAAACATTTCAGATTCATCCATTCTTGCTGCTTATTTGACAAATAGTAACAGCATATGAAATATGAAAACATTGATGCCATTATGGGCAAATGAAATGTGGCTTAAGATATTTTTACAATATATTGGTGGTAGTGAGTCTAGCTGTAGAGTTCATGGTTCAGCAAGGCTTGAATCAAGGATAGATTGTATGCAGATCTAAAAACATGAGACATTTAGACAAGTTGTGGCAGACTTTTGTTTAATGTGATCCTTTTACTTAGAGAATGAGGGTCTGTTTTCTTATAAAACCACATATTTCTTATAGATTGACAAGCGCACACATGAAAAAGATGACATACATAAGACTGATCATGAAACAGTCTGTTTAATATTGCTATGGACTTGCCAAAAGGTTCAGATCTTATAAAACGAACAGTGAGATTCAGAGACATGGATGTATGTTACTTAGGGTTAGTGTTTGGAGCTAACCATTACAAAATGGTCAGCATTATTTTAAAGAAATTAGTCAGACCTCTTACATAGATGATATTTTGTTGTTCCTGTAGAAAGATCCACAGAAAAGGGTAAAGGGCGTCTGGAGAACAAAAATTGAAAACCAAGGAAAAAGAAATCCAAAAGTACCCCACAGCAAATAAAAGCAGACTTTATTCCAATAAGGTAAAATCCAAAATCCAAACCAAGAAAGGACCAGGTCTGTTATCGCTTTCACGTTACCATCAATGCTTCATCAGACTATATAACCAGTGGATCCTAACACACTTCATTTTAAAGGAATAACATCCAATGGAAAGCACATAATGAAACATGTGACACATCCTGAAAATTAAACCCCTTAATCACTGAAGCAATTTAAAATGATCAGTATACATCATCAGAAAGCTATAAATATATATATAAGATGTATATAAAAAACAATATATAAGATATGTGGATTCATGGCAAAACTGCTAAAAACTATCACTTAAAACATACTAAAAACTACATAAAAACTATGTATAACACTCAATTTCACTCATTTGTACTTCAGATACACATAGCTGCAAATAAACAGCAAATTCATATATGAAAAACAGATGAACATACAAAACTATGTCTTAAGACATATAGGGATATTTTTTAGCATGCAGCATTTTAGAGTTTTGCCATGAATCCACATATCTTATGATTAAGGGGTTTAATTTTCAGGATGTGTCATATGTTTCATTATATGCTTTTCATTGGATGTTATTCCTTTAAAATGAAGTGTGTTTAGGATCCATTGGTTATATACTCTGATGAAGCGCTGATGGTAATGTGAAAGCACTAACAGACCTGGTCCTTTCTTGGTTTGGATTTTGGATTTTACCTTACTGGAATAAAGTCTGCTTTTATTTGCCTTAGTGTGCCTTTGGATTTTTTTCCTTGGATATTTTGTTGCTAATGAAAGACAAATTTTAGTACACAGAAAACTTGAAACTCAGATGCAATTTAGAGATGTTTCCTCTCATAAGAGGCTTAATAGACAATGGTACTCCTCATAAGTTTGTTTTTTTACACATACATATATATATATATATATATATATATATATATATATATATATATATATATATGTATGCCCAGGACAAAACATTATCTAGCAGTTTCTTGAACATAGGTACTCAAAATGTGCTCCAGGGTGGAAAGGTAAGCACACAGGACCTCAAATCAAGTGTAAGTACTATGATACAAAAATATAGTTTGACAACATTTACAAATGTGTGCATATGTGCTTGTGCATAGATGTGTTTTATGAGTGTATTTTCATATGCCAATTTGTACATAAATTGACCAGCACTTAGCTGACTATTCTATTCTAGTGATTCACAAATCATCAGTCACCATATGGGCTTTAATGGAATTATGTTAAATCACCAAAAGCAGTTTCGGCGAATGTAAAAAACTTGAAAAATGTTCACAGAAATTACTTTCACAAAACCTTTAAAGAGCTCTTTTTTTTCTTTTTGCAGCATCCTACATGTGGAGGCCAGTGCCACAGCTCAAAACTTAAATGGACCAACTCCAAGGTCACAAAACAGTGGAGAAAAAAGAAAACTCCACAATTCAAGAAAGAAGTTTCCCCAAACATTCTTCAATCCTTTTACTTTGCCAAGACTGTGTCAACGAACTGATAGGAACCCAGCTTTAACACTTGTCTGGCAGGGGATCAAGTCCTTTTTTCCCCACAGCCACATGGTTGACAACTCAATATTTAATTAACTGTGATTGAGTTCTGAGTTGACCCAAAATAGCTAAATCTCTCTCTCTCTCTACAGATATATCTATATATCTATATATATCTATATATATATATATATATATATATATATATATATATATATATATAGATTCCCTTCACAAGCTTGAAGTTTCAAAACTTCAAACTGAAAATGGTTAAGACCATAAGATCAAAGTTTTGAAACTTCGAACATTTTGAATGGAGATCACCATACAGAGCAGAACAGGAACTTTACCATTTTCCTCACTGTAGTGAGATCTTAGAGTCTGTATATTTATTAGCAGGGGTGTGGGTGTTGCAAGGGGGCTTTACCCCTGCAAAAATTTAAAAAAAAAGTTTTTTTGTTTTTATTTTTTATTACATTTTTGAAGTTTTAAAACTTCGATCTTATGGTCTCGACATTTTGCAGTTTGACGTTTTAAAACTTCAAGTTTGTAAAGCAGATCCACATATATACATATGCATGTGTGTGTGTATGTATATACATACACAAAAACACAATAACATATACATACTTTTGCACACATAAGTAATCTGTCAATAATAATTTATGAATGTTCTGTATTCAGTAAACGCCATTTCTTATAGCGTATTTGATTGTAGTAAAACAACATACCAATCAATCTTTCATCACCACACTGTATGATTCAAATTGTGATAAGCATGAAACTGCGGGCACATTTTAAAATCTAGCACTGATAGCATAACAAACTATTACAGCAATCATAATGACAGCACTGGTCAGCAGAGTAGTACTCTGTGGACCTGCCTAAGAAGCTGTCCAATTACACTTATGAAATGGCATTAGCACTGCTAGAAAGCATACTGCCTTCACAAAGTACATTTTTGGTACCCAGAGAATGTTTATGAATTTCCCTAAGTTCATTCTGCTAGTAGGTTTACCTCAGCTTAGAGTAGCATCTGACATAGAAACATAATCTAAATTCAGAAAAATTAACTGAAACATTTCAGCTTGTGGAGAAAACACCTTTAGAGATTTATATTTCTATTCATTTCACATTTTTATGTTGACCTGCAAGGATGCACAAACAACATGTGCAAGCAACATATTTGATCACTGTCAAGTCACATTTCCAGGTGCTCATGTAGTACTCAGCAGTTTTCTTGAGTAGAAGTTTGCTTATTTCTTCCTTAAACCCACATTACTTCATTAACAAGCTAAGTGCAAGCCTCCCTTCTACTTGCTGATGTATCATAGATTAAATGCCAATTTGTCAGTCAAGTTATAAAATTATCCAAAATTCTAAGAATGAACTCAGGTCATAGGGTAAAACCTATTTTGCTAAGACCAAAAATGCCCTTTGAATCAAGGTGTAAAAGAGTGGTCAAGGATGGGAATAGATATCAGAAGAGTGAACAAGATGTTGATGGGCAAACTATATAAGCAGATCCATTAGAATTGATCATGAATATTTTTTCTGGCTATACAACTCAGACAAGCTCCTCGTGGTCCTGCAGAGTGGTCCTAGCTACAGAGAGATCAGAAAAGCGACTACTTTCTTGATTTAAGTATCTTTGCTGTTTTTTTACTTGAAATACCTTCTCTAGCTTACCTTAAACAAGCTTAAACTGTTTTTTAGCTGTTTGTTGCATTATATAATATCTGCACTTAAAGTTACATTTAGTCGAAAATTGGTCGAACGTTTGTTTGTTTGTTTGTTTAATTTAACTGTGAAGGCTGCCCACTAAAGTGTGCTAGCCTGTGTAACTGATTTATTACTGTTTCTGCATTTTCTGTGTGTTTTCTATCTAAAAACAAAAAAAAAACAAAAAAATAATCCTTGATTTCCCGCCTCTCCTCGACTAATTTAGACCAGTTTATAGGCTTTGCTGTATTCTGGGCTGTGGTGTAGTTCCTGTGTTGTCCATTACCTAACTTGGATAGAAGGAAGTTTATTTGCTCACCAGTGGGAGTGGGGAGCCTTGAGCAGCCTACCTGTCCCTGAAGGAGTGACCTCAGCACAAGAGCTATTGTAATTGGTTGTTTTGGACCATTTCTAGCTCTTTTGAAGTTTCCTGTTTAAAATCCGCCTCTGGGCATTTTTTTCTGGCTATACTACTCAGACAAGCTCCTCGTGGTCCTGAAGAGTGGTCCTAGCTACAGAGAACTCAGAAAAGTGACTACTTTCTTGATTTAAGTATCTTTGATGTTTTTTTACTTGAAATACCTTCTCTAGCTTACCTTAAACAAGCTTAATCTGTTTTTCAGCTGTTTGTTGCATTATATAATATCTGCCCTTAAAGTTACATTTAGTCGAAAATTGGTCGAAAGTTTGTTTGTTTGTTTAATTTAACTGTTGAGGCTGCCCACTAAAGTGTGCTAGCCTGTGTAACTGATGTATTACTGTTTCTGCATTTTCTGTGTGTTTTCTATCTAAAACAAAAAAATAATCCTTGTTTTTCCGCCTCTCCTCGACTAGTTTAGACCAGTTTACAGGCTTTGCTGTATTCTGGGCTGTGGTGTAGTTCCTGTGTTGTCCATTACCTTACTTGGATAGAAGGAAGTTTCTTTGCTCACCTGTGGGAGTGGGGAGCCTTGAGCAGCGTACCTGTCCCTGAAGGAGTGACCTCAGCACAAGAGCTGTAGTAATTGGTTGTTTTGGACCATTTCTAGCTCTTTTGAAGTTCCCTGTTTAAAATCCATGTTTGCGCAACTTTGCGTGATTGTGCGCATAGCGCAGTTCCGGTTAAACTTCTTCTGGCTCCGCCAAGTCTGCTCTTCAAATTTTCCCTTAAGGAAGCTCTACTCTTAGTATAATCAGACTGCTCGCTATATTATAAGCCTAGCACTTGTTCTCAAAACTTATCTTCAAGTAAGCACTCTCATACTAAAGTAAGCACTACATCCACCTACCACCCCTGTGAATATCCACTTCCCTTAAAGGCACAGCACTCCCTTATACTATTCTAGCATGTCGAGTGGTAGATTACTGGCATCCTCTCCAGTTCAGCTGGTAAATCTGGTAATCTTGAGACAATGCTACAATTGTCTCATGTACACAGACAACACTCTCCTCCTCCCAACAAACACAAATGCATGTGAGAGATGCAACTATATAGCCAAACTGGAGGCTGAACTTTCTCAACTCAGGGCTGGCATGACCAGACAGGAGGAGATGGTAACCACACACACAACAAACCCAGTCCCACATAGACCTACCACAACTGCAAACCAAACACATACAAACACAAAGACATACTCGGAGGCTCTAATAAAACCAAAACAACAGAGGCTCCCAAAGCAGACATCCAAAAATCCACCACCTCAAAACAAAACACATGCAACACATACTTCAATAAATCAGTGTGCCAAACAATTACAACCCTTAAGGCCAAACACCATGCCTGATACACTAGTAATAGGTGACTCTATAGTCAGACACACTGATGCCCCGCTTACCAGGCTGAACAAGGAGAGGGTGACTGTGAACTGCCTATCGGGAGCTAGGATCCACCACATAACACACTCACTCAGGTCACTCCAAAGCAAGTACAAATCTGACTCCGTCTTTGTCCATGCTGGCGTGAATGACCTGAGACGTACCTCCCTGGCCTACATGAAAGAGACATAGAGGAGCTCTCTGATTATGTAGCCCAGGCTGGTATGACCCTGACCCTGAGCAGCATCTTGCCCTCACCAAGAATGATGCCACAATACAAAGACAAGATGATCAGTTTTAATAATTGGCTCAAGTACTGGTGTCATTCTAAGGGGATCCAATGTCTGTCTGCTTGGGATGACATGTTGGGCAAGCCACGCTGCTTCGCAAGGGACGGCTTGCACCTATCACCACTGGGCTTCCAGATATTGGCTAAGGCTCTTGCCACCCCCATAGTGCCTTTTTTAAGCAAGGCTCAAAAGACAAACCCACCTCCTTAGAAAACAAAAATGGAAAAAACTAAGGGTAATGCTGCTCAACGCCAGAAGTATAAATCTCAAGATGCAGGCACTCGAGGCACTCCTCAGTATGGAGAACATCGACATCTGTGCAGTAACTGAAACCTGGTTCAAGGCTCCTGAGAGCACCCCAGCACTACCAGGCTATACCTCGTATGATGCTTTTCGGCCCCAAAACCCGGGCTGAACCACAAAAGGAGGGGGAGTGTCCATATTCATCAAGGACACCCACACCTCCAGGTTAGTAGCAACACATGAAGCATCGGAGACCATACAGGTGCAACTAACCATAGGCAAAACTGCTATACAACTGGTAGCATGTTACAGACCACCCTTCCAATCTCAGGAACCCCACTCAGCCTTCCTGAAGACATTGGAGGATATGAATGTATCACAAAATACCAACATACTGGGAGACTTCAACTACCCTAACATAGATTGGGTACATTATTCTAGCCCTAACACCCTAGCCCAAAGGTTCCTGGAATTCATAAATTCAAATGCACTGAACAACTAGTCACCTCTCCCGCTAGGGGAGATAATATACTAGACCTGATTATCACAAACATGGGGACAAAATGCTTCACACCGGAAGTATACCCCTCACTATTGAGATCTGACCACAAACTAATCACCCTGGATATACATATCCCACCTCCACCCCCAGCACAAAAGACCACAGTGAAAAACTTCTCAGAAGCAGACTTCACTCTACTTAAGACTGAGATGGTATCCTTTAAGCCCACTGGGCCAGTTGAAACCACATCCCACAATGCTGAATCCTTCACAAATGCTTTCTATGGACATTTCCAAGAATGCATGGATCATGCAATCCCAAATAAATCCAAGACCCTCTCCACCAAAGGCAAGCATCCTGTCTGGTGGACCTCAGCCATTAACAAATTGTATAACAAAAGAAGGAAGCTACTGCACGACAGAGCAAAATCCCATAAAGGAAAGACATCTCTAATCAACACTAGCAGAAAACTACGTTCTCTCATAAAAACATCCAAGGCCAACTTTGAGAGAAAAATCGCTAAGGACACTAAGGATAACCACAAAGCCTTCTTCAGCTATGTTAGAAACCTGGGCGGAAACCCTCAGATATGCTCAGAGTTAGTTCACAACGACAAAAATTACACTGAACCCACAGATATTGCCAACATTCTGGCTGACAGGTTCAGTGCAAATTTCTCCCCTCCCTCACCCCCAAAAGAAGAAATACTTATCCCAGCTGAATGTAATCTCCCTGTCATCTCAGATGTCCAGGTGACAGCTGCCCTCAGCAAAGCTAAAAACACAGCATCAATGGGACCTTACGGTATCCCAGGTTGCGTGCTACGTGAACTCCAAGAGGAGCTAAACCCGCACATAAAAATGCTATTTAACCTTAGACTTACTACAGGATATGTACCTGAACACTGGCGTACAGTAACATTGGCCCACTCCACAAAGGGGGTATCTCTACAGACCCTGGGAACTACCGCCCCATAAGCTTAACCAGCCTAGTCTGCAAAGCTATGGAAAGAATCATTATGAAACTCATAAACAGAGACATTGGGGACCTACAGACACTTGATCCCACCCAGTTTGGCTTTGTAAAGGGCAGATCCTGCCTTTTGAACCTGGTTGACTTTTTGAAACAGTCACTAGAGCCATTGTTGAGGGCAAAGTAGTCCATACAGCCTACCTGGACTTAGCTAAGGCCTTCGAAACAATACCCCACTCAGGCATCATAGATAAGCTCAACAGCTTAAATGTAAACCCTTATGTCACTAGATGGGTTGCAAACTGGCTAAAGGACAGAACCCATAAAGTCAAAATCGCTGGAGCCATGTCAGACTCAAAGTCAGTCACAAGTGGTGTCCCACAGGGATCTGTCCTGGGACCCCTCTTGTTCGGCATTTATTTCTCAGATGTTAAAGCAAACATGGGAGGGTTGTGGCTGACAAAGTTCGCAGATGACTGCAAACTAGGCGCCATAGTCAATACACCAGCTGACACATACATCCTACAAAAAGGCCTCACAGAAATGGACAACTGGTGCCGGAGTCATGGCCTTAAACTAAATGCCAAAAAATGTATAGTCATCCCCTTTGGGAAAAACAAAGTACCTACAAATTATCACATAGACAGTAACCCACTGAGTACGGAAAAAGTAATCAGAGACCTAGGGACCCAAGTTGACAGCGACCTCTCATTTGACACCCACATTGCCAAAGTGGTTAGAAAGACATTCTACCTTGCACACCTTATCATGAAGGGATTCACATCCAGATCCAAGGATGTCATTGTACCCCTATACTCCTCCCTCATCAGACCCATGATTGAGTACAATGCCCCATTTGGCATGTACCTCAGCCGGCACTTGCAGCAGCTGGAGAGATCACAAAAGTACCTCACCAAGAGGTTCAAGGGTCTCCAACATATGTCTTATTCTGCCAGACTAAAGAAACTCCAGCTCTATTCAGTAGCATACCGCCTGCTCAGAGGTCATCTGTGCCTGACGTACAAGGCCATGTCCAATCAGGAACTGATGGACATGCTCCACCTCAAAAAATCCAAATCCATCAGAACCACGAGAGCTAAAGACTTAAACCTCGGCACAAGTATGAATAGGATATGCTGGAGGGATAGATTCATAACCCAGAGGCTTCCCATGCTCTGGAACAGAATCCCAATTCATGTTAGGCAGAGCCCCTCACTGACTCTCTTCAACAGAAATCTTGATGAGTGGATGGGAGATCGTAAGTTTACCCCAGGGGTCACCTCTGTGTCACTACTAGACAGGGGCAGAGTAAACTAATTCTATTATATATGGGGACCTTCACTGTGTCACTACTAGACAGAGGCACAGTATTCTAAATCTATTCTGTACATTTTTGTACCATTTCATGGGGTGGCGAAAGCCACATCACTATGGCTAGGCTTACAAATGCCCCAGGGCAGATAGCCTAGTACTAAACTATGAAACTATGAAACTAAGACTCTAGGCTTTATAAGTTGAGGGAATAAAGTTATGAATATGAATATGCTATGCTAAGTGTGACAGTAATGTTATTTGGAGCTGCAGTTCATGTTGATTGTAATTTGTGGTACTAATATATAAGTTACTAAAGACTTCTTTAGTTCTTATGTTTCTTAGTTTCAATAAAGTTAGCATGAAAGAATCATTGCTTATTAGAAGTTATATGGAGTCTAAACTGTTTTTTCTTACCATTTTTTGCATTATGTTGGAAAACGGATGCAACAGTTTTTGCTATTGGTTTTCTTTCCAGAAGTTTGTTTATCAGTCATTGGCAATTTGTATGTTTGAAATGAACTTTAGCATTTTTAGGTTATTAGCAAATTGTCAAACATAATCATTTACAACCATGCTTGATTTTAGAGGTAAGCACTATTACGTGCTTGACAAGGGTAGAAAAAACTTTTAAGTTTGTCATCTTAAAGATGTATATAGTTAGGCATGTTGTTTTCCCCTAGATCTCTTGCTTAGTAAGTTCTTATGTGCCTGTATTCCTATGTTCCTATGTTCCAGACATGAATGCATATACTTGTTTGATAAAATACATTTGTTGAGTTAATTTGCAGTAGTGCAGTAACATCTTTCAATTGTTTTATGTTGTCATTCAGATAGCATGGATTGGGTTTTAAAGATCACAAGTCTTAATAAATTTTAAAAACTTCCCCATTTCAAGTTGATAAAGACTTCTGCATATTGCGGGCTGATTATAGGAAACTAGTATCTGAACATGATAATGCAACATCATCTGCATATCGTTTCATGAGAAGATGGTCAAAATATTGCTATGAACAAGAGTAAATAACAGTTACCAAAGGGCAGAGCGCTGGGGCAGCAGGCACCACTATTTTCTTTCCCAGCATGACCTTAAATTCTCACCAGTATAGTTGGCTAGTTAGGTTACAGGACGGAATAGTCAATATTTTTTATATTTGTTGCTATATTCCTGGATGCAAGAGTACTGGTGTATTTTTCTACAGTTTATGTACATTTTTTCATAAAATAACGTGGAGGATTATATCTAGGTTGGCAAGGCTCTATTTGAAAATATTTTCTTCTGTTTAATTACTTAATGTTTCATTACTCTTAAACTTTAAGCTTTTCTTAGAAACCAATAATGTACAAATAAGAAATTGCTGCATACATCAAGATTGCAGCTTGCAAATTTTTATTTGTCAGCTACTCAGACAAAATAATATTTTGTGAAGCTGCAGGATACTTGACATTAGATATAGTATACGTTTTACATTATTTTTTTATCTTTTGGGTATGTTACCATAAATATAAGTACAGAAACTAAACAGGCACATGTTGTTGTGCTGGTGGTGGTGTCCAGCCTAAGAAGTTTCCCAATGAATGATTGAAGTATGAACACTCATAAACTAATTGTTAAATCACATGTGATTATCCTAAACATTACTAGCGTAGATCAAGATATACATTTTTGCAAGGGAAGAAAAAAATCCCCTCAGCACCCCCTATACAAATATGTGTGTGTGTGTGTGTGTGTGTGTGTGTGTGTGTGTGTGTGTGTGTGTGTGTGTGTGTGTGTGTGTGCATAGCCAGGTTTATTTAGGCACCAGCGAACCCTGCGGTCGCTGGGGGCCCCCTGTTCCTGGGGGGCCCCCTACCACAGCACTTTACTTTATCTTGATATTTTGTAACACATCTGTAAAAACAACAAAAGCTAGTAGAGGAATACTTCATATTTAATAAACCAGGTAAGTAATAACTCTTATGTGTATCTCCTTTAAAATTCAAAGATATCACTGGTTATAGTAAAAGTGTTTTATCAAGCAACAGTTTTTACAATTCCATCAAATATTTTACCACTGACATACTTGCCCTGGCTTCATTAAACCCTGCTGGTGGAGATGCTCTCCACTAAAACTAACAACATATCCAGCTTTAGGTACCTGCAATACCCTTGGCTGTAAGCCCCCCCCCCAATCATCATTGACTGTGTGGGGGCTCCACAAAAGCTGAGGCTGATTGGGGAAAAATGAGGAGGAAAATGGGGAAAAATGAGGAGGAAAAGTGTATTCATTTCCTGATTAGGCTGTGTTATGGCTCTGTTAGAATAAAGCTGGCAATGAACATAGGCAAGGTAAGCACTGGAGAGATCATCAGCCCAGCATGACTGATCTCAATGCATACCTTGGAGTTTAAGAACAGCTGATGCTTCTGATCTTCATGGATGGTTTTCTCATGCAGGGAGTGTTATAAATACTGGAGGAAGAGCAGATAGTATAACTCCGAACTTCTTTGTTGAAGAGTTCAGTGCAATACCAATAATACCAGAATAAAGGCTCAAAATCAGGAACGTCTTAAATATTACTCTAGGTCAATTAAAAGTTAATAGAATAACACATTTTTCATCAACACGCATTTTTTGCTCAATAAGTATAAAACTCTGATGTCTGGATTTATTGACTGTAGATAATCCTGAATGATTCACAAGCAAATCAAACTTTTTATAAAGGACAGAGCAAAATTATGAGCAAAATCAGAAAAGTTCTGTGAAATCCGGTACAGTGACAGGTTTGCATTACTCTTTATTTAGGTAAATAAAAATGACTTACACCTGCTACTGTTTGTTAACTGCTAAATAGTAGTCACTGATCTCTTGTGCCAGTACCAGTGGTACAAAACTAGTATTGCTACGGCTTATACGTGTGTGTGTGTGTATGCATGTAAAAAGTATCAGTGATTTTTATCTGTAATGCCAGGACACACACATTATTCTTCTGGGTATCAGTAAAAATGTAGCTATCAAGTAATTATATTTCAAAAGTGAGGTATAAAATATGTCACAGAACATCTAGATACTTAAATATACTAAGAATCTAGGGGACCCACTCCCCAGATTATATAAATGCACACAGGAGGCTCACTTAATCATCTCTGACTGTTGCTGGTTTGGAAAAGTGAGAAGAAAAAAAAATTATTAATTTTCTGATTACGGTCTTTAACCTGAACAGGCTATGATATGACCCTGTTAGACTAAAGCTGATAATGACCTCTGCCCTCAACTACAGCCATGCTAATATCAGCGCTGCTTGGGATTGTGTGTACAAGAAGCTGCTGTAGTGTGTGTGTGTGTGTGTGTGTGTGTGTGTGTGTGTGTGTGTGTGTGTGTGTGTGTGTGTTTGTGTTGGTGGGGAGGTGGTTATTACTACTTTAATTTTCATCACAGTCAAACCTTAGAGGTGTGCACATGAGGTCATTATAGCTTGTGTTTGTGCTCAGGACAGTGTGGTTATTACTTTCTTTTACTTTTCTCTCAGACCTCAGAGGTGTACAAAGAAGGTTACTATCATTTGTGTAGGGACAGGGTACTGTCTAGGAACAAAAAGTAGAATACATTACTGTTGTCATTATTTGTTTCACTTTCCTCACAATCACACTTCAGGAGTGCATATGGACAGCTGCATTTGACAGTTTGTGTTGAGGAGTGAGGAGGCATGCTATGTATAAGTATGTCTGCAGTGACTTGCAATGCATGCATACAATAGAAGGAAGAAACCAGTACAGAAAAGAGTAAAATCCCAA
This sequence comes from Protopterus annectens, assembly GCF_019279795.1. Classification (NCBI taxonomy): domain Eukaryota; kingdom Metazoa; phylum Chordata; order Ceratodontiformes; family Protopteridae; genus Protopterus; species Protopterus annectens. The sequence continues at coordinate 1,606,395,435 of NC_056739.1, forward strand.
GAAGGAAGACATCTCTAATCAGTATCAGCAAGAAGCTATGATCCCTCATAAAATCATCTAAGGCTAGCTTCGAAAGAAAAATTGCCAAGGACTCCAAAGATAACCACAAGGCATTCTTTAGCTATGTCAAGACTCTAAGTGGCAATTCTCAGATCTGCTCTTAGTGCAGAATGGCACAAAATACACTGAACCGACCGATATCACTAACATCCTGGCAGACAGGTTCAGTGCAAACTTCACCCCCCTCTCAGCCCCAAAAGGGCCCATAACCATACCAGAAGAATTTAGTGTCCCTGAAATCTCAAACACTCAGGTTAAAACAGCCCTCTCCAAAGTCAAAAACACAGCATCAATGGGACCGGACAGTGTCCCAGGCTGCATCCTACACAAGCTCAAAGATGAACTAACCCCTCACCTAAACACACTGTTCAAACTGAGCCTCTCCACAGGCTACATGCCCATTGAGTGATGCACAGTGACGCTTATTCTGCTCCATAAAGGTGGAGCCATAACAGATTCCGGGAACTATCACCCTATAAGCCTGACTAGCTTGGTCTGCAAGGCTATGGAGGGCATCATCATGGATCTCATAAACAGAGACATTGGGAACCTCCAAACACTGGACCCTATCCATTTCGGCTATGTTAAAGGAAGAGCATGCCTCCTAAACCTGGTGGACTTCTTTGAGACAGTTACCAAGTCTATAGATGAGGGAAAGGTGGTCCATACAACCTACCTAGACCATACAAAGGCCTTCGATACCATTCCCCATTCAGGTATTATAGACAAGCTCACCAGCCTGAACATAAACCCCTGCATCATGAGATGGGTTGCCAAATGGCTCACGGACAGAACCCACATGATAAGAGTTGTGGGAGCTAGGTATGACTCTAAACCAGTTACAAGTGGCATTCCCCAGGGCTCAGTTCTAGGACCCCTCCTGTTCAGCAAATACTTCTCAGAGGTACAGACAAGCACAGAAGGACTATGGCTGACCAAGTTCGCAGACGACTGCAAACTAGGGGCTATAATTGACTCTCCAGTGGACACAGACATCCTCCAAAAGGGTCTCACTGAGACAGATACCTGGTGTCAAAACCATGGCCTCGAGCTAAATGTCAAAAAGTGCATAGTTATCCCCTTTGGAAAAAAACAAAGTACCCATAAACTACCATATAGGTGGTAGCCCCCTAAATACGGAAGACATAATAAGGGATCTGGGTCCCAAGTAGATAATAACCTTTCCTTTAATAATCACATTGCCAAAGTAGTTAGAAAATCCTTCTATGTGGCCCACCTAATCATAAAAGGGTTTGCATCCAGAATGAAAGAGGCCATTGTGCCCCTCTACGCATCACTCATCAGACCCATCATAGAGTAAAATGGACCATTTGGGATGTACCTTACAAGACACTTGCAACAGCTGGAAAGACCAAAGAAGTACCTCACCAAGAGGATCACTGGCCTCAAACCGATGCCCTATGCAGCTCGACTGAAGAAACTCCAGCTGTACTTGGTTGCATACTGCCTACACAGATGTGATCTCTGCCTGACATACAAGGCCATGTCCAACCCAGAATTGATGGACATGCTCAAGCTAAAGAAATCCATATCCCCTTGAGCCACACACTCTAGGGATCTAAACCTCACCACAACAATAAATAGGACATGCTGGATGGATAGATTCCTGTCCCGGAGACTTCCCATGCTCTGGAACAAGATTTCAATCCACATTAGGTAGAGCTCCTTGCTAACCCTCTTCAAGAGAAACATTGACGAGTGGATAGGAAACAGAAAGTTTACCCCAGGGATCACTTTAATGGCTCTGCTGTACAGATGTACAGGGAACTAATCTAAGAGGATGGCAAAAGCCAACACATTCAGGCTAGGCTTATAAATGAATTAGGGCAGATAGCCTATTACCTACCTATGAACCTATGACTGTGGCAGTTTGAACCTCTGCTTTCAGCCCAGCCTAACACCAGAACGATGCTTAGGCAGTCTTTTTTGGTGAGGAGGTTAAGGAGGTAGGCAATTCACAGATAGGACTTATGTATCTAAACAACAACTAGCTTGTTAGTTTATTGTTGCTGCAATTCTGTCATCTTAGGTTCATAGGTTCATAGGTGGGTAGTAGTCTATTGGCCCTAGGGCCTATATAAGCCTAGCCAAAAATGTACCCTGGCTTTCGCCACCCAAGAAAATTATTTTCCTGTGCCCCTGTCAAGCAGAGCCACAGAAGTGATCCCAGGGATGAATTTCCTATTTCTCATCCAATCATCAAGATTTTTCTTGAAGAGTGCTAATGAGGAGCTCTGTTTGACATCGATAAGTAGTCTGTTCCAGAGTATGGGAAGTCTCTGGGACAAGAATCTATCCTTCTAGCATGTTCTGTTTATTGTGGTGACAAGGTTTAGGTCCCTAGAGCATGTAGCTCAGAGGGATTGGGATTTCTTTAAGTGGCGCATGTCCAACAGCTCTGGGTTTGACATAGCTTTGTATGTTAGGCAGAGATTGCCTCTGCGTAGGCAATATGCGACAGATTAAAGTGAGAGTTTTTTGACACGGTCTGCGTAGGGCATCTGTTTGAGGCCAGTAATCCTCTTTGTGAGGTATTTCTGTGGCCTTTCCAGTTGTTGTAGATGTCTTGTGCGATACATACCACAAGGGGCATTGTACTCTATAATGGGTCTAATGAGTGATGAGTAGAGGGGAGCAATGACCTCTTTTTTTCTGGATGAGAAACCTTTTGTGATGAAGTGAGCCATGTAGAAGGATTTCCTGACCACTGTGGTGAAGTGATTATCAAAGGAGAGACTCCTGTCCACCTGTGTCCCAAGGTCTCTTATCACATTCTCAGCATTAAGTAGACTATCAGCTATGTGGTAGTTCATGGGTACAGAGTTTTTACCAAAGGGGATGACAATACACTTTTTGGCATTGAGCTTGAGGCCATGGCTTTGACACCAAGCATCTGTCTCAGTGAGGCCCTTTTGTAGTATGTCCACATCGTTAGGAGTTTTGATTATGGCTCCTAGTTTGCAGTCATCTGCAAACTTTGTTAGCCAAAGACCTTCTGTGTTAGCCTGTACTTCAGAGAAATAGATACCAAACAGGAGAGGACCCAGGTTTGAACCCTGTGGTACTCCACTTGTCACTGGTCTGAAGTCGGATTTGGAGTCTGCTACTTTGACAGTGTGGGTTCTGTCCATGAGCCAGTTGGCAACCCATCTTGTGACATAGGGATTTATACCTAGTTTAGTGAGCTTATCTATAATTCCAGAGTGGGGGATGGTTTTGAAAGCCATGGCGAGATCTAGATAAGCTGTGTGAACCACCTTATCCTCATCTATGGCTTTGGTGACTGCTTCAAAGAAGTCAATCAGGTTTAGGAGATATGATCTGCCTTTTACAAATCTGAATTGGGTAGGGTCCAGAGTTTGGAGATTACCAATGTCTTTGTTTATGAGTTCCATGATGATACGTTCCATGGCCTTGCAGACCAGGCTCATCAGGCTAATTGGGTGGTAGTGCCTGGGGTCCATCGTGGCTCCCCCTTTGTGGAGTGGGATAACTGTTGCGGTGCACCATTCAGTGGGCACAAAGCCTGAGGTGAGGCTGATTGAACATGGTACTTAGGTAGGGTGCCAGTTCATTCTGTAGTTCATGTACAACGCAGCCTGGGATATTGTCAGGTCCCATGGATGCTGTGTTCTTGGCTTTGAAGAGTGTTTTTTACCTGTGCTGCCGTGATTACAGGAACTTTGCATTCTTCCAGTACAGTGATGGGCCCTATAGGGGGTGAGAGGGGGGGTAAAGTTAGAACTGAACCTATCTGCCAGGATGTTGGCAATATCAGTTGGTTCTGTATATTTAGTGCCATTGTGCTGTAACTCAGAGCAGATCTGAGTGTTGCCATTGAGATTCTTGACATAGCCATAGAATGCTTTGTGGTTGTCTTTAGAGTCAGTGGCAATTTTGTTTTCGTAACTAGTTTGGAGGATTTTATGAGGGATCTCAGCTTCTTACTGAGGTTGACCAAGGAGTTCCTCCAGTCATGGGATTTTACTCTTTTTTGAAACAGTTTCTTTCTTCTGTTGTAGAGTTTGTTTATGGCAGAGGACCACCAGATTGGCTTCCTTTTTTTGGAGGATAGCATCTTGGTTCTATTAGAAATAACATGCTCCATGCACTTGTGTAAGTGCTTATAAAGTGCATTTGTGTAGGATTCAGCAGTCGTGCCTCTATTGTCCATCTGTATGGGTGTCATGAAGTTTGCCACTTCTGTCTTAAGACATGTGAAGTTGGCTTTGGAGAAGTTTTTTACTGTGGTCTCCCTAATTGGGGGTGAGGGAGGGATGTGAATGTCTAGGGTTATTAGCTTGTGGCCGGATCTGACCAAAGAGGAATTGACCTCTGGTGTGGAACACCGGTTGCCCATGTTGGTAATGACCAGGTCTAGGATATTGCTGCCTCTGGTGGGGGTGTAAATGATCCAAGGCATTGGAATTTATGAATTCCAGAAAACACTGAGCAAATGAGTTGGTACATGAGTAGTTTTCTCAGTTAATGGTGGGGTAGTTGAAATTGCCCATTATTATGGTGTTGGGTTGTACCCTAATACTTTCCAGTGTATCAAGAAATGAGGAGTGGGAATCCTGGGGCATTGTAGGGGGTCTGTAGCAAGCTACAATTTGGATTGTGGTCTTGCCCAGAATTAGTTGCACTTGGATAATCTCGGCTGAATTATGCTGTGCAACTAGCCTGGAGGTGTGGATATCCTTAATGAATGTGGACACATCTCCACCTTTAGTGCTTCGTTCCGGGTTAGGTGGCCGAAAGGTGTGGTATGAATTATAGCCTGTTAATGCAGGGGTGCTCTCTGGAGCTTTGAACCAGGTCTCTGTCACTGCACAGATGTTGATGTTCTCCATTTTACGGAGTGCTTCAAGTGAGTGCATTTTGAGGTTTAGACTTCTAGCACTGAGTAGCATTACCCTCAGATTTTGCTTGCTTGTACCTGTTATGGTGGTGAATTTGTCATTTTAACCTTGCCTAAAAAAGGTACTGTAGGGGTGGCAAGAGTCTTAGCCAGTATCTGGAATCCCAATGGCGACAGGTGCAGACCATCTCTGGCAAAGCATCATGGTCTGTTGACCATGTCGTCCCAGGCAGACAAATATTGGATCCCCTTAGAATGACACCAGAAGCTTAGCCAATTGTTGAAGTCAATCATTTTGTCCTTGTACTGTGGTATCATTCTGGGTGATGGCAGGACGCTACTCAGGGCTAGGGTCATACCTGCCTGGGCTACAAGACCGGAGAGCTCCTCCATGTCTCTTTTCATGTAATCCAGGGAGGTACGTCTCAGGTCATTCACACCAACATGGACAATGACAGTGTCATATTTGTAGTTGTTGTGGAGTGACCTGAGTGCATGCGTTATGTGGCAGATCCTGGCACCTGACAGACAGCTGGCAGTAACTTTCTCCCTGTTTATCCTGGTGAGTGGAACATCAGTGTGCCTGACTATAGAGTCACCCATGACTAGAGTGCTGGGTACGTTGTTATGCCTTATGGGCTGTGGTTGAGTGGCACACTGAGTTTGTGGGCTATGTGTCATTTGGGTTGTGTTGGGGGGAGGAGTTTGCTTGCGTTTCTGCTTTAGAGGTCCCTGATGCTTGGGCAGGTTTTTATTGAGAGCCTCCACTAATGTAGGTGTGTGTTTTGTGCTTGTATGTGTGTGTTTTGGTGGTGTAGGTTTTGAGGGACTATGTGATGCGTGTGGTGTGGTGCAAGTGTTTACCTTCTCCTCTTGACTGTCTAGTCCAGTCTTGGGTGAAGAGAGCTTTGCTTCCAGTTTGGCTATATAAGTGTATTTCTCACAGTTTGTAGTGTTGGGTGGTAGGAGGAGAGGGTTGTCTGTGTACATGAAGCAATTGTTTCACTGCTCCAAGATGCTCAGATTCATCAGGTAGACAGGAGAAATCACCGGGAGCTGACCCTTAGACATGCCTGGATAGGTGCTTATTTATTAAGTACGAAAAACTGCTTTCCTCTAGACAAGTGAGGAAAGTTGAGTGCTGTAGTAATCTGCAGCTTATGTAGTGCTTACAATGAGTTCTGAACAAGTGCTGAGTTCAAAGAAACAGATTTGAGTGCTGAAACTAGAAAACTGGCTAGTTCTAAGAAACAAAAATAAGCTGGAAGGCTTCTCTCCAACACAGAAAGGCTTGGGGGCTCAGAAGCCTACAAACAGTCTAGACCACTTACAGGAAAGGCAGGAAACCAGCTTAAATTATTTTTTTTTTATTTCTTTCCCAGATGCTCTCTTTGTACACAGTAGCAGTGCCTGAAATCAGAATATGATCTCACTGCACTCAGTTGAGTGAGCAAATGAGATGGGCCCAGAAGGAGTATCCAAACACAAATTTACAAGAGGTGCGGGCAGTTTCAAAGCCACCAAGATTAACACCAAAACAAAAACATGGAGGGTGGGTGGCGAACTAACTGAAAAAACAGAGTCAAAACTTCCAGTTCAGTTAATATTCAATGCAACACAAATAAATCAATTAAAATGATGTATTATTTGAAAAAAGTGCAGATAAAAGGTACTTAAATTCTCTTATACGTCCAGTTGAATACAGCTAGATTTTAGCAGGCCAAAGCTGAGGTTTTGAACATTAAGTCTTGGGTACAACTTATGTCTTTCTTGAAAGAAAAAAAAAATAAGCCTGAAATTCTTTTCTTACTTGTGTTTTTTTTTTATTATTATTTTATTTAGGTCACCACTGGATTAAAATGCTGGGAAATTGCTCTAAAATACATCCCAGAACATATATAACCATATGGCCCTGACTTATTTGAGTTATTTCCTAAATGGTTATTACTGTGTTGTCTTGGTCAGGAAAGGTGTGTTGAATGTATGCAGGGAAAACTAAAGCTGTACAGCAACATAATTTCTTTCTTCAATCATAATTTTTGTTCAAGTCATCATTGGTTGAAAAGATTATGTAAAAAGAAAATAAATTTTTAAAATGCACTTCAGAGCATATAGGGAGTTATGGCTTCTTGAAAAATAATAAGGAAAAATAATGAAAGAAAAGGAAGATAAAAGGTATGTGCATAGTATGGGGAGCCCAAGATGGAGGAAAAACAGGGGAAGACTGGAGGGTATGTGTGTGTGGGGGGGAGGGGTACTGAAACAGTAGGTCTAGAGTGCCATTTCACCTAAGTCCAGACCTGTACATAAAGTTGCTGCAGTGTATCAGTGTTGCAACTAAATTACAGTAACTGTAAATTTCCCTTTGTGAGATGGTCCAACATAGTGTGCTACACAGGCCTGTTGTAATGTAATAGTATTGTAGCTACAGGTCAGTCTGTGTGCAATACTTTTAAAAGGTTGCAGTATGAACTCATTTTTTTTAGGAAGGGTGGCAGTGACAAGGTGATATGTAGACTTGAAGTGCCCAGGGGGCCCCCCAACTTGACATCTGCTGGGGGCCCCCAAAATGCTAACACCAACCCTGTGTGTGTGTGTGTGTGTGTGTGTGTGTGTGTGTGTGTGTGTGTGTAGATACAGGACTACCATCATGTTTGCACAACAATGGGGAAAGCAGGGACTCCTTTGTAGGATGCATTTGGATCTGCATGAACAGCAATGTGAGCTGCAGGTAAAAGTGAATATAGCTAGCTGTATTTCAGCAGTTAAAATCTAATGAACTGAATGTTGATTACATATAGGGAAAATCATTCATAGTATGTTGTGCAGGTCCTTTAACATGACTTTACTGAGTTGCAGTCAAACCCTTGCATCCAGCTTGTTAGTGACAATTACAACAGATACATCTCAACCTTGCCCAAACTCATTTTGCACAGAATTGTGGATTTTCAGTTCTTTCACTCGTTCTCTTTCATGCTTTGTTGAATGCTTTAACTTTAGTGGTGTTTTAACCCTGTGAGGGCAATTCTTTCATAGATGTTCTATCTTATCATTTAGTTGTATGAACACCCAGATGTCATATTTGTTTACCCCGCCTAGCCCTTCCTTTGATGGACACTAGGAAGAGGCAAATATTCTTGTTGGGGTTGTATATATGGCAGAGAATACCTTCTTTGACTTGATATTTTCATTTTTTATTTCATACAGATAATGCCTTTATACTGGACTGGTTCAGTGTAGCCAATGGTGGAATCACTCATGTTGCAGTATCTGTATTGTTCCCTGTATACTTTCCTAGCAGAAGCCTAAGAAAAACTAAGTCTTTCTTGAAGGTTACTATTGTTACTATTAATTTTACTCATTTATATAATTCATAGGTGTTGTAAATGTAGTAAATGCTTATCATCATTTCAGGTGGACATCTTGCACTGTGAGTTGTTGAGTAGACATGTAAGTGTTTGATTTCTACAGCAGAAGAATCCAGAAATCGCTATGTTGCAGTCTTCTACCAGCATCCTCTGAGCCATGCACTCCATAACAGCCTTACCCCTCTCTCCACTAGTGATACAGTTAGTGCCTTTCCCTTTACAACTCTCAGTATTATTTCATAGTCACTGCCCTTCTTGAGTTTAGATGAAACCTGACTGTTCAAAACATTCCTAAATTTCCCAAACACTTCTTTCTGTATTTATTTGTATAACTGCATATAATGTAAAGTGTAATTTTTTTATTTTTATAGATAATGTCTACTACTTTCTAACCATGTTTTTCACATTTACTTTTGAAGTTTGTAACACAAAATTCACAGGTGTGTACACAGGGTTTGATACTAGCTTCTCAAATGTCACCAGAATTCCACATACTTTTTCTTCTTTAATGCTGTTGTGGCACACATAATTGAGGGGTTCAAAGTGTATTCTGCTTGCATCTTTGTTTATATATTCAAGAAAACCTGTGGTATTTAAAAAGATTCATATGCCATGGAGCTGTGTAAATAATACATATAGATTAGAAAGATACAGCCTGAAGCTGTTAGTTATGTATGATGGTTAGTACCATGCTCACATGCTTCTGAATGGGCTTGAAAATGATCATTGCCACTTTAGTGGTAGCCACTGAGTTAGCAAAATGGCTGACCTATAGGCAATGACATAAATGGTATGAGAAGCACAATAAGGTGGCATGCCCAAAACAATGCATGTTCATGTATATAACAATGCATCTCATATCTGCAACACCTGCTGTGTGAGCAGATCACAGATGGCCAGAACAGTAAAGTAGCAACTCAGTGTGTCATATAAATGGGGAAAAAAGTGGAGATAGGACCACCATAAATAGGACAATAGCAAGAATATGGATTTTTCTTTCTTTCTTTCTTTCTTTCTTTCTTTCTTTCTTTCTTTCTTTCTTTTTTCTTTTTGTTTGACAAATAGCTAGGTGCCTAGTACCCATTGTTTATGAAGCAGTAAGCGGAGATGGTAGCAAGAAGCATATAAAGCAAGGCATAGGGAAGGTAACCACAGACAAATATAAAACATAAAAACAAACAGGAGCTGTATGGACTCAAAATGGAGAAGCAACAATGAGAAAGACAGACAAAGATGCACAACTGATGATGAGGAGGACTGGACCACAAATTAGGTATAGGAAGCAATGTACAAGGAAGAAAAACACTATGGTAGGGGATAGGAGGGATACAGAGGGTCTGCCTGACAGTCCAATGGAGAACCCAGCTAGATGACAGTGTCACCCCTATGGCTGAAATCAAGGCCAGGCCTAATTTCTAGTAGCCTGGTGGAGAGGGTCAGCCAGCCATGCACCTGAATCAGTCACACAAGGTGACAATGCTGATGCAGGGATATATCTGTTGGCTCACCTAGGCCACAACCAGCTGCCAGGTGACCTGGGGAAACCTTTCAGGTCACTTCACAGGTGGAACCTAAGCCCCATGCCTCAGAGAGAGTTTTCTTTACTGTAAATAAATATATTTTAAATTGAAACAACAAAACAATCCAAAACGCATAACCCTAGTCTTCCAACATATATAGTTAAAATAAACAAGCAAACATTAACTGAGAAACTTAGGACTTCAACTTTGCCGTTGCAGGGAAGATTTCACAGAGATCATACTGGCATCATGCAAGGTTTGGAGAAGTAATGCATTCAGGATAGCATTAAACAAGCAGGGAATGACATCTTTATTCAAACAGCAAGCTGATCTTCAGCCTTGTTCTGATACATTATAGACAAAGTACATGGGTCACTATTTCCACTCCCACATTCTACATCCATGGGCTGTGTTTGTGAAAATGATGAGTGCTGTGCAGCTCATAGGTCCATATGTGCATAGGTAGGCACAGACAAAAGGTACCCTGGATTTCTCCATCCAAGAAAATTATTTTCCTGTGCCCCTGTCAAGCAGAGCCATAGAGGTGATCCCCGGGGTGAATTTCCTATTTCCCATCCAATCATCAATATTTTTCTTGAAGAGTGCTAATAAAGAGCTTTGTTTGATATAGATAAGGAGTTTGTTCCAGAGTATGGGAAGTCTCTGGGACAGGAATCTATCCCACTAGCATGTTCTGTTTATTGTGGTGACAAGGTTTAGCTCACTAGAGCGTGTAGCTTGGATGGATTGGGATTTCTTTAAGTGGAACATGTCCAACAGCTCTAGGTTTGACATAGCTTTGTATGTTAGCAGAGATCGTCTTTGAGTAGGAAATATGCAACAGAGTAAAGCTGGAGGTTTTTGAGATGATCTGCATAAGGCATCTGTTTGAGGCTGGTAATCCTCTTTGTGAGGTATTTCTGTGGCCTTTCCAGTTGTTGTAGATGTCTTGTGAGGTACATACCAAAAGGGGCATTGTACTCTATAATGGGTCTAATGAGTGATGAGTAGAGGGGAACAATGACCTCTTTTTTCCTGGATGAGAAACCTTTTGTGATGAGGTGTGCCACATAGAAGGATTTCCTGACTAGTGTGGCGATGTGATTAACAAAGGAGAGACTAGTGTCCACCTGTGCCCCAAGATCTCTTATCACAATTTCAGTGTTAAGTAGACTACCACCTATGTGGTAGCTCAGGATAACAATGCACTTTTTGGCATTGAGCTTGAGGCCATGGCTTTGACACCAGGCATCTGTCTCGGTGAGGCCCTTTTGTAGGATGTCTTAAAGTGAGACTAATACAAAAAAAAAATGAGCACTGTCTCCAAGAATGTTTTAAGTTGAAGACTGGGTCTGACAATGCAAGAGATGAGCAGTGAGAAAAAATGGCTACTGACATTTAGAAGTCAATCCATAAGAGCATTTGATTTAAAATGTCTTATTCTTTGACTACTATTTTTTCATGGAGTTTAACTGATTTTACAAGCATTTAGGCATGTTCAAAAGTCACAAATTTGCAACAAACTTTTTAAGTGAGCATTCTTGATATCTCTCTATTTTGACTACTTGTCAATCAATAAATTGAGCAATATATGGTATCCGCCTTAATATGCCACCATTCTTTTACCACTCTATCAGTTAAAACTATTGGACTTGTCTGGTCACACCAATTCTAATTAGTCATAAGTAACTGAAAAATTATATCTGAACTTCCACTGCAAACAGATGAATTAATGGAGTAATTCTAACCTGCAGAAAACAAATGATTACTTATTTGATGGTCTTCATTTCTATACAGAGAATGAATATCCTGTAAATAACTAAACATGAAAACTTTGGATCTCATGCACTCAGATGAGTTTTATAAATAATAGTTGCTAATGTATACCATTCTGATGAATGTCATTATGATTATGGTATTTTTAAATGGAGTCTTTATATAGTCTATCTTCTGCTTTAACTCTTTGTCCTGTACTTCCTTCCTACAACTTCACCTCAGCCTGCTAATGACTTTTCTTGTAAACATGCATATAGCTGTTCTTATAATTTAATTTACACTATTATCAACTTAACATATATTTATATCAACAATACATTTTAGTAAGGGTGTAATGTGAAAGTAAGTTTTCTGCATTTATAAGTTGTAATGACAATTGCTCTGTTGGTAAATCCTCATTCCCTATGCATTTCTTGATTTGTTAATACTAGTGCTCTTTCTGCATAATGCTGACGAGACTGAGCCTACAGTTGGTCATTTCTAATCAGTGCTCTACCCTGCTAAATAAAATAAAAATAAAAAATATATATATATATATATATATATATATATATATATATATATATACACATTACACCTGAAGGCATTCTCAGTTGACATGATATATGAATTTTCATCACTGCTATTTTTTGCAAGATAATATCATGATTATTATAACCAGCATCATAGTTAAATAACATTAATTAACTTATTTTTCTTGACAAAGGTTTTGAATTCCATGAATAATGGGATATGCAATTTGTGAGTCTTTGAAACATGTTCATTTTATTAGATGCATTACATATAGTTTACCTTGTACCAATTACATCCCATTTTCTGCTAGATAGTGATTCTTTTAAAGTCAAAGGTTACTGTCATATGGGTGCATTAGATAATCTCAAATTGGGTAGCAGGATGTTGCATAAAATACACTGGTAGTAAATAATCCCATAAGAGTTTTTGTTTTACTTACAGGATCGACTGCAGCAATGGTTAATTCATGAGCAGACTGAAAACACATTTCAGCTTGGCCATTCTCCTAGGTGAAAAGTCATTAGTGAGGACCTCAATTTGATTAACAAGAGAAAATATTTCCATAAAGGATTCACTTTCACTTAGCTCTTTATTAGCTCCTCAGATGTCAACTTAGGTAGATTATTATATAAATAAATGGTATAGATTATACTGTTGTGAATGTATTGTCCAGCTTGCATTTTACAGCTGTGGGTTCCATACAACATATATATTTTTTCACTGAGTGTCTTTTCTAAAAAAATATTTATTTTATCTGCACAGTGTGGTGCTGTAACAAGTCAAATAGCATACCACTACTCTCATTGTCATATTTATTTATTTATTTATTTATGTATTTGACATTTGTTTATTAGGAAAGGCTGGCTGAGATAATATCCAATTTTCAGCAGACTTCCAGGGAGAAAAGTTCCACACTGATATAAAATTATTACAGTTAAATAACAGAAAATTATGATTGGGTTGTCAATCATAATAAGCATATTATGTTTTTGAGACATGGATGCCAAGAAATTCATCACAAACAAATATTTGGACAGAGAAAATATGATAAAAGAACATTGTCAATAGTTAAAGAATTCAGAAGTTACTATTCATAGAAATGATGTTATACATACTGAATATACAAAATTATAATTATCATTTATCAAAGAATTAGATTGACTATATTCAAACAGAAGAAATTAGTAATAAGTATGTTGAGGGTGCGTGTTTTCTTAATGTAAACTGTTATTTTTGCTGAACCACATTTGAATGATAGCATGTATGATATAAAATTTGTCTCCTGTAAAAGTCATACCTAATTTCAAATCCTGAATCCTTAAACATGTGTGCATTTATTATGAATCAGTGATGTATTTGAGGTATGTATCAAATACCCCACTATCTCGCTTTCCTCAACCTTCTTTTGAATGTGCAATAGTTTGTTTCCACAATGACACAGAAAAGAATGTTTTTCAACTTACACTGTCCACCCTAATTGGGTGTTTATTTGTGAATTAGAAATGGAGAGTGTGTCCAGTTGTTGGCCTCACAGACCTGACTGAAACTTTTTGCTTAAACCGAGGAACAGTGCTTTTATGATATAAAATGTATAACAATGTAAAATGTTATCCATTTGGAGAGTGACATGCTAATTTTTCATTTGTGTTATCATACAAGACATGGTTATTATAATTTGTTTTTTAAACAACAGCTCTAGTATGAATTGCATGGCCTGCTGATCTCGGCTTTGTGGGGTGGACTGGCACTTTTGAATATTAATTACATGGATGCTTAACTTAGGCAAAGCATCTTAAATTAAATAAGCAGCTTATGCAGATAATAAATGATGGCCCCCTTATTTGATATATACATATATATATATATATATATATATATATATATATATATATATATATTGGTCTACTTCACATCACCTAAAACCCATTTCACTGACTCTGACTTTCATTTCACTGAGACCAAATCACCTAATTTCAAAATACTAAAAAATCATTTGACTGAATCTCATTTCACCGAAAACTTACAATGCTAAATTTCAAAAGACTAAACATTAAACCATAAACAAACATACTCACAACACTAATAACTACCTCTTTCCGGACCTTAAAAACTACTTACTTATCTTTTTAACAGAAACTGGGCAATATAAAACCAAACTAAGTGGGTGGGGCTATGCACCCACACTCCCCAATGTGGGGGGGGTTATGCCCCCCCAACTACATATACTAACTCTGGGATCACACTACTGGGGGGAAAAGGGCATATACCATTTACATGCCTTACAGTACTCTACACACTGCCACTACTGTTGGGAATGCACAAAACATCCGCCATATTACTTTAGATACTTCTCATAAAAATGTAAAGAGACATACCCACATTGAAAAACACTACAACACTACTTTCTACATGACTATCGGCATTCTGACAGTCAGCACTATAAGTTACAGAAATTCTTTTTATCACAAATAAGTCACAGGTGAATAGCAACCCACATCATGTCTATGGCTTGCAATTCAGTGAAATTAGATTCAGTCAAATCAGTTTTCGGTATTTTGAAAATTAGGTGACTTGGTCTCGATAAAATGAAAGTCAGTCAAATGGGTTTTAGGTGATGTGAAGTAGACCCATATATATATATATATATATATATATATATATATATATATATATATATATATATATATATATATATAAAACATTGTTTTTATAGCACTTATTTTAAACACAATGTATTAAGCTGCATATACAAGTATGGCATCATAAAATCATCATGATGATATACTGAATAACTTTTTGAACAAAAATACATAATCTTAACAGGTAAAACTATGTCTGAAATAGTTGTAACTTCCCAAAGAATGCCCTGTTAGTAGCATTAATAAATAGACAGAATGGCTGTTACTACCTGTAATGGGCAGTTACTGCCTGTATTAGAGAAAATACAATACTGATGTCCTGGAATACATGATCGTAAAATCTCAATGATTATCTGGTTATGATATGACTTGGTTGTAAGACATAACAAATACTTACCTGAACAATAACTATAACAATAACTATATCTACAAATATAACTATAACTATGACTATGACTATTTCACATAAATACTATTATTTTAGGACATCTCTTTGATTCAGTATTTCCTTTTAATAACTATAACTACTGTATATGTTGGCTAGAGACTAGAACTTAAGTTTGGGTTGAGAGTGTGACATATTTGGGTTTAAAACTCCTTTTAGTAGAAAGATACAACTTTCCTAAAATCATAATGAATATAAATATCTGCTGGGGTGGTACAGCAGTAGCGTTGTTACCACACAGCAAGAGGTTCTCCCGTACGATTCTCGGCTTGGCTTGGGAGTGCCTTCTGTGTGCAGTCTGCATGTTCTCCCTGCGGTTGGGTAGCATTCGAAAGACATGCATGCGTAAATGGGTGTGCCTTCGTTGAAGGTTGGGCGTCGAGCTGGCACCTCGGTGTTTCGTAAAAATCTACTGCCAATCATTAGCGGACCAGAGTTCCGCTGTGGCGACCCCTTACCGGGAAAAAAAAAAAGACAAACATAATGAATATAAATAACTTTATGACTCATACATTCATAGGTAAATACTACACTATCAATTCCTAGACTATTGCAATTAATAATATGTACTATGTACATTTACTTGTACATTTAGTTGCTTCTTTCATCTCTACATAAAATGTGGCCAGGAATTGATTTCTTTTTGTTTTCAAAGCCTTGGAAGAAATACAACCAGGAATATAAAACTGAACCACATTCAGTCTCTGATCATTCTGTAGCACATCTTTGTATAACATTTCAAACAGCTACAGACCCCAAATATATCTGGAGATACAACCTATAATAACTGTATAAAATTATGTTCAAAATTAAATTCTAAGATTATGTAATCACCATTTCTAGAACACATTGACTAATGATCTGATAATTCTCATTGGATGGATGAATTTGAAGTTAAATTAAGATGGATCTTAATTAGTAAACCATCTTATCTGGTAAACAGAAAGTGAAGAAGATAAGTGAAATAAAGCAACTGATTACTAACCTGGATATCAATATTTAGCCTTAACCTCAGCTAAAGGTTAACTTAAATTTCTATAAGCCACAAGTAATCAATTTTTAGGCTCCTATACTGATCATTTTGCTGAATGGGTCAAAATGTTCCTCCTACATTTCTTACAAGAATAATAAAACTTAGTCACAGGTTTAATAACATAATATCTATTAAAGACAAGAGTTCCCTTCACAAGAACCATAAGAAATATTAAACATTTTTATAATACTTAACAAAAACATAAATTATTAAATCCTCACATAAAATAACCAGATACCAATAACTTTCTGGATAATTTTAATTCCACTAAAATTCCAAATAATATTAATATTTAGCCTTAACTTCAGCTAAAGATGAAAATAAATTTCTTTAAGTGTCAAGTCATCAATTTTTAGACCCTTATTAGTGATAATTTTGTTGAATGGGTCAAAGTATGATTTATTAAATCTTCTCATCAGATTACCAGATATCAATAAGCCTGGTCAAAATGGAGTTGAAGCATCTCTTTATAGAAAATTTAAACCATAACTGATTTCTTTTCTGTAGAAGTTATGGAATTTAATTCAGAGGACTATATGAATCATTTGATTAAAATATACTGTCAAATTTCTTTAATCAACTTACATACCAAATTTTATGATACAGTTCTAGCTAAACATTTTAGAAGAGTGGCTGGTAGAATAATGTCAAAATTTAGCTGAAGTTTAAAGAAGGGAGTCAAGCTCAGAATATAAATACTGTATTTTATTTATTTATTTATTTGACTTAACATTTGTATAATGGAGTAGAGCTATATTACAGGGGTTCTATCTGACTGATAGATCCATTACAGGTGACTGGTTTAATTTTCATCCCAGGAATACAGAGAAAGTCAGAATTACATTAAGTGAGAAATTATGAGATTATAAGAAAAATACACATCTGCAAAATACCATTATCAAATAACAAACATATAAAGAGTATACACATTGCAGTGTATATTATTTATAATAAATCAAGACATGTTTCATTTAGAAAGCCAGGTTTGTATGTGATAATTACCCCTGCGTGTTGCTAAGTGGGAAGATAGTAAAGCTGACTGGAGAACAGGCTGTTAAAGTTTGCTTCAAGTTGGAAGGAGAAGTTACAATAATTAAAAATCATGTGAGTGGGATGTATATCTTGATGTATTAGAATGTGCCATATGAAAGACCATAAGAGTATTACTAGAGGAGAAACAATGAGTGATGCAGTTTAGTTTAGGTGATATGTTTGGATGAGAGGCAATACAATTTTGTTGATGAGATGAGGTAGGCTTTTAGTTGAGTTTTAAATTTAGGGTATTATGTTAAAATCAATTCTTTCTAACTTAAAAATGTAGCAATTGAGCTAGTATAAAATATAAATCTGCTGGAAATAATAACTCACCACAGATTAAGATTCATTTAATAGATCCAATATATATTTCAAAACATTAACCATAACTAGGTGTTTTTTTTTTCTAAAGTGAAACCTTTTCTAGCAGCATATCCATGTATGATTAGGTCAGATCTTTCTACTCCCTAGTTTCCAATATGTCTCATTAGCTTTCAGCAAGCCACACTGGAGTAATCGTATTATAAAATGATAAAGTTTGCAAGCAACGACATTAATTGAGCACATCACTGCTTGGGATTTCAGTCCCTTAACTTGTTGGTGCTATATAATATGCTTACCTATACTCATAATAAGACTGTCTACAACATCCTCTATACCAAGGTAGATTCCCAGCCACCAGCAGCTTATCAAACTAATACACATCTCAAAGAGAAATTGGCTCACTATACCAACACCTAGTATTCACTCAGTAATCTAGAAATTGAAATGGTGACTATCTATATTCTGTAGACATTGCTAAACTATATTATTTGATCTCCAAAATATCAGAAATATAACAAAATAAAACATTGAATAGACACAATGGTGTGAAAAACAAACCCAACACTAAGAAACACTGACTGATGGCAAAACCAGGCAACTTTATTAAACATGTTTAGCTTCATCTAAATTACTAAAGACGTCATTTTGCTTTTAGGAGCCAAAATCTTAATTAAAGCAGATGATAACATTAAACAACATACACAATAAACAGTCAATAAAAATGTGTATATGTTAAAAACAATCAAAACTACTGAAGTTAACATGTATATAGCAACATAAACTAGACTCACAGAATTATATATGTAATTGCCCGCTTGCTTCAAAAGTCATATTCAAAGGCAAATTCAGTTGAGTACTCTCATAAATATATCTGCAACATTTGCAGCTGCCACAGCTAAACATTCCCTTATTTTGGTGACATTATGATTAGTTTGGTCGGAGGCAGAAGCAAATTTCAACATACCTTTAATGTTATTACTTTACTTAAAAACAAATTCCAGAATGTTATCAACAAATGTAAACAGATCATCATTACCCTGAATAATTTTGCAATTGTCTTGTAACACTTTCTTAATACTGTTAGTATCCACTAGCATTCTGATAAAAAAAAGAACTAGTAAACTTTTCAGTTTGTGTTCTAATCTTAATCTTTGGTTTTCCTTTATACAAAATAGGTTCACATTTTTCATGTCTTTCCAATTTTACTTCAGTAATAATGCTATATTAACTAGAAATCCCCTATCTATAAAAAATACTTTAAAAATACATGTTTGTTAAATTCAATGTCTTCAGTTGTGAGCCAGGGCATTTTAATAATTTGTCTTTTTACAATATTATGCTTCATGTTAAATGGATACCCACTACTGAAATCTATATAGTTGTTAACAAAAGTAAGCTTTTGATAAAGATTTGAATGGAAAACTATGGTCAGAACATCCATTAAAAAAATTTAGCAATTAAAAGCCTATCCATAGGATCTATATTACATAGTTGAACAAGCAGAATGTCGACTAACCTTTAGTCAACACATATGTGACGAACCTGCACATCACTGGACTGCCAAATCATCAATTTCTTTCCAAGGGAAATAAATTGATATGCGAATCATGCATACCACATTAAAACACTATAAAATGGGGAGCTTCGCCCCAATACCCCCCAGTGTGGGAGCCTGTGACCCCCACCTCCCCTAACTAAATACACTAATTCCAAGATCGCACTTGGGTAAAGGGCTGACTTAAAAGAAAGGCCAGCTGATTTATTTCCCCTGGAAAGAAATCAATGATTTGGCCATTTTCTAAAATGCAGCTTTGACACATATGTGTCAATTACAGGTTAGTCGACATTCTGCTTGTTTGACTATGTAATATTGACCCTATCCATAAATATGCCACAAGCCCATGGTCAAATACACTAAATAACCCCAAAATGGCAAAGAATGCTGCAAAAGTCTTCAGACACAAGCTCACCAGTTCCAAACACCAATAATTTCATTAAGTATAACTCAAATAAGCATTTCATCTTTTAGCAGAGCCTTCACCAGATTAACTTCCAACAACAAGCTCTGAAGTTAAACCAATTATTTAACTAATGAGCTGAATTTGTCATCTAGTGCAAATTGTCATTTTAAAAAAAGTTGTGATAACTAACAAATTTATATAGCTAATTAGTAGCACAACTTTCTCAAATTTAAATATAGTCAATCAATTTTCTGAAAAAATATAGATATATGAATTGTATAAACCAGCTCTAAAATATTGTTGAATCTTACACTATTTTTTTAAAATACATTGTGCAAAAAAATATATACATTAAAATTTTAAAATATCTAGAACTAAATTAAATTATACTTCGTAATCTGGTTGTCTGTATTTTTAATACACATAGTAGAGAAATATTATCATTCAAATCAGAATGTGTTGATGTATTTAAGGGTATCTGCCAAATTAATTCTCTGTATTCCAACAAAGTTTTCCAGTCAGTGCCTCTATCACTAATACACACCATGTCTATTATAAAAAGTGCGCACTTTAAAAAAAAATTACATTTTTATAGAATGCTTGTATAGGGTGTTGATATTTTTACTTTTTCTATTGTCATTAAAGGCAGGACATGAGGAACATATAGATATAAACACTACACCATAGTTTTATACTTAAACTCACTCGGAAAGCCAATAGATTTCTTATAACCTTCTAAGACCACATCTGTACCTTCATAAATAAATATGCAATATGGGCAATGCCCATATTATGACATCTTTCTCTTACATACCACTTTGTTCTTACTTTTATTCACCAAAACCTGTTTGATGTTCTTTCCTTTGCTATAAACAATAATTGGTTTGTTACCCAGTTTTTTTTTTAATTCAGTATTAAATGTTAAATCCCAGGTTTTGCTATCTATAGCCTTTATCCTATCTGCATATACATTTTCCCATGCTATAAAATGAAATCATTCAAAATGTGATAATGCACATGTAAATACTTAGAATACATTGAATTAAAATATATTTACTTTCATAGACAGGTAAATTAATATTTGCATAAATGGGAGAAAAGGCTGTCCTTATTGCTACTCCCAAAACCTGTTGCAAATGTTCACCAGCAAAGAAAATAAAATTGTTGTATAAAACTATTTTCAAAATTTCAAACATTAATATTAAATAAACCTAATTATTAGACTACTATGATGTCTTCATTAGTGCAAGAAGAAACACTGTTAGTATTAAACAGTTCTTGAGATCAGATAGGACTTTGTTGATTGAAAGTTACCATAAATTTCTGCAAACCCTTTAAACAACAGCATCCTAAAGTTCTTTAGAGATATTATAAACATGCAATTCTGTACCTGCCAGACCAGTCCCTGAATGACTTGCTCCTGAATTGTTAGGATTATTGAAATCAGTGCCTGATGCCTCCATACCAACCCAGAAAAAAACCTCAGCAGCAATACAAAACACCAGGTAGAAACAGTGGTGTAAAAACAAATCCATCACTAAAAAAATAGACTGCAGGTTTCAACAAACTCCATGTAGGTTCTGCACAGAGCCTACATACGGTGTATTCACATATGCAATACAGTGCATCTTGCAGCATGGTGCAGCCTCAACCCATGAATATTAATGATGTGCAGCATACATAGGCAAGGTTTTGTAGCTGATGGCCACGAAACCTGTATACTAAATGTGGATCATTCCATTGACTGCAGTCTTCAGTGATTTCACAATAAACTACCCACTTTGCAAGAAACAGGCCAAGTATATGACAGGAAAATATCTGGACATTCTGCAAAACTGTGGACAATCTGCCTTTTGTGCTTTAATTTCTCTCTTTGTTTTGCCCGTGTTTGCTCGATGCCCCACATGGCATAAACTTATTTAGCTATGCTTACCTGACTTAAGTGAGGTGCAGCAGCACACAAACTGGAGGAATGGAGAACCCAGGTTGTAGACAGGACTCAGACAGTCACAGATATAAACTGATACATTCAGTTAATAATATTGTGCATTGCTCAAACACAGCAAGTGGTGTTGAGCTGTGGTTAACAGTGAGAACATTACAATAACTACTAAGATAGCAGATATTATCTCACTAATCCCATGCCAGCAGGTGTTAAGTGTAGGCGTAGTGTGCAGATGGTAAGGGGTTCTAGTATAATGTGTGCAAGTTTTGTTTTACTGTTGTGAGATTGCAGATTATAGCAATGAAGTGCAAGATACACAACTGTTCTTCTTGTAAGAGCTGCATGGTAGGAGAACCATATATATGATAAATTTGACTAGCCATTTACACAAGTGCTTTTATACCTAATAAGCTACAGATTGTATTGTTCACCACTGTTGGGCATTGCTTACTATCACGCAAACATGGTGCCTGGCACTGCACAATCTCGCCTACCATGTTTGTGCAATGGCAAATAATGTACAATGTTTTTAAATGTTGCAAGTGTAAAATGTGCACACTCTCAGTAAGCATGAGATGTGTAATAGGTCGTAAACAGCAGCATATAAACTGTAATTGGTGGGAAATGCTTATTAGACATTGAGTTCGAACTATGGAAGACATGTCTGGAGTTACTGGAGAGGGTGTGCGCTTTTGAACACAGCATTGGGGTTTCCAGGAGTCCAAGATTTTTGTTGGACTCCAAGTTAGTCAGCATGGGCCTAGGTTGTTGCAGCAGGGTTATTCAGGCTCAGAATATAAATTTGAAACCTGGAATAGTGTTGCCAGGGCCTTAACCAGTGCAACAGGTATCCCCCGCATAGGTGAGCAATACCAATATCACTTTGATGACCTCTGGAGGAGGAAGTGGGATACCCTTGACCTTTGGATCAGAGGATGTTGGGCATGAGACACCCCACAGATGTGTAAGCATCAATTTCAGTGAGTAATTGTTATAGTTAAAAGCTAAATATAGTCAAGACTGGTATTCATAATGGTGTTCTGTTCTAGTTTTCCACAGCTGTGAGGAGCAAGTCTCAAAAGTTTGATCCCATGCCACACATCTAGTAAGCATGCAAGAAGCATGTGGTATGTATGCATCAGAACAGTACTGTCTAAATAAGTATTTTAGTAATAATAATAATCTATATATTTATTTTGTAGCATTAAAAGTTAAGGACCACTTAATTGGTATTTAATAGAGTTGTATAAAATTGAGCATTCATATCCCAACTGTAAAAGAAATTATGCGTGCCTTAGAGACTGTAGCACAAAGCATTGGTGCCATATTGTCAAATAACACTGCACATGCATCTCTAAACTGTAACAGGAAAGTATGCATGCAGTAGTCTTTAGGACAAAAGAACAGAACAGTAGTTTAGCATAGTCATCGGTTGTGGGTTCAAAAACACACACTTCCCAAATATATAATTCCAATAGGTTTTCATCATTATTGCAATGTAACTTCAGACCTCTGTACCAGTGGCACAAATGTCCTTCTCTAATCAGCAATCAGTATAACTGGAACACACATATGTGCAATATATGCACACATCAAGAATTGGTTGCTACAGTCTTTATTATAGTGTGCTTCTGTTTTAAACTGGGCAGTTGTAAAACTAAGGAAAAAAATTGTTAGGAATTTGTAGTGTTGAAAGTAAATTAACAGAATAGAGTCAAATAGTTGTATCGATGATTTGTATGTCACATATGAAGTTACTAATGCTCTCCCTTTTTGCTCTCACAGCAACCCTTTTCTCTCTTTTTTTGTGTTTATTATTTTTTCTGTGTTAATTTCTTTATTTTTTGTTTTTCCCACAGCACAGCAGAGTAGGACTGTTCCACGGAATCCAGCTGCTTCCACTCTACTGACACCACTGCCCAGCACTTCTGATGCAGTACCTGGTAGCACCCCCTCTGTTGCATCTGCACTTCCCAGCCCCTCAGGTAGTTCTGCCCCAGAGCATAGGTCTATGTCTCCCTCTGGGAGCAGTGATGGATGGGGTGAGTGTATCACCCATGATGAACTGCCAGAGATGGTGCATAGTATTGTTTGCTGCACTGCTGGGACATGCCTACACTGGATGCAGGACCTGCGCTCCATCCTTTTGCAGTGAACCTGTAGGAGGCACAGACTTTGGACACTGTATCCAGTAGCACAGTGAGGTGACAGTGATGACAGTCTACAGGGTGAGGACTAGATTCTCACTGTCAACTACCTTAATGTGCATGGGACTGGGTTTTCCCATGCTCTCCCCATCCATGGTGTTCGCCCACCTCATGTGTCCTTTACTATCCCTGTGTCTTGTCTTGTTTGTCTTGTCTATCTGCAATTGCTTCCTCACCTGCCTAACTTATCTCACCCAGACATTCCTACAACCCTTCCTCAACAATCCTGTCGCTCTCAAAAAGAAAAAAAAAATGGAACCTGTCCCACAGAAAAAAATTCTCCCATACATAACTCTCCATTTTGCATGTGTCTTCTTCAACCAGTTACTGCTAAAACAAACTGATGCCGCATGTGAGAGCAGTATCGATACTATGGATTTGGAATCAATTCTCTCACATAAGAAAACAAACCAGATATCGAACATGTTGTCAGCACACACAACTCATGTCTTGCACATAAGCTCACAACACATAAACCCAAACTAGCTAAAGATCATAGATGTCCCAAGAGCAAACCTACTGCACACAGTACAGACCCAACATAATCCACTACACATAATAATACACAGACCAGCGTCTCAGTTAATAAAACCCTCAGGCAAAACCCCTCAAAACCAAATGTCTTGCTCATAAGCAACTCCATAATGAGACACACAAATGTCCCCTTTGCCAAGCTGGATAAGGAAAAGGTCACAGTCAGCTTCCTGTTAGGTGCCAAGTCCATCAGATCACACATGAACTCAACTCCCTCAACAACAAGTACTGTTATAACTCTGTCATACTCCATGTTGCATTGAATGACTGAAGATGTACCTCACTGTACTATATGAAGGTGCTTGACACCCCCATAGTGGCCATTTTAGATAATGTCAGAACAACTAAAGTCCCAAAGTAAAAGAATCCACAACAGACAAACTGAATGTTATGCTGCTTAATGCAAGGAATGTAAATCAGAAACTGCACTTACTAGAAGAACTCCTTCCCTTGGAAGATTCCCATGTCTGTTCTGCCACACAGTCATGGTTCAAGGCCACAGAGACCACCCTAGCCATGCAAGTGTACAATGTCTTCTACACATTCACATATCAAAACGAATGTGAAGGAACCAAAGGCAGAGGTCTATACATCTTCATTAAAGACAAATCAAGACTGGTCAAAAAGTACGACTCTGTAGCACTACAATAACTCCACCTAACTGTATGTAACCTCCCCTCCATATCATTGATAGCTACAGGTCATCCACCATGAACCAATAGGAACACTTTGCCTACTTCAATCTAATTGCATCACTCCCTAGACAGCCAGACAACTTGGACATGTGTAACTTCAACTATCATCCCATCATGAGTAACGACTGCAGCGTCCCTGCAGCATCATCCTCCCTTGTAAGATCTGACCATAAAGCAGTCACATTCAAAGTCACCATCTCCCCTGACCCCCCTCTAGCTAGGGTCAGTAAAAAAAAACTTCCCCAAAGCTGATTACAGTCTCCTGAGGGATGGTATAAACAGCTTCACAGCCCCCTCCACCTCTCTAGGAACTGGCACCAGTATCCAAAACTATACCAAATGACTATACAAACATTTATATAGATGCATGGAATCAGGAATACCTAACAGGACTAAATCATCCTCTGCAAGGAAGAGTAAACCTGTCTGGTGGACATCTGCAATAAATAAGCTCTATAACAAAAAATAAATTGCTGTCCAGGACCAAGAAGGAGCAGGTGCCCAATTATAAGCAATCTCTTCTAAGCCTAAACAAGCAAATAAGAGCACTAGTGTAATCCTACAAAGCAAACATCGAGTCCAAATTGGCCACATCTTCTAGAGACAATCATAAGGCCTTCTTCACATATGTCCATAATCTCAAAGGTAGCACCCAGATCTGTTCAGAACTGGTGGTCAAAGACATCACATATACAAATGCTGTAGATATATCAAACTTGCTGGCTGAAAGATTCAGCGAAAATTTCACCCCACTGTCCCACCCATCAGTAAATCAGGACATTCCCAGTACCTTCCCCTTATATATAGGACTCAAGTCATCACTGATCTCTCAAAGGCAAAAATGCAGCCTCCATGGGACTTGATAACATCACAGGCTGCATCCTACATGAACTCAAGCAGGAACTTGCAGCACCATTAGGCGTCCTATTCAACCAAAGTCTGAGTACCAGTTTTGTCCCATCTGAGTGGAGGACAGCCACTGTCATCCCTTTACACAAAGATGGAGTGTCCACTGATCTGGGAAATTATCAACCCGTCAGTCTAACTAGCCTAATCTGCAAGGCCATGGAGCAGATTATCATGGACCTCATTAACAAGAACATTGGCAACCTCCAAACACTCAATCCCACACAATTTGGCATCATTAAGGGGAGGTCATGTCTGTTAAATTTGGTTGACTTTTTTGAGACAGTCAACAAAGCCATGGATGAGGGGAAGACAGTGCACACCATCTACCTTGACCTGGCCAAAGCCTTTGACACTATTCCCCACTCTCTCAACTCTCTCAACTAGGAATCAATTTGTATGTTACCAGATGGGTAGCCAACTGGCTCACTGATAGAACCCACCTAGTCAAAATAGGGAAAGCCACCTCAAGCAGTAGACCTGCATTGAGTGGCATACCTCAGTGTTTGGTCTTGGGGCCTCTGTTATTTGGGATATACTTTTCTGAGGTACAGGCCAAAACCAGTGGGCTATAGCTGACCAAGTTTGCAGATGACTGCAAGTTGGGACCTGTCATCAATTCCCCTAGTGACGTGGACATCCTCCAAGAGGGTCTCACCTAAACAAATGGCTGGTGCCAGAAAGATGGCATCAAGCTGAATACAAAAAATGCATCATCATCCTTTTTGAGGAGAGAGATGTCCACACAAATTATCACATTAATAACAACATTCTAGGCATGCAGTCAGTTGTGAGGGATTTGGGCACCCAAATTGATAGCAGCCTGACTTTTGACCACCAGGTTGTTTCCATTGTATGCCCACCTCATAAGTAACTGTATCTCATCCAGGGACAAGGAAGTCATAACATCCCTGTATTCATCCCTTATAAGGCCCATTATTGAGTAGAATGCCCCATTCGGCATGTACCTCACAAAGCACATGCAGTAGTTTGAGAGACCACAGAGGTTCCACACCAGGAGAATCCAGGACCTCAAAAATCTACCATACACAGATAGGCTAAAAGCCCTATTCTTCTACTTTGTTTCATACAGACTCCTCAGAGGTGACCTCTGCCTGGCATACAAGGTGATCTTGGACTCCGGCTTGATGGGACCGCTGCATATCCGCAAGTCAAGATCTACTCATGTAACCTACACACATGGCCTCAACCTGGTCTGTAACATCAATAGAACTTCCTGTCTGGACAGATTTGTGTCCCAGATAATCCCCCATCCATGGAATAGACTCCTTCTCCACGTCAAGCAAAGTACCTCTTTACCCCTTTTTAAGCACAATCTGGATAACTGGATAGAAAATAGAAAACACATCCCTGGGATTCCACCCATGTCCCTGCTGGACAGTGGCATCAGGTGATGATTTGTCTATGCATGAACTAAACTCTTGGCTAGGCTTAGAAGGGCATCAGGGCCAATAGCCTAGTAACTTCCTATGATCAATTTGGAATCATATATGTGCACAAACACACTTACCCTAAGGTTGCTGGACTTTGTTAATACACATGCTGTCTAACAGATAGTCTGCAACTCACCAAGGGGCTTGAGTATTCTAGACTTAGTACTGACCAACATAGTGGTTCTCTGCACTAACCCATGTGTATTGGCCCACCTGGTCAGGTCAGTTCATAATTCAGTCCCTTTTTCCATTCATAATCATACCTGATACCCCCTCAAGAGCAGAAAGGATGAAACATTTATACAAAGCAAACTATAGGCTCCTAACCCATGCCATAAAGAGTTGCACCTCCCTGCTACCACTGTCAACAATGATTGTTATACAGTGGTGCACACAAATGTCCTGTATAAACAGCTATACAAATGTATAGAGTCAGATGAATGTGAATTGATCAAAACAAGTTCCTCACAGAAAACAAGCCCCACTGATGTGCATCAAGCATACATAGGTTATACAACAAGTGGAAGAAAGCAATGTCTAAGAGCAAGAGGGAACTGACTCAGCAGAGGAGGGGCTCCCTCCACAGCTTGAACAAGGAAATTAGCTATCTTAGAAAGTCTTCTAAAGCCACATACAAACCTAAAGTAGCACCCCTTGCTAAATATAATCTGGCGGCATTCTTTAGCTATGTCAGAAATGTAAATGTGAAGTCCCAGCTTTGTGCCCAACTAGTAGTGGATGGTACCACCCATACCTGCCATGAGGGCATTGCTACCAGACAGTTTGGGGCAAACTTTATCCCCCTGTCCCCACCAGACATACCCCAAAACATACCTGTCACCAGTCTCTATGCTACCTATTTTATCTCATTCTTCCCCTCCACCCTGAACATACCTGGCTGAAATTCTATCTACTGGTCCTGAAATTGATACAAGGACTGTTGCTCTCTACCCAAGGATGGGAAGAAAAAAAATCATCACAAGCTATACACATGTGTCCCAATTGCTTCTTCCTCACCTGGTGTTAAAAGCATTTTTTGTCTTTTTATAAATTAAACTAGGCTGTGGCATGCACACATATTTCTCAGCTCACTAACCACCATCACCACCACCTTTCTTCCACCCCTAATGTGTATGCATCTCTCTTCCTAGTCTCTGTATCATGTTGGCACCTAACAAACTTCAGGAAAATGTGCTAAAGGCTAAGACGTTCCTGCCTGTCTCCTCTGTTTTCTAAACAAACGGCTTACTCCATACACTATCAACATCTGTCCTTGCTCACTTACTTTCTCCACTCTAAACACTGTACTACTCACTGATAAACATAAGTGCTAGTCCCAATGATAGTTTTTTGAAGCATAACAATCTGCCACTTTTGTGCCTGCTGCTGGCTCTGCCAGGTACATTGCCCTCACTTCACTGTGGCTCACTCCATTCCCCTACCCTACCCCCTTTCCCACCCAACCCATATCAATTACATTTATCCTAACCAAAGTTCCACCTACCTCTACTGCTCACCCAATCATAACCTTGTACTAATTCATTCTTCATTACACCTCCCATTTCACTAATTTTATAACTGACCATCTCACACCCCACCCCACTATACTCCACCACACTGTCTTCACATTCCAGTTTATCCTACAAATAAATCTTACTCTTCACTACCATGCATACCCCTCCATTATAACATGCCATTCATCACCAACTTAGCACTACTTACTCTCTCTCTATCCTTCCTCTTTCTACAACTACTTACCTCTCCTGAAACCATACATGAATATTACAAGCCCACTCATGTAACTGCTACTCTTCTGCTCAAACTCACTCACTTCTCTGACATAGCACCCTCTCTATAAGCAAGCTAAAAATGTTAACCTTACATTCACCCCAATCCTTGACCCACTCACTCCCCTTTTATCACAAGAACTTTCACAAAACCCTTAACCTCACTACCCTTAACCTCCAAAGCATCAGAAACAAAAATCCAGATCTCCATGCCTGGATTGAACACTATAAGCCAGATATTGTAGCAGCAACTGAGACTTGGCTAAAAACTTATATTAAAAACTTTGATTTCCTCCCATCAGGCTCCTCTTGCCTGAGAACAGATAGCACCAGAAAAAAAGGTGGGGGCATTGCTCTCATATACCATAATACTTTTAATATAGTCCCATATAACAAACCTACTCCCACATTTTCTACAGCTGAAATACTAATATCCTACCAACAATGAAGAGCAGAAAAGGCATCTGCATCTGCATTATAGTCACATATATCCCTCGAGTAACAATATCCCAATACTTAAAGAAATACTATTCTGGTAATCCAAAAAATATAGATAATGAAACAATCATATTTGGTAATGTGAATATTAATTGGTTAAGCATCATACATCATCACCCAACAAACAATATCAACCTACTGAACTCATTCACTCCAATGGAGCTCAGGAAGTTTGCACTGTAACTTCCAGTGGGCTGAGCCTAAGCCTTTTTACAGAATCAAATTATGTTCTCACATTTCAAACAAATATGCATATCTCTGTGCCATAAGGAAAGTAGTATTAATGGAAAACTGTTTAGCACAAACTATTTTTATAGTGGTGGCATTCTTTAGGTTTTAGGTCTTAAACCAAATTTTATAAGTCACAATAAACACAGCAACTATTACATTTGTAATATTTTGTAAACAACTTAAATATCTCAGCAACCACTCAAGTTACACACATACTGTCAGCAGTAATTTATTAACCTAGCTGAGACCTTTCATATGATGTTAAGGAGTTCTGTCTGTGTTACTTGTTTGTTTAGATATTTAGAAAAATGTGAACATATATCTATATAAATTAATATCATAAAAACAACAGTTAATTTCTATTTACCTGCACTAGACAGAGATCAAATATTAATGCAGTTAAGTTTGCTATTGTGTAAGCTTTAAGATGAATTATTTTAAAGCCTTGTACATAGCATGGTTTTGGAATTATTGATGCAAATATAAACAAACAATATTTGATACCTAGAGGTGCTAGTAGGAGTTAACTGCACCTGGAGGAGTCACTTGGATGTAATGAGTTAATTATAGCCAACTAATTACTACTGTAATGAGATCCATCAAAAACAACTGCTCAATATTAGACTGGGTCCTTGCCTCTGAACCTAGTAAAATCTCCTCCACTGGCACTCTACCTAACAGCATTAGTGATCACCTACCAGCATACATAATTTCCAAACCAACTCCAGTGCTTAATACACACCACTATAAGCATACCAGAGACCTATCCCACTTCTGCTCAACTACCTTTAATTATATCCT
This sequence comes from Protopterus annectens, assembly GCF_019279795.1. Taxonomy (NCBI): domain Eukaryota; kingdom Metazoa; phylum Chordata; order Ceratodontiformes; family Protopteridae; genus Protopterus; species Protopterus annectens. Next base: position 1,606,426,049 of record NC_056739.1, read on the forward strand.
ATGAAATATTAACTGGCATCCACTTAAAGTCCTACAACTGAATGATACTGTTCAGTTCTTTAATTCAACATTCCTTCATGTGCCAGAAAACCTCTCTCTTCTCCAACATAGGAGAGTGACAGCCAACCAGGCCAGTTGGCTTACCAAATCCACCAAATGACTTATGATAGTGAGATATAAGGCCTGGAAATTATGGCATATAAGTAAAGATCCTGCAGACTTTGATCAATGCAAACAACTGCATAATCAAGTAAAGCAACTTGTCATCAAAAACAAACAAGACTGCTCTGCAAAATGACTATAGGCAAATCCTAGAAAGTTCTGGAGGTCCATAAACTCTCTATTATATCCAGGTAAAAGCAATAATCCCTCCCCTGATCCAGACATGGCCCCAGCTGAAACCACCTCACTAGCTCATTCTTTAAAAACAGTATAGTCAATCTCACTGCCACCTTCCCTCTAATCAACCCACTGCCCCCAGACCCATCTGCTACAACATGACCAAACATCTCTCTCATAGCCATACCTGCCTGTACCATAAAAAACTTCTGCTTAAACCTAAACCTGGATCAAATGCTCCAGATAACTTACCACCAGAATTCCTCCACAAATCAGCAGACACATAGCCTACCCCATTAGTATACTACTAAGCAGATCCATTCAAGAGTCCTTCTTTACCAACATCTGGAAAAAGGCATTTATCCCCCCTCTCCACAAAGGTGGAAACAATAATTATATATCTAACTTCTGTCTAATTGCCATCCTCTCTCCCATCTCCAAAATTCTGGAAAAATGTATCCATGGCCAATGACTTAACTACCTACTACACCAAAACCTCCTCTCCCCAACTCAACATGGGTTTAGGCCTAGTCATAGCACCACCACTGCTCTTATATCTTCTTTGGAAACAGTCAACCATGCTCAAGACTCAGGATACCTTGTCACCTCACTATTTCTTGACATTTTCAGGGCATTTGATACTGTCCACCACATATTCTGACCAAACTCTCCAATTTAGGCATATCTCCCCCTACCCTAGGCTAGTTTTCCAACTAACTTACAGATATACAGAAAATGACCAGATGGCACCAACATCAATGCTGGAGTCCCACAAGGGTTCATACCAGGTCAACTACTCTTTGGCATTTTCATTAATGTTTTCCATACCGGCATACCCAACGCTAATGTCATTCAATATGCAGATGACTCCACCTTCATCTGCATAAGCAAGTCTACTTCAGAACTACTTACACTCACCCAAAATGCCTTCACCTCCACTGACTCCTGGATGCATAATAACCATTTAGCCCTAAATGCTAAGAGAACAAAACTCATGCTATTCACCCCCAAAGAAACTACACCTATAAGCAAAAATGAATTTACCGTCATCTCACTCAACAGCATTTAAATCAAAGTAGTCCCATATATCAAACCTATAGAGGTCATCATAGACAAACACCTAACTTTCAATCAGCATATTAACACAAACATCAAACAAACCCATCAGAAGCTAGGCATCCTGTACAGGCACAAACACTTTCTCACCTATGCAGCAAGATTATCCCTTGCCTCTTTCTTTCTTTCTACTTCCATCCTTGCTCTATGGTGCTTCTCTCCTTACTAATATACAATCCTCTCTTAAATCCAAACTGGACACATACTACAATAAAATCTCAAAATTTGTAACCAGTGCCAAACACTCCTTCCACCACGGTGTATCATTCCAATGTCTGAACTGGCTAGAACTTCCCCAACATCTAATATACCTGCAACCAACCACAGTGTAAGCTAATCTATAAGCCTTCTAGTTGTCCTGTCTCCTCTCTGTTCACCGTGTATCACCTAAATAGACCTCTGTGATCAGTCAATCAGATGCTCCTTAATGTAACAAACCTAACCTTTCCACTGGTCAAATGCGTTACCCATATGCTATAGTAAAACTATGGAATGTTCTCCCTCCAATTAGATCTACTAGCAACCCTGAATGGTTTAAGACTTCACTGGAAAAACACCTGTTCTCCCATTGGCTATGGATGTATACCAGCACTGACTATAAAAAAAAACAATATTCCTAGCCTTCCTACTTTTCAGCTCCATCTCATTTATGGCTTAGACTCCTCACATATACATTCAGTGCTTCCAGCATACTAAGTCTAACATGTGCCACCCAGCCACATATAATCTACTGTATCAGTTACCTACCATATCTTCTATTCATTCTTGATGCCTATATAGCAATAGCTCTAACGCTATACCTTACTTTCAGAATCTTTAATCTCCATCATTTCCTCTCTACTGTAAAACTGCAATACTGAATTGTTCACACATTTGTTATTATCCCATGTCATCAATTGTATTCTTGTTCTGCTTGTATACTTAACATCTAACATCTGTATAACTAGTATAGTCTATTTTATTGTATCATCTATTCTGTAATGTAGTGTTCTGTACCATCGCTGCTTGGTTTCTGTATTTTGATTCTGTAGCTTTATCATGTTGTTTGTCTTTGGAGCTTTTCTCCCCAGGCCTCTATTGAAAATGGGCTCACCTTGGCCCAGTAGACCTCCCTGTAAACAAATGCAAATAAATAAATAATAATAAAGAAATAATAAATATTAACCTCCTATGAATCTTAGGTGATGTGTGCCTGGGCTCCAGGCCATTGTCTGATCCTGGTCTGGTTGGATAGTTGTATATGCAATAATCTGATATAGCTGATTGCATCAGCATTGTCTGTTGAGCATATGGTGATAACAGTGTCCTGCACACAATGTCAAAGGATCTCCGTAATATCAAGTTACATCTGTCTCTGTCACAAACACACACACACACACACACACACACACACACACACGCACACACGCACACACACACACACACACACACACACACACACACACACACACACACACACACACACATATACACATGCGCACACACACATACACACACAGTCAACTGCAGTGAGAACAGAACCCCTACCTAAGTACACACACACTACTCAACAGAAATGCCACAGCTCAAGTCTGAATTGGACTGTGTCAGACAACACTTTATAGATGATGACATCAACAGTGTATGTTGAGGGCAAGATAACAGCGTCCCACAGCCTGCTGTAAAAGGCTCAATGTAAAGTCCAGGAACAGCTCACACACACACACACACACACACACACACACACACACACACACACACACACACACACACACACACACACACACACACACACACACACACACATACACACACACCAACCCTCCCATTTGACTGCAGTGAGAGTAAATTATCTACCTATCTATCTTATCCCTTGTGATACCTATGGAGGTGGGTTTGTCTTTTGAGCCTTGCCTGAAAAAGGCACTATGGGGGTAGCAAGAGCCTTTGCCAATATCCGAAAGCCCAGGGGTGACAGGTGCAAGCTGTCCCTAGTGAAGCATCGTAGCTTGTCAAGCATGTCATCCCAGGCTGACAGGCATTGGATCCCCTTTGAATGACACCAATACTTAAGCCAATTGTTCAAATTAATCATCTTGTATTCATATTGTGGCAGCATTCTTGGTGAGGGTAAGATGCTACTCAACGTCAGGGTCATTCCGGCCTGGGCTACATGCTCAGAGAGCTCCTCTATGTCTCTTTTCATGTAGTCCAGGGAGGTACGTCTCAGGTCATTCATGATATATGTTGATATATGTATGGGAAAAGTAATGAGACCCCAGGGTTGCAGTGCTTGTTGGGGTGGTTGGGGGGTCAAATGGCTTTATTGTATATATATATATATATATATATATATATATATATATATATATATATATATATATATATATATATATATATATAGCTATATTGTACCCATAGTTCACAATGTCTCCACACGTAGTTTTATGTCATACAAAGGAACTGGACAATAAACACCAATAATAAAATATCATATATACAATTCCATAGCACAATGAGTGTCAGATTTGCATGATTGTTAGCAAAGTGTACACATGCAAGATAGGCCTGTTTGTATGCAGGGAAGCAGTGTGCAAATATGATGTGCATTGCTAATGTTTGCTACTATACCTCAGTACCATCTGTACTCCAGGCTAGCTTTTCGCGATGGCTAAGAATATTAATTGAATGTATCCACTGGGTTTCTGCTTTCTAGGAATTCTGTTTTTCCCTGTTTGTGCAATGTTGCACATCACGCAAACAAGACAAGCTTAGCCAGATCATTTTTTTTGGGGGGACACAGTGCATCCCACAAAAGTAGAATTAAAACAAGACAAAGAGGAAAATATACTATATTTCCTTTTTAAAGCATTATGAAGATCACCACCCCTGAACTTCAAATAATACATGGTTAATAGCATAAAATAATATTGTTTTTTTAAATGCACAAACTGAGGAATGTCATTATTGTTGTATTTAACTTGAATATTATACAGGTATTCATAAATATGTTGGAAGATTTTCTGATAGTTTTCCCAACCTAAAAACCATCATGATTTGAAACAGACAGCATAAACTAGTCCCAGAGAATTACACGTGTAATGACTTTGCTCCAAAAATCTTATTCAAAGATGTCATATTCAGATGAGTACCTTCATAAATAAATCCAAACCCTTTGCATCTACCACATCTCAATATTCCCTTATTAAAGATGACAGGATAAATTATGCTGGAGGCAGAAGGTAATTCCAAAATATCTTTAATGTTATTATTTTTCTTAAAAACCTGCCTATCTTGGCAATGACAGATGTGGTTGTGTATTCAAATATGCTATTTGCAACTTTTGTTCATTCATACTTGAGGGTCCAAATCTGATCATTCATCAGTACCAGAGAGTTTTATCCTGCCTGGTAACTTTAACTGCAATATTTTGGTGCCATCTGTTCAGCTACATATAATTCCTGTCCAGCATATTATATTGGGAAGACCCAATCTAAACTTAAGAGAATATGGGAACATTATTATTACATCAAGTCTAAGGATATGAGAAATGCCCTTTTTAAACATTTTATTATTTGTGATAAGTTTAAGAAGTTTTATTTTTTTTATTTTAAAGTTCCACTTGATGTGAAAGGGGGTATTAGGAAACAGACCTGCTATGCTAACAACTGCATTGTAAGATTTTGCTGAATAGTGATGTTGCACTTGGGTTGAATGATTACACTTCCATTGTACTAGTCCACAGAAAACAACATATGACCTAATAATTAATAGTTTTGTCCCACACACCATTATAAGTATTCTGAAGATGTTCATGCTCCTGTGAACAAAAGCACTCAATCAACTGGTGTTCTTGGTCCCATGGTGGTCCTGTATTCTTTGTCGAAACCAAATCTGACATTGGCATAAGCTTAAATAATCAATTTGCCTTGGTAATTAATTTCCACATCATTTTATACTGTTGCACCATTGCAGTCGCATGTTTATCACCAGAGAGTTGCAAGGCAATTAATGAATTTTAAATTTTCTGTAATGTTATGAGGTAGTACCTTCTGTGCCAGGGAGCGTGGGGCAGTAACATGTGTACATATGCCAGCATATCTAGCTGGAATTTTGTAAATAGTTTTGGGTTATTTGACTATCACACTGATTTGTACAGTTCATAGGTTCATAGGTTCAAAGGTAGGTGCTAGGCTATCACCCCAAGGGCCTAAGTAAGCTTAGCCAACAAGGTTCCCTGGCTTACGCCACCCAAGAAAGTTAATTTCCTGTGCCCCTGTTGAGCAGAGCCACAAAAGTGATCCCCGGGGTGTATTTCCTATTTCCCATCACCTCATCAAGATTTTTCTTGAAGAGTGCTAATAAGGAACTTTGCTTGACATAGATGGGTAGTTTGTTCCAGAGTATAGGAAGTCTCTGGGACAGGAATCTATCCCTCCAGCATGTTCTGTTTATTGTGGTGACAAGGTTTAGGTCCCTAGAGCATGTAGCTCAGACGGATTGGGATTTCTTAAGGTGTAGCATGTCCAACAGCTCTGGGTTTAACATAGCTTTATATGTTAGACAGAGATCGTCTCAGAGTAGGTGATATGCTACAGAGCAAAGCTGGAGTTTTTTGAGATGGTCAGTGTAGGGCATCTGTTTGAGGCCAGTAATCCTCTTTGTGAGGTACTTCTATGGCCTTTCCAGCTGTTGCAGATGTCTTGTGAGGTACATTCCAAAAGGGGCATTGAACTATATAATGGGTCTAATGAGTGCGAGTAGAGGGGAACAATGACCTCTTTTTTCCTGGATGAGAACCCTTCTGTGATGAGGTGTGCCACATAGAAGGATTTCCTGACTACTGTGGTGATGTGATTATCAAAGGAGAGACAACTGTCCACCTGGGCCCCAAGATCTCTTATCACACATTCAGTGTTAAGTAGACTGCCATTTATGTGGTAGTTCATGGGTACAGAGTTTTTACCAAAGGGGATGACAATGCACTTTTTGGCATTGAGCTTGAGGCCATGCCTCTGACATCAGGCATCTGTCTCAGTGAAGCCCTTCTGTAGGATGTCCACATCATTTGGGGACTCGACTATGGCTCCTAGTTTGCAGTCATCTGTGAACTTCGTTAGACCAAGGCCTTCTGTGTTAGCCTGTAGTTTAGAGAAGTAGATACCAAACAGGAGATGTCCCTGGACTGAACCCTGTGGTACTCCACTTGTCACTGGTTTGAAGTCAGATTTGGAGTCTGCAACTTTTACAGTGTGGGTTCTTTCAGTGAGCCAGTTAGCAACCCATCTTGTGATGTAGGGATTTATACCTATTCTTTGAGTTAAACATATATTTGTAAAGTTACTTGTGTTAAAAATGTATCAACAGTAGATCCTGTTGGACAGAAAGAATATATGCATGTGTATTAGGCTTTATTGTTGTAACTGATCAATGTGTATGTTGATCAGAGAACCCTGAAACTGTGGAAAGTTTGAAATTGTTTTATAGCTTTCAGATGCTGCCACAGATCTAAACAAACGTCTGTGTGTGTATTGTACCAGTGTCAGGTGACCAAAGGTAATGTCATCCTCTAACCAGCATTTGGTTTCTTTGGAACTCTTGTAGCAGCTCTTTGGGACTTGACAGTAAAGATTTCTGACAGGATATATATCTCACACATCCACACAGACAAAGAGAAACATCATCAGATTTTTGCTGAGTTAAGACACTCAGCACACATCAGTTAGCCTTGCTTTAGTAAGTAGCCAGGGAACAATAATTCTTTAGTCAGTCAGGGACATTTACTGAGAATAGTTTAGTATTGTTTTCTGCATATATTAGAAACTATCCAACTGTATTCATTTTAGATCTTTGTGGTTGAAACTCTATTGTTTATTGTATTCAGTAGTCTCCTGTTTTCTGTTTTATTATTTATCATTAAATATTTTAATACCTTTCATCATGGCTGGTCCTTTAGAGGATACTTTTTAACATCTTGAGAGTGCTTGTTATAGTAACACTGTGGCCACTTCAGAAAGCCTTATTGCTTTCATCACACCCTACCATTGGTATTAGTATTAATTTTACACAGTATAATTGAGTACCTTTCATAAGAGCCTTAGGGTAGCTGACTGGTGGCAGCATGATTACCTCAGAGTCTGGGCAGAAAGGGGCAGAGCTAGTAAATCTGTGCTAGCTTTTCCCAAGTGTATATGTGTGTGTGAAACTCAAATATGCACGTGTGTATGTGTGCCAGCTACTGGAAAATGGACACAGAGCTCCAAAGTGGTCAGTCTGGAGTTTTGTGTGGTCCTGGAGAAAGAAAGAGAGTCCAGCCCCAGGTCTGAAGTGTGCTCCCTGTCTGCTCTTAAAGGAAATTATACTTGGTGCAGGCAGCTGCATCTAAAAATATTATGTGAATCCATCTTTACTCTTAGTAGCTATCCCTCACCAGAGTCAGTGGTAAGGAATGAGTCTTCTTGATTGCTGGCCCAGAGTAGGGTCCCATCACATGCACTATCTTTGGAATAACAAAACTCCAAGCATTAACATGAGCAAGTTCTCTAATCCTAAAATCAAAAGTGGAATAATATTGTCAAACCTGCAGTTCTTTTCTTTCTCAGCTAGAATGAATAAACTTGCAACTATTTCCAGATATTACAATCCAGGCCTCCAACTGCTCCCATTATAGATACATGTGATGAGGTTCTAAACAGAAAGTTTTCATTTGCCTTTCACAAACAATCCCTTACTTGATTAAAGTTATAAAAAATTTCTATGCTATTTTGTTATTTACATCCATGATGTCAGGAAGTTTACTCGTTGGCAAGTTCACTCTTTTTTATACAGCTGAAATAATACAATAGATAATGATCCAGTTCATGCTAGACATGTTCCTATGCTTCTCAACATGTACCTTTTTATTATTTTATATAAACAAGACAAGATAAGTGCAATGCTTTCAAAGTAGCACTTAAAACCCACATCTTATCTTCTTTTGAACTTAATCAGGATTGTCATAGTGAAGCTAACCCTACTTCTTAAATAAAATGATTTCAAATTTAAATTTACACAGTTGTGGATTAACTATCCAAAGATGAAACACTTTTTTCATATTTTTATAACTGTATTATAGACACTAAGCATTTTCAAAATGATTGTGTGCTGAACTGTTAAAGATTTTTAATAAGTCCATTTTTTTTCTCTTAGACAACTAGATTGACAGAATGTTTATCAATTATTGTCTTACAAAAATGTATTCATTGTCAAGTTATACTACTATAAAATAGTTTTTTGTTCTCCTCAGAAGCTAGCTGCATTGGTGAATTTATCTTCTCAATAGTGTTTAAGATATCAAAGCTGAAGATTTATTACACATATTTTTGACTTGTAATTATGTCAAAAAATATATGCTGTGGGATACTCCTTGTAGGTTTCACGCAGAGCTTGCACATAGTTTACGTTTTTGTGCGATGGTGCACAGCAGTGTGCAATGCATATTACTGAGGCAGGGCACACCTAAGCTATGTTTCACAGCTCGCAACAGTTTTGCTGGCCGCAAAACCTTATAAGTGAATGCAGATATCAATTCCATGTAAAGGAGAGCATCTCTGGTATGCAGAATTGTGTGGAATCCCACAATGATAACCAGGGCTTTACATATAGCACAACCTTGTCAGTGAACACGGATAGCAATTTTCTGTAAGGAAGAGCACCTACAGTGCATGGATTTGTGTGCAATGCCACAATGATCACCAGGGGTTGTACAAATAGCTGTCATTCAACTTAATGAGAGGACAAATAACTAGTAATAGGGACATATTTGGCATATATGTCACATAGGAATGTGTTAGAATGTAATACAACCTCTTAAAAGGAGAAATGTGGACAAAGACATAATAATGGGGGATAAAGAGTCAGAAATAGGACAGATGTTTAATATTGTACTGATCAATTTAGGAAGTTGATAGAATATATAGGTTGTACATTAGCATGGACTTTCTGAAGAACATGAAGTTTGAAACTGAAATGTCAGTCATCACTTTCTGACTGTACTCAACAATGATACGCCAATGATTTCCCAGGAAAAAAAAATGTTATGAGGAAAAGATTACAAATATGACACAAAAAGTGGACATTCTGCACAGATCAGGACAGTTGAGAGGTATGCACTAAAATGTATGTAATATTGAGTCACATCAGTCCAGAGATCATCCCAGTGATATGGCAGAAAGCCACATATTTGTAAAGGAAAACATCTGGACATCCATGGAATATCTGGACAGTTGAGAGGTATGAATGTGAAGCATATGGTCCAAACATAGTACAGGACAATGCACCCACAGTGCAGAGTATTGTGATATCTCATTCCTGGCATGATGTATTGAAGCTGTGTTAATGATCTGTAACAGGACATGGGACTGCCATGTAAAATGATAACCCAGAATAAGTGTGTGTATTGAATAGGGGCACACAGATGAATTGTAGGAATGAACACAAGGAAAGAGTACAGGTGAAGTTCATGCATGTACAGCAGAGAAGGGCACATCAATGGAAGATGGTTATAGCAGCAACACCAAGCACATATCTGTGTGGTATAGTACAGACTGTACATTGAAAATGTGTTGTCTGTGACTGTCACACAAGGTGACATAACAATGGGGAGGATGTCTGTTTGAGATAAACATCCTTACATGAATAATGCAGTGGAGAGTTATTAGGGATCTGACATACAACTGGCGTAGGGTGCATAATGAGAAGCTGTGAAAAATGATATACCTGAATATGAGTGTACTCTCAGCAGAGGTCTACAGCAAGGTGGCCACAGGTAAAGGATCATGGCAAACATTACAAGAACCAACCACAATCATGGACACTATCAGAATAATACCACCACAAATCCTATGCCTCTGATGTAACATATGTGATGTGGAGTGATAGCAGATGTGCCTGCACACGCACACCCACACACACACACACACACACACACACACACACACACACACACACACACACACACACACACACACACACACTTGACAACTACTATGATACATCCACACTCTATGAGAGTAACTACGCACACTGTCCCGGTACTGTAATGTCTGCAGGAGGTGTTAGGAGGGACACTGCTATACCTGGCTGTGACAGTATGGCCAATACAAACTAGCTGCCTTGTGTGCATGGCATATATCTATGGCACCATCCACACTGTCATGAATGATATACATGCCATTTATGTTGTCAAACACCTATCTATGCAGTGTGTGCATAAGCTGAACAGGTAACACACATGCATCTGGTGTAACAACTCTCTAAGGCCAAGAAAACTGCAACAGTGGGCCCAGACAATATCCCAGGACACCATCTAAATAGCATAAAACATGACCTATCAGATCCTCTGGATTTGCTGTTTAACTGTAGCCATTGCTGTTTAATGGTAGCCTTCAAACAGGCTTCTTGCCTCATGAATGAAGAACAACAAAACTCATCCCTCTGCACAAAGGTGGCCCATCTACAGACCATGGAAATTACAGACCCAGAAGTCTCACTAGTCTTATATGTAAAGCCATGGAAGGAATTATCATGTAAATTGTCAGTAGTGATATAGTAAACATCCAGACACTGGACCCAACCCTGTCTGGTTTTGTCAAGGGCAGCACATGGCTATTCAACCTGGTGGACTTCTTTGTGAAGGGCATGAATGCAATGGATGAGGGCAAAATGGTTCACACTGCCTATCTTCACCTGGCGAAAGCATTTGACACAATACCCCACTTGGCAATGTTGACAAACTCAAGAGGTTAGGTACAAACCCATATATCACTCTGTGGATAGCCAACTTCATCACAGACAGGACCCATGAAGTTATAATTGGGGAGTCCACTTCTACAAAGATGTCAGTCACAAGTGGAGTCCCTCAGGAATCTGTCCTTGGACCACTCCTTTTTGGCATTTACTTATCTGAAGTCAAGGCCAATGTCAATGGTCTCTGGCTGACTACATTTGCAGATGATTGCAAATTAGGAGTTGTCATTGAATCCCAAACTGACACTAATGTTCTCCAGGAAGGGCTGACACAGACAAACAATTGGTGTCAGAGTCATGGACTAAAACTAAATGACAAGAAATGCATAATAGTATCCATTAGGAAATCATCCACCTCTGGTAACTATCATATTGGCAACACATCCCTTAGAGTTGACCCACTAGTTATGGACACACATAGACAGTAATTTAGCCTTTGACCATTGCATTTCTACAATATTGAGGAAATAATTCTATTTTGTGCAACTTTTAAACAAAGGTATGGCATCTAGGTCCAAGGAATACATTGTTCCGATGTATTCTGCATTCATTAGACCTATCATTGAGTACAATGCCCCCTACCTAACCAGGCATATGCAACAATTTGAATGTCCACAGAAGTTCCTCCCTAACAGAATATAGGGTGTAAGTAAAATGTCATATGCAGACCGCCTGAAGTTCCTATCCCTGTATTCTGTCTCCTAAAGGCTTTTGAGTGGAGATCTATGCCTGGCATACAGGACATTGTCAGACCCCATTCTGATGGACCTCTTGCATTTCCAAAAAACAAACAGCACCAGAATTACCCATTCTGAATACTTAAACCTTCCCTGAGATATAAATAGGACCTGCTACCCAATTCAAGTGCAACTTGGACAATTGGATGGGGTGCAGGAAATACATCCCTGGTTTGGCACCTATGTCTCTAACGGACAGAGGCAATCTGTAAATGGCTCATATCCCAGGCCCTTGCTTTTAATTGTTTCATTTCCCAAGCTCCTGATTACACTTATCAGGGGTATCAGTACTTGTTAGAGATTTGGAATGCATGGCTAGGCTTAAAAAGTGCCTTGTGGTCATTAGCCTAATAAACACCTATGAATCTATTGTTTTTCTGCAACAACAGACAGTCATGTATATTCCCTAGAAAGAATACCTAGGTATGACCAATAAGCTGTGTGACAGCACACTTTGACAAAGGTGATACACTTCAATTACACATCACTGAAAGATATGTAGAGATGTACATGAAGAAGGGTGCATTGTACATAGTTATTGGTGTGATGAAGTCTGGGAACCATGAAGTTATTATGGCCTTTGATGTGTATGTCGTTCACATACCCAGTACTTTTGTTACATTCAAGGGAGTAGTCAACATTGTGATCACGTGCTGGTGGATGTACCACTTACCCTCTACCTCAGGACACACATCACATACCTATAGGTCTGATTATAGGATGTGAAGTCCACAATATAATTTAGGTGGTGTGTCTGTTTCTTGATTCAACAAATCCCTCCATGTGTCTTGTCAATGTTGATGTTGTCATAGCTGTGGTAGCAGTCTCTGGTATGTGTTGATACTGTCTGTATTATATTAATATCATAGCTGGAGTCAATGATTGTACACAAGTTATAGTCCTTCAAGCAGCTGTTTGGACACAGTATGTTTTTGTCATCTCTGATGTCCATCACTAAACTAATGGGCAGGAAAGGGCCTAGCAGACAACCCTGTTGTACTGACCTGATCACTGGACCTGAGATATATGTCATGTTACACATTTCAACATAGTGAGATGCCACATATGTCATATACTGGTCTACCCATTTGGTGATATAGCTGTTTATGGCCACATATGACAGTGCTAATTGACTATCTAAGTGTGGATTTTTTGTCAAATGCCTTGACCTGTTCAAGTTCCACAAGATGATACTGTTGTAATCATGCATGCTCTTAATGACCTATTTGAGGACATCTATCAGATGTAACTTACATCATGTAGAAGTAATAACTCACACAGGTCTCTTGCACACACCAGGAATATTACTAGTGTATAAGTAGAGGAGGTCCACGATGATGTGTTGGTCTACCTCACAATCTAAATGAGACAGGATGTCTCTATACATGCATGCATCAGGTACTGTCCCCCCAACTCAGGTGGATGCATCTTACTGTACAGCCTTGTAGAGGAACATAGGCCATATGGAGTGTGTGTTGAACTGTGTATCCAGCCTTATCAGGAAGGTGTACAGCACGTCACTAAGTACCAGTAGAGCTGTTACCATTGGAAAACCCCAGGGATCTGTGCTTGTCCCTTCACAGTTTGAATTGTATTTCTGGATAGTTCAAGCTAAATTATATGGCCTTTGTCTTGTCAAGTTTGCTGATTCTTGCATATTGTGTGCAATCATTCAGTTTACCAATGGTGATAACATAGCACAGAAGGAGCTAACATACATAACTGAATGGTGACAAAGGCACATGATCTACAAATAAATGCAGAAATGTGTGTTTGTAATGTTGTCCTTCTGAAAAGTGGAGTTCCATGTTAATCCCAGCATTGACAACAGGCCTGCTATGCAAGAACTGGGAACACATTTAGATAGCAATCTGAACTTTGACCATCAACTGGCCGCACTGCTACTGAAAGCCTATGTTGTGCACATCATAAGTCATGCCATCAAGTTGATATCTTAGGATTGTATGACAGCACTGTAGTCAAACCTCATTACAGCAGCAATAGAGTTACATATATGCCAACAGACACATGTAGGACTTTCTCAGTAAGATAACACAGGACCTACATACCATGATGCATGTGGATAGATGAAAACCATGTCACTGTAAACTTCATTGTATAGGATGAAGTGACTTCTGCCTGGCCCCCAGGCTAGACTGTGACACTGCCCTGGTGGGAGTACTGCATATCCAAAAATGTGATGTAGCTGATGACATCAGCAGTATCTGTTGAAGAGACAATGACAGTATCCCACATAGAGGTGCAAAATTATCCCTGTAATGTTAAGCAACAGCTCACAAAAACACAAACACACACACACACACCCACACACACACACACACACACACACACACACACACACACACACAACACAGTGTAGAATGAACCCCTACCTACTCACACTAGCTACACAGCACACAGTAGTATGTAGTAGTAACTTAAAAAGCCCACCATCCCAAAGCCCAATGCAGAATGTGTCAGACAACACTTTATAGCTGATGACACCAGCAGTGTCTGTTGAGAAAAGACAACAGTGTCCCAAATGCAGGTGTAAAATGCTCTTTGTAATGTTAAGCAACAGCTCACATATACAGTTGACTGTAGTGAGAATAGAAGCCCTACTTATCTAAGGACACAGACTACAGAATACAGCACTTCACACAAGTACTACAGCTCAAGTCTGACTTGAAGTGTGTCAGACAACACTTTATAGCTGATGACATCAGCAGCATCTGTTGAGAAGAAGAGTCTCACATGCTTTTGTAAAATGCTCTCTGTAATGTCAAACAACATCACACACACACACACACACACACACACACACACACACACACACACACACACACACACACACACAACTGCAGTGATAACAGAACACATACCTAAGTACACACAACTACATTGCATACGTGCCAAGGCACAAGTCTGATTTCTAGAAGAGTGCAGGTGAACTTATAGAAGATGATATCAGCAGGCCATGTGGTTGACAAAATTTTGTGAGGCCTGTATACTCTCATTGCTTCATAGGTGCATATGAGGCTACTAGCCTAATAGCACTAAGGTCTTTAGAAGTCTAGTTATGTAAAAACACAAGTACCATTATTGAGCATAGTTGGATGGTCATTTTTAGCAGTGCGTGTTTCTGAGCAGCACCAAATGGCCCTGTCCATGAAGGATATAGGTGCTAACCAACCAGTAGTCAAGGTTGTGCCTGAACAGGGTCATTGAGGAGCACTGCTTCACAAGCAGTGGGAGCCTATTACAGAGGAGTGTGAATCATTGTGGAAATATCTGTCTCCCCAGCATGTTCTGTTTATGTTACAGGCTAGGTTGAAAACCCTGGGGCAAATTATAGTCATCCCATTTGAACTGCAGATGTACATCATTTACAAAAGGGCAAGGTCTGAGATTGCTCTGAGGGGCAGCCAGAGGTCACCTCTCAGCAACCTGCAAGATACTCAGTACAGTGACAGGTATGTCATTCTTTCCATGTATGTCATGCTTGGAAGCCTGGGAGTCTCCCAGAAACAACTCTGTGTTCCCTCCAGTTGCTGCAGTTGTCTGGTGAGGTACAGACAGATGTGAACATTGTACTACATTATTGGTGTGATAAGGGTAGAGTACAGCAGAATTATGACTACCCTGGTCTTGGATGTGTTGTCCATGTGTATGATGTGTGCAAAGCAGTGTGCGTGTGCCACTACTAGGGGCACATAGTGAAGAAAGTGTAGATTGCTATCAACATGTGTTCCCAAGTCTCACAACACTGTGTTTGAACTTAGAGGGGTGCTATGTATATCACAATCAGCAGGGGTACTTCACTGACAAAGGTGACAAAGAGTCATTGTATGCTTAAAGTTTAGCCTGTAAATTTGTCAATAATCATTAGTCTGTGACAGCTCCTACGATAATATGTTATAATCACTGGGGAGTCTATATGAGTTTTTCAATTAACAATCATCTGCAAATTTGGTAAACCACAGGCCATCTACTGTTGCCTGTGCTTCAGGGAAGCATTTTCCAAACAGTTGAGGACCTAGCACAGATCCTTGTGGTATTTTGACTGACGAGTGGGCTAGTGGTAGAGGTGCATTGCTCAATTCTGAGACTGTGTGTTCTGTTATTGAGCCAGTTGGCTATCAATCTAGTACTGTATGGCCTAGCTTCACTATGAGACATGAATGGGGGACAGTGTCAAAAGCTTTGGATAACTCAACATAGGCAGATGTCCTGTTATCTCTCATCCAGGTCTTTGGTGTCGGTATCCAAGAAGTCAACAAAGGTCAGTAAGCAAGATCTACCCTTGCCAAACCCAAACTGGGTAGTGTCAAGTGTGTTGAAGTTCACCTCTGTCCCTGTGGATATGGTCCATGCTAATTCCTGTAGTAGCCATGCAGATAAGGCTGTTTAGGCATATGGGTCAGTAGTTGTAGTTTTGCATGTTACCAGATTGATGTGCATTTCATAGCACACAACATTTGATATTACATTTTGTAGTGTGGTTGATATGTGTGTAGAAAAAGTATGAGACCCCAGGGTTGTAGTGCTTGGGGTGGTGCCAAGACATGGATGTATTTTAAATATATGACATACAGTTACATAGGGCCCTCAGTTTGTAATGTTTTGACATGTACTTTCATGTCATACAAAGGAAGTGGACAGTAAACAGCAAAACACATCATAATATATACATTTCCATAGTGGGAGGAGCATTAGATTTGTGTGAAGGTTAGCAAAGTGTATACACATGTGAGATATATTTGTTTCCAAACTGCTAAGCAGTGTGCAAACATGAGTCACATTGCTAAAGTCTGACAGTTTTAAGTCTGTGGAATACACCTGCTACTTAACTGACTCTGTGACAGCAGATGTTAATCCATTGATATGTTCATTTTTGGGTCCATATGGTACTGAGTTGGAATACAGCTGTATCTAATACTTTTAACTACTTTTTCTTTATCATTGGTGTGCATTGGTGTGCAATGTGCATCATTGCACAATTATGCATTAAAGAAAAGAAATCGGGAAGATAGGACAGTGGTGAAATGGGGCTTCTAAAGTCTGTCAGTTAGCACAGAATCTCTGGAATACATCTGCTACTAAACTGACCCTGTGACGACATGTGTTAATGCAGTTAGTTAATGCATTAATACATTCCTTTTTAGGGCCAGATGCTACTGGGTTTGAATATGACTGAATCTAACACTTTTAAGTACTTTCATATTACTGTTGCTGTACAATGCACACCACTGTAGAATAATGTGTTAAAGAAAAGAAATGGGGAAGATAGGACAGTGGTGAAATGGGGAACAAGCAGGGGGAAGAACAAATGGAGAGCAATACAGGATGTGCAGGAGCAGGGTAGGAAAGAAGCACAGTTATCAATTTCTTCAACAGTAAAAACTGATAATATATGCAGAATAGTATGTAGAATAGAATGAATGATGTGGATAGTCTGAGAGAGAATTAAAGAAAGGTACATTCCCCTGAAAGAAATGTACATGTACCCATATTACAACTGAAGAGAAGAATTTCCAACACCAACAACATTATAATATATTTCTACTAACTTTGAGGGCTACAAATGTGTAACTGAAAGTATATATATTAACAACTTGTGAGTCCTGCTAGTATTTCTATATATGGGACTCCACGAAAAGAAAAACTAAAAGAATAGAATATATAAATCATATATCGACATAAAATGCAGAAATCCCTTTGAATGCTTTAGCTAACATATTATAGACTAGAAAGAAAGATCAGTTTTAAATTTAGGGTGCTTGAGATAATTAATTAATGTGTGGAGATCATGTCATGCAAATTCATTAGAAAGAAGAGAATTATTAATTAAATTTTTTATTTATGTATATCAGATATGGAATTAATTAATCAATATATATATCCAAGCAATAAACTCAGAGCAAGGAGATACTGGACACAAACCATTTTAACCATAATAATTACAAGCAAAAAATGGTTGCATATGTATTGTATGGATACTTAATCATGAAGGGAATTGAGAGGAAAACACACATATACCACACATATAAAATGTTAAAAAAAAATTAAAAAAAATACATCTACAGATCACACAGATATTGATTTATATAAATTTGATGAGAATGTTTAAAACATGTTTTTAACCATAGTTAGAGTCATTGTTTATAGGATATTTTATTTTAACTATGAAATATATATTAAGAACCCAAATGTGGGAACACAACACACAACAATTACATGAACTATGAAATATTATATTATATATTATATGATGATTTTGATTTAAACTACAATTATTAATGATGTATATATATATTTATATACTGCATCTGCATATCAGACTTTTATATTATTATATAGCATAATATTTTAATTAAGATTTTTTATTTTTTTATTTTATATTTTATATAAAGTTTTATTTTATTTTTGTTTAGAATGGGCACTACTAGTATAACTTCTATATCTAAGAGATCTGTTTGGGTAGCTAGCACTTAAATAAAAAATAACCTGTTGTGAAAAAAAAAAAATCATTAGATTACTTTTGTTTGTTTGATTCAATAATTTAATTGAGAGGAAAGAATGCTAATGCTACTACTAACAACAAGAAGAAGTTAGGAAAGAATATGTGTATCGTGTGAAAGCTCAATTTTTTTCTCTGTGTCTGAAGAATAAAAGCTTTTTGGATTATATATATATTCATCATATTCATCATTTTGATTACTTTGATGATTAAACTGAAAAAACTTTTTGGCTCTTAGTTGCTTGATCCACCTGTTTGTTTTTTCTACTATGCAGAATAGTATCTTAATTTGGACTGTAACCTTCAGAGTGAGGAGTGACCACAACACAATCATGTTGTATAGCCAATTGAACTGAATCAAGTGTGTCAAGAAGACAAGTGTATGAAATGGAAAGCTATGTATGAGACTTTTTTTGTGGGATAGGTGCCCATTTTATTTTGGAGAGAGAGGAATGTATGTATGGGTCTGGTAGGTTGGGTAGGTGATTAAGCAATTGCAGATAGACAAGATAAACATGACAAGACACAAGGACAGTGGCAGATGCAACAAGTCAATGGACACCATGGATGGGGTGAGGGTGGGGAGATCCAGGAGCCATGGATGTCAAGCTGGTTGACAGTGAGAACCAACTCCTCACCCACAGATCTGTTATCACTGTCACATCATTATTCCATGGGCTGGGGCATCTCCTCCTTCTCCTCCTCCTGGTCCTACATAAAATGAGGGAGACCAGCCCCTCCATCCATCATAGGCATGTAGCAATACTGTGGTGATAAACTCATGTCCTCTGTCACTTCTCCTTGGGAACCACTGGCCTATCCTCTGGGCAGAACTACCTGAGGGGGCAAGTAGTGCAGGGGCAAAAGAGGTGGTGTTGCCAGGTTGACTGCCAGACTTGTTGGGCAACAGTGCTGGTTGAGTGGGGGCAGGTGGGTCCTGTGAGAAAGGCCTACCCTATTGTGCTGAGGAGTATTTCGTGATGTGGTACACATGGATGACATGGGCACATTTTGACGACACATAAAATAAAACTAAAAAAAAAGAGATAAGGTTTGGGGTGAGACAAAGAAAAGAGACAAGATTAGTACCTTCATATGTAACACACAGAGCCTTGATAAAATTATTTGATTCTATTATCTTACCTTTACTCTTAAGACTACCACCCCCTAACGTATAACTTATTGCTTTTAAGACTACTGGCTCTTAACAGATGCACACTGTATTACAGATTGCAGCAATGACTCCTTTACATGTGCATATATTGCACTTATGCATGTTCCAGTTATCCAGATTACAGTTTACAGCAGAGCCTGTGTGCCACTGGTATAGAGCTTTTACTTTAATGCTTTAAGTTACACATAATTGAAGAATTAACAGCTATTGTATAATTGGGAAGTGTGGTATTTGAACCCACCACCTCTGACTAAAGTCTAATATTGTACTCTTGGTTTGTGCTACAGAATAATACATGTATACTTGCTTTTACAGTTGAGATATGCATGCCCACTTTCATACAACTGTATAAAATACAAAAATAAAATATCTTTAACTTCTGTTGCTACAATAAGAGTAATCTTCTGCTGCATAGGTTCATAGGTTCATAGGTAGGTACTAAGCTATTGGCCCTAGGGCCTATATAAGCCTAATCAAAAAGGTACCTGGGCTTTCGCCACCCAAGAAAATTATTTTTCTGTACCCCTGTCGAGCAGAGCCACATAAATGATCCCCGGGGTGAATTTCCTATTTCACATCCAATCATCAATAATTTTTTTGAAGAGTGCTAATTAGGAGCTCTGTTTGACATAGATAGGTAGTCTGTTCCAGAGTATGGAAAGTCTCTGGGACAGTAATCTATCCCTCCAGGAGGTTCTGTTTATTGTGGTGACAAGGTTTAGGCCCCTACAGCATGTAGCTCGGAGGGATTGGGATTTCTTTAAGTGGAGCATGTCCAACAGCTCTGGGTTTGACATAGCTTTGTATGTTAGGCAGAGATTGCCTCTGAGTAGGCGATATGCAACAGAGTAAAGCTGGAGTTTTTTGTGATGGTCTGCATAGGGCATCTGTTTGAGGCCAGTAATCCTCTTTGTGAGGTATTTCTGTGGCCTCTCCAGTTGTTGTAGATGTCTTGTGAGGTACATACTAAAAGGGAAGCTGTACTCTATAATGGGTCTAATGAGTGATGAATAGAGGGGAACAATGACCTCTTCTTTTCTGGATGAGAAACCTTTTGTGATGAGGTGTGCCATGAAGAAGGATTTCCTGACCACTGTGGTGATGTGATTATCAAAGGAGAGACTACTGTACACCTGTGTCCCAAGGTCTCTTAAGTTTTACCAAAGGGATGACAAGCACTGAGCTTCAGGCCATGACTTTGACACCAGGCATCTGTCTCAGTGAGGCTCTTTAGGATGTCCACATGCAGTCATTTGCAAACTTCATTAGGGCTATCACTGGTCTGAAGTCATTTGGAGTCTGCTACTATTTATACCTAGTTTAGTGAGTTTATCTATAATTCCAGAGTGGGGGATGGTGTCAAAAGCCTTGGAGAGATCTAGATAGGCTGTGTGAACAACCTTACCCTCATCTATGGCTTTGGTGACTGCTTCAAAGAAGTCTATCAGGTTTAGGAGACATGATCTGCCTTTTACAAACCCGAATTGGGTGGGAGTCCAGAGTTTGGAGATTAACAATGTCTTTGTTTATGAGTTCCATGATGATATGTTCCATGGCCTTGCAGACCAGGCTCATCAGGCTAATGGGGGGGTAGTTCCCAGGGTCCATCATGGCTCCCCCTTTGTTAAGTGGGATAACCATCACGGTGTGCCATTCAGTGGGCACAAAGCCTGAGGTGAGGCAATGACTGAACATGGTACTTAGGTGGGGTGCCAGTTCTCTCTGAAGTTCATGTAGAATGCAGCCTGGGATATTGTCACGTCCAATGGATGCTGTGTTCTTGGCTTTGGAGAGTGTGTTTTTTACCTGTGCAGCCATTGAGTACAGGAACTTTGCATTTTTTCGGTATAGAGATGGGCCCTCTAGGGGGTGAGAGGGGGATAAAGTTAGCACTGAACCTATCTGCCATGATGTTGGCAATATCAGTTGGTTCTGTATATTTAACACCATTGTGCTGTAACTCAGAGCAGATCTGAGTGTTGCCATTGAGATTCTTGACATAGCTATAGAATGTTTTATGGTTGTCTTTAGAGTCAGTGGCAATTTTGTTTTTGTAACCAGCTTTGGAGGATTTTATGAGAGATCTCAGCTTCTTACTGAGGTTGACCAGGGAGCTCCTCCAGTCATGGGATTTTACTCTTTTTTGCAACAGTTTTTTTCTTCTGTTGTAGAGTTTGTTTATGGCAGAGGACCACCAGATTGTTTTCCTTTTTTAGGAGGATAACATCTTGGTTCTGTTAGGGATAGCACGATCCATGCACTCGTGTAAGTGCTTATAAAGTGCATTTGTGTAGGATTCAGCAGTCGTACCTCTATTGTCCATCTGTATGGGTGTCTTTAAGTTTGAGATATGCATGCCCACTGAGGCTTAAGAAGTGTGAAGTTGGCTTTGGAGAAGTTTTTTATGGTGGTTTCCCTAATGGGGCGTGGTGGAGGGATATGGATGTCTAAGGTAATTAGCTTGTGGTTGGATCTGACCAATGAAGAATTGACCTCTGGTGTGGAACTCCGGTCTCCCATGTTGGTAATGACCAGGTCTAGGATATTGCTGGCCCTGATGGGGGTGTGAATAAGTTGTTCCAAGGTATTGGAATTTATGAATTCCAGAAAACTTTGAGTAAAAGAGTTGGTACATGAGTAGTTTTCCCAGTTAATGGTGGGGTAGTTGAAATCGCTCATTATTAGGGTGTTGGGATTTACCCTAATATTTTCCAGTGTATCATGAAATTAGGAGTGGGAATCCTGGGGCATGGTGGGGGGTCTGTAGCAAGCTACAATTTGGATTGTGGTCTTGCCCAGAGTTAGTTGCACTTTGATAATCTCGGATGCATTATGCTGTGCAACTAGCTTGGAGTTGTGGATATCCTTAATGAATATGGACATGCCTCAGCCTTTTGTGCTTCAGTCTGGGTTAGGTGGCTGAAAGGTGTGGTATGAATTATAGCCTGGTAATGCAGGGGTGCTCTCTGGAGCTTTGAACCAGGTCTCTGTCACTGCAGAGATGCCGATGTTCTCCATTTTAAGGAGTGCCTTGAGTGAGTGCATTTTGAGGTTTAGACTTCTTCCATTGAGTAGCATTACCCTCAGATTTTGTTGCTTGTACCTGTTAGGGTGGTGAATGTGTCATTTGAACCTTGCCTAAAAAAGGCACTATAGGGGTGGCAGGAGCATTAGCCAGTATCCGGAATCCCATGAGTGACAGGTGCAGGCCATCTCTGGCAAAGCATCATGGTCTGTCGATCATGTCATCCCAGGCAGAGAAATACTGGATTCCCCTTAGAATGACACCAGAAGCTTAGCCAATTGTTGAAGTCAATCATTTTCTCCTTGTACTGTGGTATCATTCTGGGTGATGGCAGGATGCTACTCAGGGCTAGGGTCATACCTGCCTGGGCTACAAGATCAGAGAGCTCCTCCATGTCTCTTTTCGTGTAGTCCAGGGAGGTACGTCTCAGGTCATTCACACTAACATGGACAATGACAGAGTAATATATGCACTTGTTGTGAAGTGACCTGAGTGTGTGCATTATGTGGCAGATCCTGGCACCCAACAGGCAGCTGACAGTAACTTTCTCCTTGTTTAACCTGGTGGGTGGAACATCAGTCTGCCTGACTATAGAGTCACCTATGACTAGAGTGTTGGATACGTTGTTATGCCTTATGGGCTGTGGTTGAGTGGCACCACTGAATTTGTGAGCTATGTGTCATTTGGGTTGTGTTGGGGGGTGGAGTTTGCTTGCGTTTCTGCATTGATGGTCCCTGTTGTTTGGGCAGGTTTTTATTGAGTGCCTCCGTGAATGTAGGTGTGTGTTTTGTGTTTCTATGTGTGCATTTTGGTGGTGTAGGTTTTGAGGGACTATGTGATGAGTATGGTGTTGTGCAAGTGTTTTCCTTCTCCTCTTGACTGTCTAGTCCAGTCTTGGGTGAAGAGAGCTTTGCTTCCAGTTTGGCTATATAAGTGCATCTCTCACAGGTTGTAGTTTTGGGTGGTAGGAGGAGAGGGTTGTCTGTGTACATGAGGCAATTGCTGCATTACCCCAAGATGCCCAGATTCATTAGGTAGACAGGAGAAAACACCAGAAGATGACCCTTAGACATGCCTGGGTAGGTGCTTATTTATTAAGTACTAAAAACTGCTTTCCTCTAAACAAGTGAGGAAAGTTGAGTGCTGTAGTAATTTGTAGCTTATTTAGTGCTTACAACGAGTTCTGGACAAGTGCTGAGCTCAAAGAAACAGATTTGAGTGCTGAAACTAAAAAACTGGCTAGTTCTAAGAAAGAAAATTAAGCTAGAAGGCTTCTCTCCAGCACAGAAAGGTTTGGGGGCTCAGAAGCTTACAAATAGTCCTGGATATAATAAATCTATATGTGGACTAGAGTACTTACAGGAAAGGCAGGAAACACGTTTAGAATTTTTTTTCTTCCCAAATGCTCTCTTTGTACACAGTAGGAGTGCCTGAAATCAGAATATGACCTCACTGCACTCAGTTGAGTGAGCAAATGAGATGGGCCCAGAAGGTGTATCCAAATACAAATTTACAAGAGGGGCATGCAATTTTAAAGCCACCAAGATTAACAACCAAACAAGAACGGGGGATGGGAACTAACTGTAGAGGCACAGAGCCACAAATTTCAGTTCAATTAATATTCAATGAGAAACAAAAATACATAAAATGCAGTACTATATGAAAAAAGTGCGGATAAAAATGTACTTAAATTTGCTTATACAGCCAGTTGATTGCAGGCAGATCTTAGCCGGCCCAAGCTCAAGTATTTAGCAGAGAAAAAACAAAATGTACCACTTATATAAGACAGGACAGCCCCTCAGCTGAAACACAGAATATCAAAGTGAAACTACCCCCCACTGCTATCAATGGCTACACTTCTAACAAGATCTCTGGAGAGACACAAGCTCTCTGTAGAGACACAGAGCCACAATTTTCAGTTCAATTAATAGTCAGTGAGAAACAAAAGTACATACCACATGCCTCCCTCATCTTCACCAATCCAGTGCCATGGGTCCTAACACTGTTCTCCCTTTTCATGGCAGTTGTGGAAAAATCAGAACGGAGCAGAAAACCATTATGAATACCAGTCTTGCCTATATTCAGCTTTTAAGCCTTACAAGTACACTCTCTGTAGTTGACACTTACATATCTGCAGGATGTCCTATGTCCTAAATTCCTCAGTCCAAGCATCAAGGGTACATCTCTTCCTCCTCCTCCTACAGAGGTCATTGTAGTGATTCCTACATTGCTCTCCAGTGTGGGGGATACTGGTGGCACTGGTCACAGCCTAGGCCAAACTATCCCAAGTTTCTGAATTATACTGGGACCAAGAATAGTCTCCCTGAAACAGCCTGGCACTGTTGTGTTTCGCTAGGAGTCTAACAAAAATTGTGGACTCCTGGACACCCCATCTCTGAGTCCTAAATATGACACCCTCTCCATGAATGCCTATCTTGCCTATCATGGATCAAGAGCAATGGAGACTGATGATTTCCCACCAATTCCAGTTATTGCATTTAGTGGGAGTGTGCACAGTTTGAAAATGTTGCACACTGCACACCATAGCACAAACATGGTGCTTCGGGGTGCACACTGCCGAGCAACGTGTTTGTGCAATGGTAAGCGGTGAGCAACAGTGACAATGCAATTTCAAGGTCATCTGATGTACAGGCAGTTGTGTAAGTGTGTTAGTGAAGTGTGAATGCCATGCCAGTCCACAGAGTAGAAATATACTACAAGAATATAGTACACAGTATACCCACAGTACTATATTTGATAATAAATGTGATAAAACATAACAAAATATCTGACACAGTATTAGTGTCTCAGCCCTCAATCATATAAATGCTATAAGCTACACTGTCTCAAGACTTTTAAGTAAAAGTGACTATAGTGGGAAGTGGAGCAACAGTAAAAGTACATGGAATGTGCTGTATTTGAACTCAGGACCATGCATACGTCAGTCCTACTCTTACACCTGTTGCCAAAACAAGGTTAAGAAAACACTTCTGTTGCACTGCATTGCTATGAACTGCTATGTCACAACAGTAAAACAAAGGTTACACACCCTGTACTGGAACCCAGGAAAATCTGTACTCCATCCCTACACTTGCACTTACTGCCACAGAATTAGTTACATGATACGACCTGTTTTATTATTCATTCTTAAGGTCTCGCTGTTAACTGCTACCCAGCATCACTTAGTGGGTTTGCATGATGTTCATTAGTGTTAATTGAATGCATCCAATTTCTATTTTTGGCTGTCTGGGTGCTGTCTGCTGCCTGGGCTCTAGTTTGTGCACTGTTGTGCTTTTGTGCAAACCAAATAAACACAGCCAAACTTATTATTGATTTTCCTTTGTTTCCCGTCTTTGGTCTGATTAGTGCAGAACACAAACACCGGAAAAGAAAAAAAAAGAGAATTAAAGAGAGAAAAGGATTCAAACCCACTACCATCTGGCCCCAAAAAGAAAAGTGTCAATGCATTTTCATGTGCAGCCACTAAATCAGTTAAGCTGCATGTATGTTTCATAGACTCAATAGTAACTGTTAGACTTTAGCAATACATCTTGCATTTGCACACTGCTAAGCAGTGTGCAAAGAGCTGTATTTTGTATGCAAATATAATTTGCTAATTGTTGTGCAATGAAAAACTACATATTATTAAGTAATACTGTTGTTTATTGTCCATTTCGTGTGTATAACGTGACATTACATGTGGAATTTTTTTTTAAAATTAAGGCCCTGTCTCACAGTATGTAACATATTTGCAATACAGCCATGTGTTGCCCTCCCCCAAGCACTGAAACACTGGTGTCTTAGTACTTTTTCCACTTATATATCACCTACACTACATAAAGTAAGGTCAAACGTGTCATATGCAATGCACATCAATCTGGTAATATGCAGAACTACAGCTACTGAGCCATAAGCCTAACAAGTCTTATGTGCAAGGCTAGGGAAGGGATCAGAGTGGACCTTATCCACAGGGACATAATTGACACTCAACACACTTAAGATGACACGTTGAATTTGTCAAGGATAGAGCTTGCCTATTGAACCTCCTGGACTTCTTTGATAAAGACCTGGAAGACCTGGATGACAGATAAAAGGACATACTGCCTGTGTTCAGTTATCCAAGGCCTTTGATAATATCCTCCATTTATGTCTTATAATGAAAATGTCCCATCTGGGAATTAAGCCATACAGTACCAGCCTGATAGGCAACTGGCTCACCAACATAACTCACACTCTCAAAGTTGGAACTGCATCCTCCACTAGCCACTTACCAATGGAATACCCCAAGGATCTGTGCTGGGCCATCGACTACTTCCCTGAAGCACAGGCAATGGTAGGTGGTCTGTGATTTAAAACTTTTGCAGATGACTGTTAATTGGACACACTCATTACAGATTCCTCCAATGATGGTAACATATTACAGCAGGGGCTGACAGAGACAAATGATTGGTTCCAAACTTGCAGATTGAACCTTACAGCAAACAAAGCTTTATTGTCTTGTTTGGCAGTGAAGCACCCCTGTTAATTATGTTATACATAGCACTCCTCTCAGTTCAAACACAGCATTGTGATACTTATGAACATGTGTTCATAGCAATCTACACTTTCATTACTATGTGTCCATAGTGCTGAGACACACATAGTCTGCATTGTGCACATCATACATATGGACATCACATCCAAGACCAGGGAAGTCATAGGTCTATTGTACTCCACCCTTATCAGACCACTAATTGAGTACAAGGCTCCCTTCTGTCTGTATCTCACCAGACCTGAGGACATCTCCAACCTGTTAGCAGACAGGTTTGGCAAAATTTCACACCCCTGTGTCCAGTAATCATACCCCAAAGTATACCTGTCACCAGTTCTCTACCTATTATCTCCAAAGAACAGGTCATAACTGCCAAAAATACAGCCTCTATGGGACCTGCTAACATTCCATACTGCTTACTAAATGGTGTAAATCAAGACTTCACTGGGTACTCTCTTCACCCATGATTTAAGTACTGGCTTTGTCCTGGCACAGTGGAAAACAACAACCATACTCCCCTTGCACAGAGGGGATCCCTCAACCGACCCAGAAAACTGAAGACTTATAAGCATGACCTGCCTTATCTGTAAGGCCATGGAGAGAATCTTCTTGGACTTCACCAGTAAGGACATTGGTGACCTTCAAACTCTTGACCCAACCCAGTTTGGCTTCATTAATGACAGATCATGCAAGTTAAACCTAGGAAAATTCTTCAAGAGTGTCACCAAAGCCCTGAATGAAGGCAAATCACTACATACTGCCTATCTCAACTTGGCCAAAGGCTTTGACACAATCCCCCACTCAGGCATCCATGAGAAACTCACTCAGCGGAGGATTAACCCATATGTCAAAGATGGGTAGCCAACTGGCTCACCAACAGAACATACTTGGGGATTCCACCTGTATCAGCAGACCTGTTAACAGTGGTGTTCCACAGGGGTCTGTGCTGCACCTCCTACTGTTTGTTATCTATTTCTCAGAAATTCAGGTGATAACAGATGGCCTGTGTCACAAAGTTTTCTGACAATTGCAAACTGTGTGCAATCACTGAATCAACAATGTCAACATACCACACAATGGGCTTACATACATAAATGATTGTTGGCAAAGCCACAGACTTAAAGTTAACCCAAAAACATGCAGTATTATCCCTTTCAGCAAAGGTGAGGTACCTGCACTATTAATAATACCCCCTAACTTCCAGCCCAATGGTGAGAGATTTGGGAATGCAGGGTGATAGCAACATCACTTTAATCATCATGTGTAAGGAAGGCCTTTTACTTTGCACACCTCATAAGTAAGGCCATAACACCCAAGACTAAGGATGTTATCAATCCACTGTACTCATCCCTCATCAGACCAATAACAGAGTACAATGGTCTCTTTTGCATGTACTTCACCAGACACCTGCAGCAGCTGGAGAGACCTAAGACATTTCTCACCAAGAAAATCCAGGGACATCAACACATGACCTACATTACAGACTGAAGGCTCTGTCACTGTACTCTGTATCATATAGTCTGCTAAGAAGTGACTTTTTCCTCACCTACAGAGCACTCTCAAACCCTTCCTTAATGGAAATGCTGCACCTCTGCAAATCAAATGGGACAAGACTCACTCACTGCAGGGACTTTAACATAGCCTGCAACATCAGAAGGACAGGCTGGAGAGACAGCTATGTCTCCCTGAGATTGCCACTGCTATGAACCAAACTCCTAATTCATGTGAAACTGAGCTCCTCAATAACCCTATTTAAATGTAACTTGGACAATTGGATGGGAAGTCACAAAATTACCCCAGTAGTTTTACCTATGTCACTCTTAGATGGGGTAACCAGTGCTAATCATGGTTTTGCAAACATGGACTACATATCTTCATCTATAAGGGAACAATGGTACAACTTCACTAGGCTGAAAAGGCCCTACAGCCATTAGGCTAGTAACCTCCTATGAATCTATAAACCTAGAGCCATAATGGTAGTAGCCTCATATAAAACTATGAAGCTATGAACCTATGCAGGCCTGCCAACATCTTGTATCATGCATGTCCTGTTGATGTCATATACTATAAGTTCAGCTGCAGCCTTGCAAAAGTCAGTCTTGTGCTATGGTGCTTGCATTAACTGCTGTGTTCTGTAGTCTGTTTACTTAGATAATTAGGGGTTCTATTCTCACTGCAGTCAGCTGTGTGTGTGTGTGTGTGTGTGTGTGTGTGTGTGTGTGTGTGTGTGTGTGTGTGTGTGTGTGTGTGTGTGTGTGTGTGTGTGTGTGTGTGTGTGTGTGTGCACTCTTGCTTGACATTACAGAGATCCGTTTACTGCAGCATATGGGACACTGTTATTACCATATTCTCAACAGACACTGATGATGTCATCAGCTTTATCAGATTTTTGAATATGCAGTCATCCCAACAGGGCATGGTCAGACACTGGCCTGCAGACCAGGCAGACATCACCTCAAACTATACCAGACAGATTACAGTGACATGCTTTTAATCTGTCCACATAAATCATGGCATGGTTTGCAGGCCTTGTGTTATCTTGCTGAGAAAGCCCTGTTATCGCTGCAGTTGCTGCATGTGTCTGCTGAGGTACATGCAAAAGAGTGCATTATACTGTATTATTGTTCTGATGAGGTTTGACTACAGTGCAGTCTTATATTCCTAAGATCTGAATATAATGGCATGACTAACAAATGTACACCATACGTTTGTCCTGGAGAAAATCATTAAAGACAGAAGGTAGAAAGTAATGATACACATTGTAGTTTCTGACTTCACAAGATTTACAAGTGCATTCATTATAAAGTTGTGAAATTTTGATGCTATCAACTGTCTAACTTTCCAAGGCCAATATAAGTTAAATGTACAATATAAGCAGTTCAGCAACAGAAATTCAGATATACTAAGCACTAAGTTAGCTACACACCCTGAACATCAGGCACAGCTTTTGTATCTCTGAATCCAAAAGATAAAAAAGAGATATGGCACAGTTATCATCACTTGCACAAGGTGTTGTGTGGGGTCATTACAGAGAGAAGTTAGAAAGTAATGATGTGCATTGCAGTTTCTGACTATAAACCCCTTACAAGAGCATTCACTATACAGTTGTGAATTTTTTATGCTGTCAACTATCTAACTTTCCAAGGCCAATATAAATCAAAGGTACAATGAGAAGTTCAACAACACAAATGCAGATATACTAAGCACTAACTTAGTTATGCACTCTAAGCATCAGACACAGCTTTTGTATCCCTGAATCCAAAAGATAGAAAACAGTGATATGACACAGTTATCATCACTTGCACAGGGTGTTGTGTGGGCATGCAGGAAGCCTAGGCTGACACAAAAGGTCAGTGAGTGTGTGTGAGTAAGAAGGAGAACAAAGCAGACATTGGGATAAAACAACAAATAGCTAGTGAGACAAAATGAGTAACAGTTGTGTGTCTGTAGGGGTCTTCCAGGTGAAATCAATGTGTGAGTGTCTGCATGAGCACAGCCAAGCTCTGTGTTAGCTCTACATCTTGGTCTGTCAGACAGACATGAGCCATGCATGGTAGAGGTTGCAGTACATCTTTGTTGTCCCAACCGAGAGAACTGTCTCTGCCAGGAGTTGAACTGGCCTGTCCACACCCATGGTCAGATGCACTACTGATACCTGAACATGAACAATTCCTACTGGATGAGCTCCCTTCATGGAGATGCCCAGGAACATGACCCTATGGCTTGCTACATCTGGGTGTGGACAGCACACTCACTGATGGAGCAGTGGAAGTACTGCCACTATGGGAGCATGATCGGGCAAGGCCACGTTGACAGCAGATGTTGTGGCTTACCTATGCCCAGAAGGATGCTGTTCCCCTCCCAGCAGATATTCCATTACAGACACTGCTCATTCCATGACAGACACCCCTCATTCCAATGTGTCATTCATCTGATCCAGTGAATCAGCAACATGGTGGAGGCAGTCATGCATGTCAGACTGTGCCACATCCACAACCCTGAGCATTTGTCTGGAGCACCTATGGGAATGTACCTGTGGCTCCATGATGGACCTAAACATATGTTGAGGGGCACAGAAAGTGACATCTGCACCAGGTGAAGGACAGACAGCAGACCCCCCTCCAAGCTCCCCTATCAGTCCTCCTGTGTGGCACCTCATCCACGCTTTAGCTACAGCCAGACTCAACAGGCACTGAAGCCACAGTAGCCAAACTTCCCTGATCAATGTCTTTGCCCTCTACCTGTCCAATATGTGTGGACTCAGTGGACTAAGAAGGTGTAGGCCTACTGGCTGTGTCCGAGGGAGATGCAAGGGATAGCTGTATGTCAACCTCTGTGTCAGATTCAACCTCTGCACCCCCCAACTCTGCCTCAGTTTGGCCACCATCATTATCAGAGTCTGCTAATATACTGACATCAGGGGGCACAGGGCCCACACTCCCACTGTCAAGTTCACCTGTGATAAAAAGCTAGAAACATAGGACTACATTAATACCTGCACTACTACAGTGCAATATATGCTAACAAACTAACAGTGCTGACACTATTACAGACAGTACAACAATACACACAACAGGCCTGAGATAAAAATCACACACTAAAATATTTCTTTAAATGGATCAGCAGTACTGGCATAAAAATATTTGGCTTAGCATCTGCTGGAGATGTACTGTGCTGCAGTCCAGATGATCCCAGAAGAAGTTAAGCAAGAGGTAAAGGCAACATCTTCAAAATTATCAGTAACACTGATGGTAATACCTTTACCCCTTTATCTGTGCTTTAACTCTACTTTCAACAAGAAACTGGCAGACAACTCAAACCTAAGCTTAAAACTGTTCCAATCTTCAATCATCATCATCATCATCATCATCCCCTTTTTCCCATTTACATGGGGTCGGAGTATCGTATTAACTGTCGCCAACTCTCTCGATTCAGTGCCACTCTCCTGCCTTCTTCAACACTCATGCCTGACTGTTGCAGATCTTCTTTCACACAATCCATCCACCTCTTTGCTGTTACCTTCTTCCTGTCTGTCCCAAATCTCCCTCACCAGATTGTCTTTTGTTTTTACACATGTGCATACCATCGTAATCTGTTTTCTTTGATCTTTTCTGCAATTGGAGCTACTTTGGCTTCTGCTCTTATGTCCTCATTTCTAGTGTGCATCCTACCACCTTCTCAGGCACTTCATCTACTTCATTTCCATCACCTCTAGCTTCTTCAACTGTTCTGCCTTTACTGCCCAGGTTTCTGTACCATATAGAAGTACTGGTTGCACCACTGTCTTGTACACCTTACTTTTCAGCTTCTTTGGCATTCTTCTGTCATATACTACACCTGATACTCTATGCCAGTTGGCTGCAACCCCTCTTATTCTAGCTTTGACCTCTTCATTCAGACTACCCTTCTCCTCAACCACCCCTCCCAGATACTTGAAGCTGTTTACCTGTTCCACTATCTTCCCATCTATCTCTATTCTCAGCTTCTTCTGATTTCCCCAATCTGCTGCCATTACCGCTGTCTTATCTGTGCTTAGTTTCATCCCATGTGCCTTCAGATTTGCATTCCATTCTCCTATCCTTTGCTAAAGTTCTAGATCAGAGTCTGCCTGTACTGCCACATCGTCTGCATACAGCAGCTTTGTTGCTCTGACCCCAACAACCTGTTTGCTGATGTAGTCCATTACCAGTATGAACAGCAGTGGGCTCAGAGCTGAACCCTGGTGTACACCCACTCCCAATGGGAACCCCTCAGTGAGGCCAAACACTGTTCGTACTTGAGTCACAGAGTCCTTGTACATAGCCTGTACTAATTCTACCAATGTTTCTGGGACTTCAAACCACCGCAGTACTGCCCAGATCAGCTTTCTTGGGACCTTGTCATATGCTTTCTCCAAGTCTAGGAAAGCCCAGTTTGACTCTCTCCTCTTCTCTAGTTTCTTCTCAAGTATCTGTCTCAATGCAAACATCGGGTCAATTGTGCTGCATTCTGATCTGAATCTGAACTGTTCATCTCCCATCTTGCATTCTACTATTCTGTGTATCCGTTTATCAATCACCCTCTCCAGAACTTTCATGCAATGTGGCAGGAGTTTGATGCCTCTGTACTGTCCACAGTTGTGGATGTCCCCTTTGTTCTTGTACACTGGGTATGCTTATTCTCCAGTCATCTGGAATCGCCTTTCTCTCCAAACTTCTCTCCACACTGCAATTAGTACCCTCAGGAGCCATTTCTCCCCTAGCTCACCCAGCATCTTTATCATATCTGCTGTGACCTCATCTGAGCCTGCTGCTTTCTCTGACTTCATTTTCCTTAGTGCTGCTCTTACTTCTTCTAAGCTGGGCTCATTTTCTACTCTCATTGTAGGCTGTTTCTGGGGCAGTACCGCTTCTGTGGGGTTTTCTTCATTCAGAAGCTGCTGGAAATACTCCTTCCATCTGCCTTTGATGTCCAGTGGGCTGGTAAGCAGGTTGTTGCTGGAATCCCTTATGAAGGGTGTCTGACTATCTTCTTTATCTTTCTGTCTTTGCCTTGCAACCTGGTATAGTTTCTTTGTGCCTTTACTTAGTCACTTTCCAGAAGCTGATAGAGTGCCTCTGATGCCCTATTATTTGCTATTGCAACTTCTTTCTTAGTTTCTTTGTTAGCCAACCAGTAGTCCTTCCTAGCTTGGTCAGTCTTTTCAATCTCCCACTTCTTCCTGCACTCCTTCTTTCTTTTGATTACTTCCTGCACTTCTGCATTCCACCACCAGCTTTCCTTATGTACCTTATTTCCCACATATCTTTTCTGTAGTCCTAACACATGCTGTTTTTAGGCGCTGCCACTCTTCTTCAACTCCACCTATTTTCTCCTCTTCTTGAGGTGCTAGAGCCCTGAGTAATTCCTTGAACTGCTGTACTTTCTCTACAGTCAACTTCCAGGTCTTCAGCCTGGTCTCTGTTGACCTTAGAGCCTTCTCTGACCACTGCTTGCAGCTGATTGTGGCAACTACTGGTTTATGCTGTGAACCGACTGTTTCACTCGGGATGACTTTGCAATCATGGATTCTACCCCAGTGCCTTTTCCTTACTAGGAGGAAGTCTACATGAGTTGCATGTTGGCTACTCTTGTATGTGATCTTGTGACGACAGAAGTCTAGAATGGCTTCTCCTATGTGGACCCAGGCAGTCCTCGTATCCTGTTCTGTCTGTCCCGATATGTGCATTCAAGTCACCCATTATTAACACCAATTCATGTTGTCCTGCTTTATCTAGTAGGTCCTGCAACTGCTGTCTGAATGCACTCTTTTCCTCACTATCACAACCCTGCTGTGGGGCATAGGCTGAGATTATGAATACTATTGTATCATTACACTGGAGTCTGATTGCCATGAGTCTCATTAATTCTGATGATATCCCTCAATGACTTCTGTCTCACCACAATTCCTACACCATTTCTAGCCTGTCCACCACCTGAGTAGTAGAGTCTGGATCCCAAGCCAAGTGGCTTTGTTGCACTGCCCTTCCATCTCATCTCTTGGATACATAGGATGTCCAGCCTCCTCTATATCATCATGTCATCCACTTCCTGTCAGTGAACCTACATTCATGTTTGGCAGGTTGGTTGGTTTTATGTCCAGCTTTCACTCAACAGAGCTATCCCAGGTAACCCAGGCTGGGCAACTAGACACCGACCAGCCAGTAGCCTATTGACCCAGGGCTGCTGGGCTTTTATGGCGGGCAAACACTGGCCAATAGGGGCACATATACCACTCCCACCGTTAGCATGGGTCCCTGGCGTGGGTCAGAGAGTAGGCCAGGTCCTCAACCCACTTATCATCGGTAACTACCCATGCCCATTTTTTGGCGACAGTCAACATGACCGAATCACCTAGAGCCATATTTTACATTGTCAAGTGGCTAGCCCTGCCACGGCATGCAGTTTGTGATCCGTGTTCTCCTATCTTGAGGATACTGCGCACCACAATAGATGCCCAAAGCGGTTGGTCTTTTTACAACTCTTCCCCCCATTGGGCACCATGTAGAGTCTGTGCTGCTGCCCACAACTCCATTCATTGGTGAGTTTGAGAGGGAAACACTCAGCATGTTTTTTGAACATGGGAGAAACCCCATGGAGACACAGAGAGAACATGCAAACTCCAAACAGGCATTAGTCGGAGGTCAGGATCGAACCTTGTACCTTGTGCATTGGAGGCGAAGACCTTAACCACTAAGTCATCTGGTCTCTCTAACCCAATCTTCAATCTTCAATCCTCCCTCTGAAAAAAAAGACATGTGACACAGAATTAACGTATTAATTTTAATTATTTTACTATACAACAGTATTCAACTGTTCAGATAACAAAACCTACCCGGAAGCTCCTCCTGGAAAGTGCTTATTGTCTCAGAAGGTATTGCACCCACATCCAGGATATGCTGTACTGCGCTCTCCAAGGAGTAGTTGGATATCTAATATTTGCAAGGAACTCTTCATTTGGGGTTAGTGGTTGTTCCCTAGCAGGGCCTCCTCCAGTAACCATTTGGTTCATGGCCCATTGCAGCTGCTCATCTCTGTGCAGATATTATAATTTCAGTGGCCCTGTGGTTCACCTGTTCAGATGTTCTGCCATGGCTATGCACGGCATTGTGGTTTTTTACAATCTGCTGCCATATTCTCATCCTCTGTGCCATATCAGCCCATCCCCTTTCCAGGAGAAAAGCACCATGTTGCCAAAACCCTTTGATAATTACTTGATTTTTGGCATCAGTAAAGGAGGGGGTCTACATGGATTGACACGTCTGAGTCGTATACTTATAGGTGCCTTAAAAGACAACAAAAGTATAATACACATTAAGTATTTATTTATTATTTTATTTTACATTTGTTGACCAGGTGCGTCTGACTGAGCTAAAGCCCTTTTTCAGCGGAGGCCTGGGGAGAAAAGATTCAGATAGTACAAACAATTAAAATAGCATTGAGATATTCTTCTTTTTCTTCTTCTTTCAGCTGCTCCCATTAGGGGTCACAACAGCAGATCAACTGTTTCCATTTCTTCCTGTCCTCTGCATCTTGCTCTGTCACACCAACCACCTGCATGTCCTCTCTCACCACATCCATAAACCTTATCTTAGGCCTTCCTCTTTTCCTGTTACCTGGCAGCTTCATCCTTAGCATCTTTTTCCCAATATACTCTGCATCCCTCCTCAGCACATGTTCAAACCAGTGTAATCTTGCCTCTCTGGCTTTATCTCCAAACCTTCCAACCTGGGCTGACCCTTGAATATACTTATTCCTAATCCTGTCCATCCTCGTCACACCCAGTGCAAATCTTAATATCTTCAATTCTGCCATGTCAAGCTCTGACTCCTGCCTTTTTGTCAATACCACTGTCTCCAACCCATATAACATAGCTGGTCTCATGACCCTCTTGTAGACCTTCCCTTTCACTATTACTGGTACTCGTCTGTCACAAATCACTCCTGACACTCTTCTCCACTCACTCCATCCTGCCTGTACTCTCTTCTTCACCTCTCTTCCACACTCTCCATTACTCTGAACTGTTGATCCCAAGTACTTAAACTCATCCACCTTCATCACCTCTACTCCCTGCATCCTCACCATACCTCTATCCTCCCTCTCATTCACACACATATATTCTGTCTTAGTCCTGCTGACCTTCATTCCTCTTCTCTCTAGAGCATATCTCCACCTCTCCAAGGTCTCGTCCACCTGTTCCCTAATCTCACTACAGATCACAATGTCATTTGCAAACATCATATTCCACGGGGACACCTGTCTGATCTCGTCTGTCAACCTGTCCATCACCATTGCAAATAAGAAAGGGCTCAGAGCTGATCCTTGATGTAATCCCACCTCCACCTTAAACGCATCCGTCACTCCCACCGCAGACCTCACCGCTGTCACACTACCCTCGTACATATCATGTACCACTCTTATATACTTCTCTGACACTCCTGACTTCCTCATACAATACCACAACTCCTCTCTAGGCACCCTGTCATATGCTTTCTCTAAATCCACAAAGACACAATGCAACTCCTTCTGACCTTCTCTGTACTTCTCCATCAACACTATTCTGGTAGTTGCAAATCCCATACAGTAGTTACAAAAGTTTACAAGCCTAGAAACAAAAGGCAGATAACAACTAAAGCATAGAAAGTAACATGTAGCAGTTAAAAAAAAATACTAATCTAAGAGCAAAAAGCAGAGTATAACAAAAGCTTAGGAAGTTACATAAAAAGCATAGGATGTAAGCTATTTATTCTATGTATTATGTATTACATAAACAGTAGCAGTAGCTCCCAAGGTGTTTGTAAATTTGAAAATTAGAGAGAATGTTTTTAATAGTTAGGGGAGAAGGAATGGAGTAAGTAGAGCAGAGGAGTTAGAGTGATTATGGGGAGTAAAGTAAGGAGTAATAAACATAGATAGTTGCTGTATAAGTTGATTGTGGTCAGGGAGGGTGCGAACAGTGGCAAGTCCAGTGTCTTATAAAGTACTCTTTGGTGGCTGATTTAAATTGTTTGGGATGTGTAAGGTTCCTTATTTCTAGTAGGAGCTTGTTCCATGCAATAGAGGGGTGGTAGCTATATAAGTTGCACCCAGTCTTTTATTTGGGTTTGTAAACATTTAATAGGTCTTAGAATGAGCTTCAGAGATGACTTGTAGGGGAATAGTGGGAGAGGAGGGATGATAGAGCTGGGCAGAAAGCTGGCTGATATAGAATGGAGTGTATGATTCGGAGCTGAGATTGGAGAAACAGGTGAGGTAGCTGAAGCCAGTTCAGGTATTTTAGGGAAAGACAGGGGTTGAGCTGTGAATCTAGTTGTCTTGTGATAATCGATTCTAGCTTGGTAAATAGGGAGGAGTTCAGATTTGTGAGTATGTGAGAACACTAACTTAAGCAAGATAGATGGTAGGCATGTGTAAGGGTAATCACAGCTTCAGTGGTGAGGAATTTATTATTTCTATACAGGAGTCCTAGCTTTTGATGGGTTTTTCTGATGCAATTATTTATTTGTAGATCAAATTTTAGTTGATCATCAATGGTAATGCCAAGTAGTTTTGTGCTAGATTCGATTTCTATAGGAGTATTGTTTAGGGACATTATGGAGAGGGAAGATTTTATGTGGCTAACAGATTTAGGAAGACAGAGTAGCAATTTTTTTTTGGGGGGGGTTGAGGATGAGGTGGTTATTTGTGAGCCATGTCTCTACTGAATTAAAGGATGACTGGGTAGTTGATAGGAGTTCTGAGTGTGAGTTGGCAATAGTGATGACTGTAGAGTCATCTGCATATTGGACAATGGTAGACTGAGGACAAGAGGAGTAAAGTAAGTTGGTAAAGATATTAAAAAGTAGTAGTCCAATGTATCCTTTGGGGACACCCATTCTTACTGGAAGGGGAGTAGATACTGCAGAGTGCCATCTCACTGATTGCGGCTTGTCAGTGAGGTAGCTAGAGAACCATGCAACTGTATCAGGGGAGAAGTTAAGGTCTGTTTGTTTAGTAGCAGATAATGAGAGACAGTGTCAAAAGCCTTTGGGTCAAGGAATAGACAAGATATGAGCTTATGATCATCTTTGGCTAGAGTAATAGTGTTGAGAAAGGATATTAGAGCTGTGGTGGTACTATGCTTGGGGTGGAAATCATGCTGTGTAGGAGTGAGCAGTTTTTCCTGTATGAGTTAATGCATAACTTGCTTGTTTATGGATTTTTCAAGGACTTTAGAGAGAGGGGAGAGAACAACAATAGGTCTGAAATTAGACATTTCTGAGGAGTTACATCCTTTATGAATAGGAAGAGTGTAGAACTGTTTCCAGATGGATGGAACTTTAGATTCACAGATGAAGTGATTTATTAGGATAGATACAGGCAGAGCAAGAGAGTGAGCAGCAATCTGGAGAAAATATGAAGGGATCTTGCCATCAGATACAGAACATGGTTTGAGCTTAGAGACAGAGTTTTGATATAGGTAGTGGGAACAGGTTTAAGAGAGAAGGTGTTTATTGAGTTAGTAGTTGAAGAAGGTTCAGGGAAGTTAGTAGTATTGGTGTTTGAGGGGTTTGGGTTAAATAGTTTGGAAACTGATTCAATAAAATAGATGTTGAAGGTGTTGCAGTCTCTTCTGGTGACCTGTCTGGACATTGATTAGGTGAAGTCGGGTTGCCAGGCTGTAGTATCTGGTTTATAGCATTCCAGAATGTTTTGGATCAGGTTGTAATTTTGTTGAGGGATTATAGTAGAAATCTTTTTTGTCTTTGTGATGAGCTTTTTTGTTTGATTTATAAGTTCTTTATACCTTTGCAAGTCAGCTGGAAGTTTAGATTGTACGCATATTTTCCAAGCCCTGGTTTTCATGAGGGTGTGAGTGGTTTTAGATAGCCAGGGTGATATGTTTGCTTTAATCCAAACTTTTCTGGGTGGAGCTAGTGAATTTAGAATGCTAAGGAAAGTTGAGTTGAAGGCTTTAACTGCATTGTCTAGTGGGAGCTGGTGAGGAAGTTCCAGTTAACTCTAAAGAGGAGAGTTCTAAATGTATCAGGGTTAAAGTTGGAAAGTTTGTGGCAGGTAATAAGCCTGTGTGGTTTAGAACAATGGGGAGTATATCTGAGCACTTTTATTGTTGAGTGATCACTCAGGGAATCCGGAAGTGTTTCTGGATTATGGTATTTACAAGTATCCAGTCTATCCGGGAGCTTGGAGAATGAGAGTTATTAGTGTGGGTAGGTTGAGATTAGTTTTGTAAATCCATATAGATTTATATGATGCGGAGAGTTAGGATTGCTGAGGGTTTGCCAATTAATGTTTACATCCTCAAGAAGGATGGTTTTATTAAGGGTATTTTGGTACAGATATGAGAG
Source organism: Protopterus annectens (assembly GCF_019279795.1). Classification (NCBI taxonomy): domain Eukaryota; kingdom Metazoa; phylum Chordata; order Ceratodontiformes; family Protopteridae; genus Protopterus; species Protopterus annectens. The sequence goes on from NC_056739.1 coordinate 1,606,466,122, forward strand.
TATATTTTCCAGTAGGGAATGCTGTCCCCTGGCAGAATATAGATGGCTACTACTGTAATGGTAATATAGTCGTTAAGTTTAAGGTTTGCAGACAGTACTTCAGCAGGTGTAAAGGAGAGAACTGGTTGCTTAGGATGGGAGAGACTGAGGTTATTTGAGTAAACTATAGCAACTCTGCCACCTTTTTAGTTTAAGCAGTCTAGGTGAAGTATGTTGTATCCAGGGGGGGAGAATGTCTTTATCTACATATTGGGGTTTAAGCCAAGCTTCAGTTACAGAGATAACATTTGGGGTATGATGAGATATCTATGCATGAAATTGGCTTACTTTGTTAAGGATACTTCAAGTACTGATAGAATAAAAAGAAATGTGTTTATTCATTGTGGATGACTGGCTAGGATTGGGAGAGGTATTTATTAGGGTGTTAAAATTAGTAGTACGACCTGGATTTGGATGTATGTCACCTGATAGGAACTAGGTCCTTGGGAAATAGTGAGGGTTTATTTTTAGTGGGTAGGTGTTAAGGTATTTTGCCTTGTTTTTAGATGTAAGAGGGAGGGAGAGATGAAGTTTTATTTTAGGGAATAGGATATTCATAGGAAATATAGATGTAGAGATAGTTACTGAGGGTAAGAGAAGATATGTGAGTAAGGGTTGGTGGGGACTTTATGAAGAGTGGTTAAGAGTATAGGAGATGATGTAATAGCATGTAGGAGGAGTAGTGGAAGTAGGAGTAGGGCAGAAATGACTGAAACAGGCATTTTTGAAAAGGGAAGATGTATTACAGTTGGGAGAAGGTAGCCAGATGTGATAAGTGTGACAGGGTTGAGTGTTTGGGAAAGGTTAATAGATAAGACGAGAAGTTATTGAAAGAAGAGTCTAGTAGAAATAAGCTGCTATGACCTAAGGTATATTAAGAGTAGGCTGTGGGAGTTTGCTTTGGTATAGGAAGGGGAGGAATTTGAGGATGGGAGGAAACAGATGGTTAGGTATAAAGGAAATGATATGGGAGAGTGGGTGGAAATGGGGGCAGGAGAGGAGCGAACTGACCCTGAGTGCAGCAAGGGCAAATGGAGTGGGGCTACACCTGAGGATTCAGAAAAAAACAATCAAGAAACAGATTGAGGGAAACGTTGTTAATCAACATAAAGATGGACAAGCAGTAGACATTTCTCTTTAACTTTTCTTTTAGCTGGCTGTCTTTTGGATTAATGGGAAGGTGTTGAAGCAGTAGGGGGTATGCCAGATAATATTCTTATTTATTTAAAACAGCAATTTTAGAGATTTGGATGGGGAGGGTGGATAAGATCAAGTCAGGAAGTGGAAAACAGCAAGGCGTTCATGATAGTGTCCTCACCGCGGCTATCTAGGTTTACAAGTCTTTTAATTTTAGCTAATTTGTTTAAATGTTCTAATGACTGTGGCTGTTAGTTACATTCACATACTTTGCTTAATATCGTATTGAAACTGTATGTAGATTGTTGTTTGGAGCTGGGTTCGTTCTTGGTTATGGCTAGGCCAGGAAGAATCACTGGCTTTGTTTGCAGCTATATTCTGAGTAGTTATGGGGGAAAGTCTAGGAGGAAAGGAGAAAAATCAAGATAAAAGAATAATTATAAGGGAATGCAGTAAGGGAATTAAACTGTCAGACAGTATTCCAAAGCATCTGGTAAAAAACAAAAAAAAAAACAAAAACAAATTGCAGTTTACACTTAAAGATAGTACAACCACTATATTAAGTTAGAGATACTGGGTGTGTTTTTGTAGCGTGGACAGATTTAAAAAGACTTTAAAGTACAGACTGTACGAGTGTCAGAACAGCTTATAACACAGTCACACTCTGCAGACCATATTAGAAACACCTAGTTTTACTTAACATTTACATTCTAAATCATACAAGCTTATGTAAAGAACTAATGCAGCTGCTAACCACTTGTGGTGTAACAGTATTAGAGAAAAGAGCAACAACCAGCATTCATAAATACATTTACAATGTAATTCTTGCCAGAAACTTATTTCTCATGGCAGCAGGAAATAAAAGCAAGATGCAACAGTAACTATTTCAAGGATTACAATATATTACACTATGCAGCATGGCAGCAAATGTCAACCTAATTTAGGTTCTAATCATCTGTGCTTCCAGTTCAGTTATTACAAAACATAACTACAAACTAACTGTTTCCAGATGAAACAGAAAAGGTAGCCAGTCAGTATTACCTACTGGAGAAACATAAATCAGTCTACTGATGTGAAATACTAACAACAGGCAGGATGCAAAACAAGGAGAGTAACAAGAGCAACATATTCTTATTTGTGCCATAGTAGTAGCTTACCTTTGCCCCCCACCCAAAAGAACAGTCCATTCTTGTTTGTGCCATAACAGTAACTCACCATTGTTTCCTCCTTCAAAAGAACAGTGCACCCTGTATGTGCCATAACACTAACTCACCTTTGCTCTCCCTCAAAAGAGCACTCTATGCTTGTTTTTGCCATCCAACCTGCCCTTCAGTTGTTGGCAACTGCATACCATAGTATTACCAGTTAATATCCTCACACATTATAAGGCCAATGATGTAGAATGGCTTACATACTGTATGTGTCAGAGTACTGATCAAATAACTGATAAATGACCAAGAAGCACAGAAAGGTAAGACCAAGCTGTATATTTGCGATAATCATAACAGGTTGTATTATCACTAAGTGCACTATATCCAAATATAATAAACATATTAAATGGACAAATAACAGTTTATGGTTTGATATTTGTGTATATTCTGTTGCATTTGACTGTTTGAAAAATGACTTCATTTCTTTGCTGCAAAGCTGTTTGTGTGACAAAGAGGGATAAGGCACCCAGCTTGTTTTCTGAAGGTGAATTGGAGTGAGAGTTGAAATCCAGGCCTATGTAGAAATATTTCATGTGTACTAATATTTTCTACTTTGTATGTCATAGGTTGCTTTTCTTCATTTCAGGTATTTCTCCCTCTTTAGTGAATAAGTAGACCACCCGGAAAGTAGACAGCCAAAAATAGAAACTGGACACATTCAATCAATGTTATTGCCTGTGGCAGCTGATATACGTGTAGGGCTGGAGTAGAGATGGTCCTGGAGTCTAGTACAGTTTGTTTTACTGCTGTGACATTGCAGTTTATAACAATGAACTGAAACATGAACAGCTATTATTTCACTTCTCTTGTGGCAAAAGGTGTTATTGTAGGAATGTCATGCATTTAGACCTGGGTTCAAATACAGTATATTTCATATACTTTTACTGTTGTCCCACTTCCCATTATAGTCAATCTCACTTATAACACTTGGCATAGTGTACATGATATTAATTATACGTAAGAGGGCTGAAATGCTAATATTGTGTCCGTTATTTATTTGTTTATTTATTTATTTATCTATGTATTATCATATTTATTATTATGTGTATGACTGTGAGTATACTGCATACTATATTTCTGTAAGTACATTTCTGCTCTCTGGACTACCATGATCTTCACATTTGTCAAACACATATACACAAATGCCTGTACATGAAGTGACCTTGAAACTGCATTACTTGCCACTGTTGCATGATGGTAAGTGGTGTGCAGCAATTTCAAAGAGTATGCACACTCCAAGTAAATGCAATAACTGGAATTGGTGGGAAACCATCATTCTCAATTACTTTTTATCCATGATACACATCACAGACATTCATGGAGAGAGTGTGAGATTTAGGGCTCAGAAATGGGTTGTCTGGGAGTGCAAGATTTTTGCTGGACTCTTAATGAAACAGCACAGTAACAAGTTGCTGCAGGGAGGCTATTCTGGGTCCCAGTATAAGTCAGAGGCTTGGTATACTTTGGTCCAGGCTGTGACCAGTGCCACTGGTATCCCCCACACTGGTGAGCAATGTAGGCAGCACTACAACTTTTAAACGAAAAGCAAAACGGCTATACAGGTAAAACCCAGTATATAAAAAGAGAAGTATATGAGAGAAAACACTATACCGGGTACCACACAATAACGTCTTTATTTAAACAAAATAAAAAGGAGAGGTGAGGCGCGCGCAACCTTCGTTGCTTCATCAGACAAAGAATTAACTGTTCAACTGCTTGTTTTATATCACTCTCAGTCAAAAAATTTTTTTCCAATTAGTGACATCATACAACTTTTGAAAATTTAAAGGCATATATGACAAGAATATTGTAAAATACGCATATGAATATAAAATATATATACAAAAATGTAAAGTATGTTCATATTTATGCATATCTAATTTAAAACAGCACTACAACTTTGAGGGAGGAAGAGGGGTACCATTGATGCTTGGATCAAGGAATTTAGGATGGAGGACATCCCATGGATGTGTAAGTATCAGCTACAGAGAGTACTTGTAAGACTTAAAAGCTGACTATAGGAAAGACTGGTATTCCTAATTTTATTCTGCACTGTTCTGTTTTTTTCCATAGCTGCCATGGAGAGGGAGCACAATGTTAGGATGAATAGCACAAGATTGGTGAGGATGAGGGAGGCATATGGTATGTATGCAACAGAAGAGTAGTACTATTGTAGCATTAGATGTTAAAGATACCTTGTTTGGTATTTTATACTGTTGTATCAAATTGACCATGTATAACTCAAATGTAAAAGCAAGTATGTATGCATTATTCTGTAGCACAAACTAAGAGTACAATATTAGACTTTGGTCATAGGTGGTGGGTTCAAATACCACACTTCCAAAGTATACAGTACTGTTATTTCTTCAATTATGGACAACTTAAAGGTTTAAAGTAAAAGGTCTATTCCAGTGGCACACATGCCCGGCTGTAAACTGTAATCTGTATAATTGTAACACACATATGTGCAATACATGGACATGTAAAGGAATACTTGCTGCAATGGAGTCAAATAATTGTATTAATGCATTGTATGTTACATATGAAGGTACTAATCTTATCTCCTTTTTTTTCTCTCACCCCAACCCTTATGTCTCTCTCTTTTTTGTTTGTTTGTTTTATATTATTATGTGTCATCAAAATGTGTTCTTGTCATCCATGTGTACCACATCACAAAATGTTCCACAGCACAGCAGGTTAGGACTGCCCCACAGGATCCACCTGCCCTCATTCCACCGGCCCTGGCACCATTGCCCAGCATGTCTGGGAACCAATCTAGAAGCACCACTTCTGCTGCCCCTGCACTACCTGAACCCTCAGGTAGTCCTGGCCTGAAGAATAGTCCAGTGGTTCCATCTGGAAGCAGTGGCAGAGGTGGTGAGTTTATCACCTGTGCTGAACTGGGTTGTGTGCTGCACTGTTGATGCATGCCTATGCTGGATGGAGGGACTGCTCTCCCTCATTTTATGTAGGCCCAGGAGAAGGAGGAGACATTGAGTGCTCCAGCTAGTGGTGGAGTGAGGTGACAGTAATGACAGCCCAGTGGGTGAGGACTCAATTCACACAGTCACCCAGCCTGATGACCATGGGTCCTGGATGTCCCCACCCTCAGCCCATCAATCGTGTCCACTGACCTTTTGTGTCCATCACCATCCCTCTGTCTTATCTTGTTTGTTTTGTCTATCTGCAATTGTTTCCTCATGTACCCAATTAACCATACTCAGTTATACTTACATCCCTTCCCCAACATTCCTCTCTGTCTCAAAAAAAATGGGTACCTGATCCACAAAAAAATAATTGTCCCATACATAGCTCTCCATTTTGCACATGTGTCTTCTTGACACACTTGATTTGCTACATCAGATTATAGAATATGATTGTGTTGTGGTCACCCCTCTCTCTGGAGGTTACCATTCACATTCAGAAATAGTATGCATATATTATCAGTTTTTGCTGGTGAAGAAATGGATAGCTATGGTTCTTTCCTATCTCTCTCCTGCACATTCCTATATTGCTTTCATTTGTTCTTCCCCCTGTTTACTCCCCATTTAATCACTGTCCTATCATCCTCATTTTTTTTCTTTAATGCATTATTGTGTGATGGTGTCCATCATGCACAAACACGCAGCAACATTAATATGAAATAACTTAAAAGTGTTAGATTCATTTATATTTGAACCCAGTACCATCTAGCCTCTAAAAGGAACGTATCACTGCATTAACTGCATTAGCATGTGCCCCACAAAGTCAGTTAAGTAGTTAGGTATAGTCCTGAGACTCAGTACTAACTGTTAGACTTTAGCATCCCCATTTCACCTCTGTCCTATATTCCCCATTTCTTTTATTTGACGCATTATTGCTTGATGGTGCTCATCACACAAAAATATGCAGCAATGGTAATATGGAAGAACTTAAAAGTGCTAGATTCAGTTGTATTTGAACCCAGTACTATCTGGCCCCAAAAATGTAACCTATCAGTGATTTAACTGCATTAACATGCTGCCACAAAGTCAATTAAGTAACAACATGTGTATTCCACAGACTCATTACCAGCTATCATACTTTAGCAATGCTGTCAGTGGAATAGTTTCATGACATTACCTTATGTACTAATCATTCTTAAGCCCCACCTTTTGCCCATCACACAACACCATCCAAACAAGTTAAGCACAGCCACATCTTCCATTCATTCCTCCGTTGCCTGTGATTGAGCTAAGCACTGCCTCACACAAACAATGGCCAAAAAATAATAAAATAATAATAAAAAAATGACATGGAAAACGTAATTTGCATGCAAATGAGTAGGAGGCTGGATGTTAATGAAACAGAACCTGTGAATTGTATGCTGCTTGCTTGCCTTTCTGACCTTGACAGACATACTTGTAACACTTTGTCAGTCTAACCTGACACACCACTTGTTGTGAGCATTCACAGTTGCCATCCATGCACTGAGGGAGTGCCTTATGATGTTTACATCTGCTATACAGAACCAAGGATTTGGGATTCAGCAACTCTGATGAGTTCAGACCTCATTTACATATTCACCATGCTGAGACCCCTTAATCTAAACCAGAAGGAAACCGTGGAGCTATGGAAACTGAAAGGGAGCCAAATTGTTTGTGTTAGACACAGAAGCGAGGATATTACTTTGGGATATATCATGACAGAGGAGTATTGATTTTTAGATGATATGCCTGCATGTCATCAGCTACTTATTGCTTATGCTGACATATAACTATGAATAGTCTGATTAATGTTTTTATGTTTCTTTTGATTAGTACACACTTTCACACTTTTATCTGTCTGCATTACTTGCAAGTGTACTGTGCATTTGGGGGTGGGGCAGCAATGCTGCATTTGTGTTATTGCACAAAAGAGGATTATATTGCTATTGCTACTCTTCTTTTGTTGCATCCAGCCTACTGTCTCATGTTGAGATCAGTTCTGTACAAATCTCACACATTTTCCTTTTTAATCTGTCCATGTAGACTCCTTTGCATGGTTGCATTCCAAAAGTTTTGGAATTCACGGGGAACCCCTGCATGGAGTCTACATGGTTGCTTTATAGCTTGTTGAATAGTTCCAACATGTTGCCTTGGTTGATTAGCATGTAATTCAGCTGCTTATGTAGTAATTAGCATGCCACAGTGTTTACCTTGTTTGTAAGGGGTGCTTACTGAATTTAAAAGTTTCCATGGCAGAAAACCACTATGTAGGCTTTATTGAATCCCACATATGGTCTCATATCTTACGGGTCTATGTGAAAGTTACCACATCTCCAGTGTCTATGAGTGAAAAATGTATTTCTGCTTATTAGGTATGCCTTTGAACAATGCTTCTTCAGAATGATTTTTCTTAATGTTTAATGTCGTCACGGCTGAGTTATTAAATAAAATAATGGTATGCAAATTCCAAACTTGTGGCCAAAACCTGGTTAAGAAAAGAAAGAACTTCCAGTTATCCTTTGTAAATCTACTATCAGATTTGTTTATTTATTTATTGACATTTTGATTGTCAGGAAAGTCTGAATAGGTAGAAGTTCATTTTCAATGGAGGCCCACAGAGAAAAACTACAAATTATTACAAAACATTTTAAAAACAATAATTTGCAATCTTTAAAAATTAAACAAACATTTGCAGTTTAAATAATTATAACAAATTAGGCATGACATAAAAACATTGGTTAATAATTGATGCAAGTTATATAACAATCATTTAATAGTTAAAGAAAGTTGATATATTTAGAGAGAAAACACACAAAAGTAAGCCAGCACCAGCTAGGAGGGGTCAAGAACAAATTTTACTGTAGTCAAACCACAGTCAGCAGACCAGTTGGTAATAGATGTCATGATTTTATCTATTATCAACCGGTCTGTTGACTGTGGTTTGACTACAATAACATTTGTTCTTGTCCCATCCTAGCTGGTGCTGGCTTACTTTTGTGTGTTTTGGACTGCTTTATGAGCCTTTGCACCTGCCATCCATGCAGTTCCATTGTTGTTTGGATATTTAGAGAGAAAGTCAGGGAAAAGAATTTGGAAGAAAGGTACTTTTCCATTATCGGGGCAACACTTTGAAGTTCAACCTGGTAGTGGATATTAACAACAGCTGATGTAATATGTTCTATATTTTGTATTAAAAATAAAATTGTGTCTTATTTTATAATAAAACAAGTCAGTGAAGTAATCAGTGCTGCTTATGTTTTTGTGCTTGTCATTTTGGCTTCCTCCTCACAGTATTACTCATTTTGTCACATCTCATCACTGGTTATGTAATTCTTGTGTCATGCTTGTATTCTGGCCTTTCTTGTGAGAGTGCTACTGATTTTGCCAGTGATGTTGTTTTGTTGTTGCATTGGGCTTTTCATTTTGCCTTTGTTATCGAACTGTTACTGATTCCCTCCAAGTAAGTGATGCTTCTACATACAGTCATCCAAACATGCAGTGTTACTTCATAAAAATGCTTAATGGGGCAGCAGGCAAAAATAATACTTCTGAGCAGGAAGTGGAAGGGACGCTTAAAGTATCGACCATAAAATCTGCCTGATCTAGGGAAAGAAATTAGTCATCTTAATATTTAAGATGGGTAATTTCTTTCAGTGAAACAAATCCCAACAAACAGATTCATAATGGAATTTTGTGCTTAGTGGTGTGTGGACATCTAGCTTAACGTACAAAGGTGTGTGCTGCATAGTCTGTGAGACACTTACTTGTGTGAACTGCAGCAGTAACCTGCTTGTGGGTTATACAAATTAACACTTTACAGGAAGACTTGAAAGCAAAAGTGATGACCAAACTGTGAAAATCAGTCCTCGTTCTGCCGTAGATGGCAGGAAAGAGCCAGAACTGCCTTAATTTCTATATTTCGGAGTTGGACGTCCTCTGCAGCTAATGTTAGATTGGGGCTTGCCTTGTGAATGGTCACTTGCTTGAAAGTTTCATCTTGTTCTGTTCACCATATTACTAGGTCTTGAAAGACAAGCAGGTGCAAGACTTTCTGTATTAAAGACATTAAGCTGTTTTCAAACAACCACCTGGTACAGGTCACAGAAAGCGATGAGGTACTATAAGCAGCACTGACTTCACATCAACTGCACATTTTGCCTGCTACCCCGTTAAAGGAAAAGTTCCGAAAGAAGAAAGGAGCTAAGTGAAGAAGGGATAGTAAGAAGTTATAAGGAATGAAAATGTACTTTTTCACATTTAGTTATATAGTTTATCCTGATCATATCATGATTTGTAGGAATTCACTGAGAATATTTTATCATGTATAGATACTTATATAGATGTTTATATCTATAGCTATCTATCTATATATCTATATATATCTAGGACCACTTTACTGAAAGTTCACTTCACTCATTTCTTTGAAACTCATTTCGTTGAAAGTCATAAATTACCTTTTCCCCACTGCAGTATGACCCTGGAGTTAGTATATAAAGTAAGGGGTGTGTGGGGGGCACAGCCCCCCACATTTGGGGGTGTGGGGGCGTAGCTCCCCACATATTATAAACATTTTAAACTATACACAGTGATACTTACAAGTGCAATAAATTGCTTCCAAAAGAGAATATATAACCAAGATATGTGGGGGGCTGTGCCTCACACTCCCTCTTACTTTATATACTAACTCCAGGGTCACAGTACAGTGGGGAAAAGGCCATTTATATTATTTCAGTGAAGTGAGCTTTCAATGAAGTGGTCCTAGTAATTTCAGTTTAAATCAAGTGAGTTTTTAATCAACCGTAGTAGACCCATATATGACTGTGTAAGTACATATATTTACAGATTAATGAGTGGTCATATATTTAACTAAGAACAAGCACACTAGGTATCATGTTGGTGTTATATGTTTCATGTTCAGTTTTAGGGATTTGTGTGCCTGCCTATTTTGAGGAACTCAGATGCTGATATTCATGCTGTCTGTGCTTATTACAAGAAAATGTAACTTGATTGACAGAATTGCTGTTTCAGCTTTAATCAAGCCCTTTAATGGTGATCTTTTGAGTCAGAGTTGCATGTCATGGCTGCAATGGCTCTGTTGAAAAACTGCTTCAGTTGCAGAAACCTGCAATAAATTGTATAAACAGCAATGTGTTTCAAAATGGAGAATGGTTTTCTCTTGAAGCTCATTCTACACTGATTAAATAGTGTTATTGTTTCAGCTTTCCAACTGTATAATATGTTCCTTTGGTGAAATTGCTTTTTCAGAATGCAGGTTGCATATATTTATTTTCTCTGTCAAAAAGATGTTCCAGTTCTCTATACCTGCAACATACTGTATAAACTTTGATATACATCAAGATGATGAATGTCATGTTTGTTTATCTTGTATATGTTACATGTAGTCTTTAAAGTCTAATTTTGTCATTACTATGGTCATGTTATGTATTTAATATATCTGAAAAAATTCTTCAATAAAATTTAGTTTAAAAATCTCTTTACAAAACATGCTAACAGGAAGGTACAGAAAGGTCTGGTCTATGACACTAAAACACTGTCTGATTTCTGCTAGCAGCTGCCAGTGGTTATTCTGTGGTATAAAATAGTTTATCAGCAGATCAACAGACCTGAAGTAAATATGCTTTCTGAAGCATATGCCGCGGTGGTATGGCGGTAGCATTGTTACCTCACAGCAAGAGGTTCTCCCGTTCGATTCTCGGCTTGGCTTGGGAGTGCCTTCTGTGTGGAGTCTGCATGTCCTCCCTGCTGTTGGGTAGCGTTCGAAAGACATGCATGCGTTGGGCATCGAGCTGGCACCTCAGCATTTCGTAAAATAAAAAATAAAAAAAATCTACTGCCAATCATTAGCTGACCGGAGTTCTGCTGTGGTGACCCCTTACCAGGAAAAAGCCAAAAGACAAACAGCAACATGTGCAGCACTGCGTTTGTATTCAAGCCATCTTTATGAGGTAATAGTTGCATAAAAGCATGCAATGCCAAAACCCTGAGCTCACAGGCATATTGTGTAGCTAAAAGACTGGTTAGAAATGCTTTTGGCTATTTTATTTCACTGGCAGTTATATTAAAATACATAGTAGCAGCTACTATAAATAATTACACAGTGAGATATTGTATTAGTAATGTTATTTGTAATAGTACACTAATATTACTTCATTTAATAATGAATGACTAATCTAACTTACCTCTAGATTTACTTGTTATGTTTTGTATCAAATTTATTACTAGTCAGCTTATGCAGTTTCTCCTGTCAGGTCCATTTAGTCAAATGTTTATGTATTACAATGTCTCAATTTAGTGTTGTATTTCAAAGCTATTCACCATTTTGTCAGGTGCAAGTACTGCGTTTATGTTAGGTACACATTATTCTAAATTTAATATGTAGTTTTATTGCATGTATGCAGTATCACAAGGCTCAATTGCGGATGAAAATAGCAAGGCATTAATTTCAGTAGAAACACCCATGACAGTTTCTGGGCTGGCCAGGCATGGTTGATTGGCTAGGCAGTAGGTTTCAATAAGATTTACAAAAATTAGACAGATGATTAATCAGAAAGTACTTTCTTACTGCTATTTTTCTACATATAGTCATAAACCATACTATACATATAAACAGAAGAAAAGGATTGCTTCAAAGGAAGATAAGTAAGTCCCACAGGCCAAAGGCATGAAACAAAATGTTATCAACAAACAGTATTAAATATTTATAATAAGTACACATGAACCAGGCACAAACAATATTTGAGACTGACTATGAATAAAATAAAATGGTAAATAATTACAAACTAACTTCTTAACTATCCTTGAGTTTCAGGGTCATTCCTGATTTGGGCACATAATTCTGATCTGACCATTCTGAGATTAGTGATACTTTGACAGAAAAGATGGTGGATCAAAGTCAAGAAATAATGACATGCATTACAGTTGCAGACTTCTTTTACTTCAGGAAATGACTGTTAACTTGTGTATTGTTACAATGCCACCATTCTAAATCAGTAGTACTCAGATTTAAAAATATGCCCCTGATTTGAGTTATTTGTCCGCAAATACTGTTGGATTTGCCCTCACTTCTTGCCATGAGAAATTGAGAGTTATGAATAAAATAAATTAGATGGTATTTGTAAAATATGGGAGAAAATGAAGTTACATGACTACACGGCAATCAGACAGCATTAGTTTCAGTCATACATGTAATCCTGAATCAAAACAATATGTTCTACGAATATAATGTTAGGCAGGGGGCTGTGAATTGATTCAGGATTAGCATTATTAATCAGTTGTAATTTTATAGTACCATGCTTGCTGTTGTCTTTTACTTTGCCTAAAAGAAAGTATAGTTTTGAGTTTCTTATATGTTGAGGAAAAACATTTCCCATAGCTGAGCTGGATATAGTCTGAAAAAGGTAATATTACCAGTAGAAAGAGTAAATTGGACTACTTGGTATAAGCACCTGGTCATTTGAAGAGTTTAAGGAATATGTGATTTCTGTTTTTTGGAAGGCTTTAGTTTTAAGAGGATGCCAAGAAATTAAGTTAATAGTTCTGATGGGTAAGGAAACTTAACAAGAGTGTGGCTTGGGGTGTTACAGGAAGCTAATTTATTTTACTTATCATAGAGCAGTAATATCTGGGTTGGGAAAGTGTAATGAAGTAACAAAGATTTGCATTGAGTGTGATGAGGATGGACAGGATTAGGAATCAGTATATTAGAGGATTAGCTCAGGTTGAATGGTTTGGAGACAAAGCCAGAGAAGTGAGATTGCGCTGGTCTGGACATGTGCTTAGGAGGGATGCTGGGTATATTGGGAAAATAATGCTAAGGATGGAACTGCCAGGTAAGAGGAAAAGAGAAAGGCATAAGATAGGGTAAGATGTGGTGAGAGAGGACATGCAGGCAGTTGGTGTGACAGAGCAAGATGCAGAGGAGAGGAAGGACTGGAAACTGATCTGCTACGGCAACCCCTAACAGGAAGAGACAAAAGAAGAAGAAGATGTATTCCAACTCTGATTTCAATTCATCTCAAAGATGGGTACAAGACTTATTTTATGTGCAGTAACAAAAACAGTCTTATGAAGTCATGTGACCTGTGTATTAAAGTATAAGTAAATGGGTTATAGATGTCAGATTGGCATATGTGCAGGCTTGCCTTACAGCTAAGCACTGCAATTTTTCTAGTTTTTTTGTGCATTACTGCAGTGCAGTGCAGCAAATATTTGTATGGTAGTTTCTGCTGGCATGGTGGCAAAGATCGGGTTGGCATGGGAGTAAAATATTTTGCTAGAGATTGTAACTATGCATTCTATGTACATTTTCCTAAGCATATTGTAGTCATTCTTTGATGACTCCATGTAAATAATTTATGAATAAATAAATAAATAAATACATATATAAAAACAGCTAAATAAATCACCAGTTAGATTAATTACTTGTGACTTTTTGCTAGCTAGAATTCCCACAGTGTTGGTGTGTAGTATCTTCCTCACTTCCTAGATGCCAGCGCCATCTAAACAGAAAAACCTGTGGTGGTCAATGGTCTTGCCATCTCTGAATAATAATTTCATTAAAGTAATTGCTTTACTGGCATCGAATGATTCCCAGCCATCTTTGCATCCCTGTTCCAGTTACAAAATAAAATAAAATAAAATAAAATTGCGATGATCAGGTCATTTTTTTAAACTTTTCATGTAGTATAATAATCTGACCTGTACCTGTAGTAATTCATGGAATGTGTTCCTATAGTGACTACTGTTTTATTTTTAAATGTTGTAATACGACTCACTGTTGGTGCAACACAGAGTGGGATGAATAGTGGGAAAACTTGGGAACTCAAATTTTTCTCATCTGATGCATTCCACATGCATATCTATCTATCTATCTATCTATCTATCTATCTATCTATCTATCTATCTATCTATCTATCTATCTGCCTATCACTTCCCTTCAAAATTGCATGACTTAATACATTGAATCCTGATACTTCTAAAAATAAGCTATTTAGACAAAAAAATTGAAATTCCAACCTTTGCAATTATATGTATTAAACATTTTGGCAGAAGGTTGTTAACCACCCTGGTTCTCCTTATCTTTGCCTGTCTCTGCTTCTGCTTCTTATATATGCAGGAATTGATTCATTTCTATCAACTCCCATTCGCTAATTCCTTGTTTTACCTGGAGGCCTAAGACATACTGCCTGCGTAAATGTTGAAATAAAAAGTTGCTTATTTTTCTCAAGAAGCTACATTACTATGTTACTACTCTCCACAATCCTTCACTGACTGAGTCTAAGAATTGATGTATGCCTACAAGGAGCGCAGTGTTCTTATTTAATTTCTGTGTTCTCTTTAAGTGTTCAATAATACACATTCTACATATCTGATAGATAAATATTCTTCATGTGTATTTTAAATATTCTGCATATGCACTATTTTCATGTTTAAATACACTGTTGAAATAGTTATTGAATATAAGTGTTTTATATATGTATACACTGCGGTATGCTGTAATAATGCATTGCAATTGATTAGGTGTTATAAAGCTTTTCTCCCTGGGGCCATCACTATAAATCTACTTGACTCAGTTAGACAAGTTTACTTACCAGAAAGAAAGACTGATCTACAAATAAATAAATACATGGACTGAGATCATTGATCTCTTAAAAGCTGAACTCCAGGGCAACTTTAGAAGCATGTGTAGGTGTGCATTTGGATCTCAGTCCCCCATTTAACATTTACAGCCCTTTCTGTTAAATTATAATATACTGATGTCATCTATTATGATGCAAAACAGCTGAAAGTCTCCTTATAGTTTATGTACTTTATAACTCAGTACTGGTAGTGATAAAATATATCAGCAGTTAACATCTTTAAACATGTGCTTTAATTTTCTGGTGAAATATTATTTTTATTAGATGGCATCATAGATACCTATCTAAAGCAGCTTAAAAGTACTGTTCCATTTCTCAGGTAAAAACATAATGTAAGTTACCTTGATATTTATTTTGCAAAGTGAGTAATCTTTCACTCTGAAGTAAATCTGAGTTGATATGACTTGACATATTGCATTACTACTGTTTTCTTAAGATAAAACATTTGCTTATTTTCTGTGATGTCCACAGTGTCTGTACCTGTTTGTGTGATTGTTTAGTATAATCCCTTGTTTGTTCCTCTAAGGTCATTATCTATGGTCAGACCCTTTCCAATAATACAGCTAAGGATTTATCATACCATTAATGATATTTATTTGCCACATTCCTTTTCACCCAGTCAAGAAATGGATTATATGTGCAGTAATTATCATATAGCAGCAGAGAGTGCAATTACTGCAAGGAAATCAAAGAAGCAGCATTGTCTAATCCAAAATATAGATGTTCAATGTAAATATCAGCTTTTAGCTACTTGTATAGAACAGAGTACCTAAATGCAACAATAACATGAATCATTTTAAACTTACAACACCACTGGCACAATTGTACAAATAAATTGCATACATGCCTACATATAAATCAGTCAAGAACAGGGGCATAATGTTACCTTTCATTGATAGTAGAAGAATGGAATGCTTCTGCGTTTATTATACAAAGTATAGTCAGTCTGCTGTGATTGTATTTTAAACTAAGTTGCCCAACAGTGACAGTGAGTAGTAAAGGCTAAAAATATATGCAGTGATGTACAATGATACTGACATTAATATTTTTTTTTTAAATTTAAAGTTGTTTACAGTGTCAGTGGCCCAACAGGCTGAATACATTTCCTTTGATGCTGGGAAGATCAAAAGGCTAAGGGGTTGTGTCCCCACACCAGGTACTTGAATACATATTCCAGTAATGACACTGCAGTCAAGGAGAGTACTGCCTTTCTATGGTGCCATCCTTTGGGTGAGACATTAAAGTGAGGTTCATCTACCTGAGATGATGGTAACAGCTGGCATTAAACATACCATCACAAGTATAAAAAAAAATCCTGTCTTATCAAACAATCTCTTGCAATTGTCATACAGTTTCCCAGAGGGAACAAACTAGACCTTTTTTTCTTCCTAATCTAAGTCCTAGAGCAACACAGTAGTTGAGTAAAAAAATGCTGACCTACTTGATGTATTCACTAATGCATTTATTTATCCTATTTGGCCCGATGGGCTAGATAGTGTGGCTAACATTAGTATATGCTGTCATACAGTCCTTCATGTGACCTGTAACAATTCTGATGGTGCCTTCTGGCTTGGCATCAGCCCACTGATACAGTAAGCATAGCCTTGCTTACATTGATGTCAATGACTCCTAGCTTTATTTACTGAAAGAGTACACAAAGGTTGTCATGTCAGCACCCACTTGACAGCTAACTGCTTTGGGCTGTCTGGCCGTGTAATTAAAATTGATTACTTCCTGATTGTCAGAGTGAGTGTGAAGAGACAAATTACAGTCAGTAATCAATTTTAACATAAGTCAACAAAAGGCGTCTGTGGGGGGTTGATGAACTGAGTTTCTATATATTTTAACTGTCATTTGTCTGTGTCTCTTTCAGCAAGAAAAGCCTTTGAAGGTATTAGCCTATGTAGTACTTGAAGAAAGATGGAATTATGACACAGATAAATGCATTACTGGTGTTTAGGAAAACATTTTTAATTATTACAAACACCACTGGGGACAAGTGCCATTTTAAAAGGTTGATGTACTCAGGGAAAATTACACTTAACAGGATATATTTAGACGTTGCAAAGATTTTTGCCAGTAAGCTACACAGTCAGTATGGGGTTACATTTTATAGTTATTCTGCACACTTGCAAGTGTAGTTAGTGTTGACAGCATTATTTCAATTTATTTTCATTGTAGTTTATCAAAATTGCATTGATTTACATTGTGTGAGCAGGTAGTGCATGGTCCCGTTTGTTCACTTTTTGCCATTATTATGTAGCTAGGGACTTGGCATATATTTGTATGGAAGGTATGGGTGCCAAGCCCCACCACATGGGATTGCACATAAGTTTATAAATATATATATATATATATATATATATATATATATATATATATATATATATATATTCTGTACAGTTTTCTGCATGTGTGATGTGGCACAATTTTACGCCGGATGCCCTTCCTGACACAACCCTCCCCATTTATCCGTGCTTGGGACCGGCACAAAGAAATGCACTGGCTTGTGCATCCCCAGTGGCTGGGAGTGTCAGATAGAGTGATGTTTATGAAGCTGGAAATTGATGGTGTAATGATGAATGAATGTAGTATATGCTCCCACAAGTTGGGTGTGCGATGGATGAGAAAGAAAAATTTTGGAGTGAGTTGGATGAAGTGGTGATGACTGTACCCAAGGGTGAGAGACTGGTGATTGGAGCAGATTTCAATGGGCATGTTGGTGAAGGGAACAGAGGGGACGAGGAAGTGATGGGTAGGTATGGTGTTAAGCAAAGGAATGCAGAAGGTCAGATGGTAGTGGATTTTGTGAAAAGGATGGACATGGCTGTGATGAATACGTATTTTAACAAGAGGGAGGAGCATAGGGTGACATACAAGAGTGGAAGAAGATGCACACGGGTGGATTATATCTTATATAGAAGGGCCAATCTGAAGGAGATTGGAGACTCTAAAGTGGTGGCAGGGGAAAGTGCAGTTAGGCAGCATAGGATGGTGGTTTGTAGGATGACATTGGTGATCAACAAGCGAAGGATGAGTGTGAGGGCAGCACCAAGGATCAAATGGTGGAAATTGAAAAAGGGTAATTGTGAGGTGATGTTCAGGGAAGAGTTAAGACAGGCACTGGGTGTCAGTGAAGAGTTACTGAATAGCTGGGCACCTACAGCAGCGCTACTAAGAGAGATGGCTAGAAGGGTGCTTGGTGTGACATCTGGAAAGAGGAAGGAGGACAAGGAGACCTGGTGGTGGAATGAAGAAGTACAGGAGAGTATACAGAGAAAGAGGTTGGCGAAGAAGAAGTGGGATTGTCAAAGAGATGAAGAAAGTAGACAAGAGTATAAGGAGATGAGGTGCATGGCAAAGAGAGAGATGGTGAAGGCTAAGGATAAGGCGTATGAAGAGTTGTATAAAAGGTTGGACACTAAGGAGGGAGAAAAGGACCTGTACCGATTGGCTAGACAGAGGGACCGAGCTAGTAAAGATGTGTAGCAGGTAAAGGTGATAAAGGATAATGAGGGAAACATACTCACAAGCGAGGAGAGTGTGTTGAGCAGATGGAAAGAGTACTTTGAGGGGTTGATGAATGAAGAGAATGAGAGGGAGAGAAGGTTGGATGATGTGCGGATAGTGAATCATGAAGTGCAGTGGATTAGCAAGGAGGAAGTAAGAATAGCTATGAAGAGGATGAAGAATGGAAAGGCTGTTGGTCCAGATGACATACCTGTGGAAGCATGGAGGTGTTGAGGTAAAATGGCAATGGAGTTTTTAACTAGGTTGTTTAATGAAATCTTGGAAAGTGAGAGGATGTCTGAGGAATGGAGAAAAAGTGTTTTGGTACCGATTTTTTAAGAATAAGGGTGATGTGCAGAGCTGTACTAACTACAGAGGGATTAAACTGATCAGTCACAGCATGAAGTTATGGGAAAGAGTAATGAAAGCTAGGTTAAGAAGGGATGTGATGATTAGTGATCAGCAGTATGGTTTCATGCCAGGAAAGAGCACTACAGATGCGATGTTTGCTCTCAGAGTGTTGATGGAGAAGTACAGAGAAGGTCAGAAGGAGTCGCATTGTGTCACTGTGGATTTAGAGAAAGCATATGACAGGGTGCCTAGAGAGGAGTTGTGGTATTGTATGAGGAAGTCGGGAGTGTCAGAGAAGTATGTAAGAGTGGTACAAGATATGTACGAGGGTAGTGTGACAGCAGTGAGGTCTGCGGTGGGAGTGACGGATGCGTTTAAGGTGAAGGAGGGATTACATCAAGGATCAGCTCTGAGCCCTTTCTTATTTGCAATGGTGATGGACAGGTTGACATACGAGATTAGACAGGAGTCCTCGTGGACTATGATGTTTGCAGATGACATTGTGATCTGTAGTGAGAGTAGGGAACAGGTGGAGGTGACCCTGGAGAGGTGGAGATATCCTCTAGAGAGAAGAGGAATGAAGGTCAGCAGGACTAAGACAGAATATATGTGTGTGAATGAGAGGAAGGATAGAGGAATGGTGAGGATGCAGGGAGAAGAGGTGGCAAAGGTGAATGAGTTTAAGTACTTGGGATCAACAGTTCAGAGTAATGGTGAGTGTGGAAGAGAGGTGAAGAAGAGAGTACAGGCAGGATGGAGTGGGTGGAGAAGAGTGTCAGAAGTAATTTGTGACAGACGAGTACCAGTAAGAGTGAAAGGGAAGGTCTTCAAGAGGGTAGTGAGACCAGCTATGTTATACGGGTTGGAGACAGTGGCATTGACAAAAAGGCAGGAGTCAGAGCTTGACGTGGCAGAGTTGAAGATGTTAAGATTTGCAATGGGTGTGATGAGGATGGACAGGATTAGGAATAAGTATATTAGAGGGTCAGCCCAGGTTGGAAGGTTTGGAGACAAAGCCAGAGAGGCAAGATTACATTGGTTTGGACATGTGCTGAGGAGGGATGCAGAGTATATTGGGAAAAAAGATGCTAAGGATGAAGCTGCCAGGTAACAGGAAAAGAGAAAGGCCTAAGATAAGGTTTATGGATGTGGTGAGAGAGAATATGCAGGTGGTTGGTCTGACAGAGCAAGATGCAGACGGCAGGAGGAAATGGAAACAGTTGATCTGCTGTGGCGACCCCTAACGAGAGCAGCCGAAAGAAGAAGAAGATATATATATATATATATATATATATATATATATATATATATATATATATATATGGTGTAGTGCAATTGTAGCTGTTTAAAAATGTTTATTTCTGTCTAGCAATGTTACAGATATACTATAACTGCTGTGTTTGTAATTAAAATTATTTAGAAATGCATATTCTGGCTAACAATGATAGCCAGCATTATTTTGTGACTGCCCAAATGTTTAGAGCGATAAAGCTCTGATTATGGACCAGGAAACCTCAGTTTGATTAGTAGTTCAGGTGTTTGATGGAAATGGCCTGGAAGATGATCCTGCTTATCCCATGGTGGATGAGAATGGATCCACTCTAAAGCTGTATCAATCCTTCAGAGGAAGGAGGCAGGCTTTAGGCCTAAAGGCATGCATGTAGTGTGCCCAGTCACCAGTCAAAGGCAGGATGTTTACCTTTTCTGTACATAGTCTTGTAATGTAGTCATTCCATATGCTAACTTTACTGTATATACTATTGTAATGTACACATTTCATATGTGTTCTCTCCTTGTATATGTTTCTTCTTATTTGTGAAGCTTTTCTCCCTAGGTGTCCACTGAAAATGGGCTCATAATGGCTCAGTAGACTACCCTGGCAAACAATTGCAAATAAATAAAATAATTAAAATATATAGTCTTCATCAAGCAAGGGAGTAGGATTACAGTTACATACAGGAGGGTGAAGCAGCTTCTGCAGTGATGCAGGTTGTATATCTCCCCACTCAATGGTGTGATTAGGCCAAAAACAATGTTCTCCTCATTGCTGGAATACTGACACAAGCACCCCTCATGAATGCCTAATTGAGAGTCTCTTGGATGGCCCTGAAAAATGGGCTCAAGTATGACTGATGAGGTATGATATTCAGCAGGCTTACAAAGTATATAGAAACAAAACTTTATTGTGGCTCTATGCGTTATTTTTAATCTCATTGCAAATTTCATATATTCCCAGGCTGAGCCTAAAATGGTTCAGTAGGTTCAGTGCTACCCTAGCCAACAAATCCAAAAATATCAGTAGATATAGAAAATAAAAATCATATAAAGTCTACAAAGCTAAATCCATTGCAGTTGTTATAGCTTAGCTTTCAGTGGTTTTGTCAGATTTTAAAGATCTAGAATAGATAGAGACTCAGACAAATTATAGAATGTTTGGTTTGTAGAAACAGCAGTCATATTTTATTTTAAAACATAAAACTAATACATAATCGGCTTAGCCAGTTCTGAGCACCAGAGACCCATGTGGTAGATTTGGAGAGGATAGTATTGTAACTGAAGCACAATGTTTATCATATTGTTCTCTATTGCAGTAATGATAACACTTAAGGCTTCTGTTGCAGAATATTTGATATTTGACCCTGCTTCCAGATATTTCTTCCTTCCCACTTCTGGCCAGGCAGATGGCCTCCCACATGGATGTAATTATACCTGTTGCATAAAAGGGACATCCATGTATACTACTCCATTTTCTTCTTGCAGCAGTATGAGAACGTTTGCATGTCAGCACAAGTACAGAGCATCATTAGTCAGTCAACTAAGATTGCCTTTTGCAGTAAAGATATTATTTCAAGAGAAAAAAAAAAACTTATTTATATGTTGTTTTACTTGTTTGAAGATAAGAAATTTTCAGGCATGAGGGATAGATGCCAATATCTATAGTTAGCTAATCTGATACAAAAACATTTATACTCAGTGTCTGCTCTGTTTATAGACAAAGGACAATGTCACCTCTAGTCTCCATTGTGCTAGGTTCTATTAGAAGAACATCAATCAGATAGCCAAATCTCTTCAGGACTGTCTGGACCAGAAAAGGTTGAGCACCTTGTCCAGGGCAACCATGGCATCAGTCAAGTTGTCCACAGATGCCTTGTTTATAAAAAAAATGTTCCCAAGGAAGAAGGAGTCCCAAGAGGCAATTGATGTAACCTGCTGGGTATCAGCAGATGCCTTTGTCCAAGTATGAAGAATACTTGGACAGAGGCTTCTGCTGCTGATACCTAACACCAGTCTTTTAGATGATGGTATGTCCTTCAGATCTGTAACACAGCAGCAGTCATTTGCTCCTTACACCTATCTGTGGACATCGGGTTCTGATGCCCATGTTTTAGTAATGCAGATTGAGGGTGGTGCTCTTTTGGTTCTGGTATGTAATGACACCTGACATTCAACAACTGAAGTCAAGAGTGCCTGCCCATGACTGGAGATGTATAAGATGACCATCAGTTTCAAAAGCAGGACCAAGACAACCGTTTTGTATTAGCTTAAGATGGGTAGACCTTCTTCCCATTCTCCTTGTAGCTCCTTCAGAAGAGCTACTGAAGTTGATTTAGGACTTCATACATTTCCTCAAGAATCTGAAGTCATTATCACAGCAACTATACGTGTCAGGGGTGCATACCTTGTAAAGGAAAATGCAAGCTTCAATTCAAGAGGAATCTGATTCTGCTGACTCACAGCTAGATAAACTTCTCTATGTGGACTGCATCTCCTCTTTTCTTTCTTATAAGTCATGCACTGAAGATACCCCCTCTACTGCCCTCTCTCAGAGGATTTCTATGTTAACAAAACCATCAACAGGATAAAGAATTTCTTCAAACTGGGAATTTCAGGACTACTTTTGTGACCAGAGAAGGCACAAAAGAACTTCTTGATTTACTGATTCCTACACTAAAGCACTGTACGAGCACATCCACTCGTGCATGAACCGTGCCATCCTAAATAGAACCAAAACACTCTCCTCCAAAAAAAGGAAGCCAATCTGGTAGCCCCTGTCATAAACAAACTCTACAACAGAAGGAAGAAACTGTTGCAGAAAAGAGAAAAATCCCAGGATGCAAAAAACTCCCTTACCAGCCTCAGTAAGAAGCTGAGATCCCTCATAAAATCCTCCAAAGCTAGTTACAAAAATAAAATTGCCAAAGATTCCAAAGACAACCACAAGGCATTCTATAACTATGTCAAGACTCTAAATGGCAATGCTCAGATCTGCTCTGAGCTACAACAGAATGGCATTAAATATACTGATCTCAAGGACATTGCCAATATCCTGGCAGATCGATTCAGTGCCAACTTCACCCCGCCCTCATACCCTAAAGGGCCCATTTCAATACCGAAAGATTTCCAAATTCCAGTAATCATAGCCACACAGGTAAAAAAAGCACTCTCCAAAGCTAAGAATACAGCATCCATGGGAACAGATGACATCATGGGCTGTGTACTCTATGAACTAGAAAATGAACTGGCACCTCACCTAAGTGTCATGTTTAATCATAGCCTCACCTCAGGCTTCATGCCCACTGAGTAGCGCACAGCTACAGTTATCCCACTCCACAAGCAGGGATCCACCTTGGATCCTGGGAACTACCATCCCATCAGTCTGACAAGCCTGATCTGCAAGGCCATGGAATGTATTATCATGGAACTTATAAACAAAGACATTGGCAACCTTCAAACACTGGACCCCACCCAGTTTGGGTTCGTGAATGGCCGATCATGTCTCCTGAACCTGATTAACTCCTTCAAATCAGTCTCCAGAGCAGTGGATGAGGGCAAGGTGGTCCACACAGCCTATCTGGACCTCGCCAAGGCCTTCGACACCATCCCCCACTCTGGAATCATAGATAAACTTACTAATCTGGGCATAAATTCCTATGTCACTCGATGGGTTGTCAACTGGCTTACTGACAGAACCCACACTGTAAAAGTAGCTGACTCCAAATCCAGCTCCAGACAAGTGACAAGTGGAGTACCTCAAGGTTCAGTCCTGGGACTGCTCTTGTTTGGCATCTACTTCTCTGAAGTACAGGCCAACACTAAGGGACTCTGGCTAACAAAGTTCGCAGATGACTGCAAACTGGGAGCCATTATTGAATCCCCAAATGATGTGGATATTCTACAAAAGGGGTTTACAGAAGAAACAGATGCTTGGTGCCAGAGCCATGGGCTCAAGCTCAATGCCAAG
This sequence comes from Protopterus annectens, assembly GCF_019279795.1. Lineage (NCBI taxonomy): Eukaryota > Metazoa > Chordata > Ceratodontiformes > Protopteridae > Protopterus > Protopterus annectens. The sequence continues at coordinate 1,606,490,216 of NC_056739.1, forward strand.
AAGTGTATAGTTATCCCCTTTGGGAAAAAAACATGTACCGTAGAATTACCACATAGGTGGCAGTACACTAAACACCGAAAGTGTGATAAGAGACTTAGGAACACAGGTGGACAGTGGTCTCACCTTCGATAACCACATCCCCACAACAGTCAGAAAATCCTTCTATGTGGCACACCTCATCACTAAGGGCTTTTCATCCAGAAAAAAGGAGGTCATTGTCCCACTGTACTCATCCCTCATTAGACCCATCATAGAGTACAACGCCCCATTTGGTATGTACCTCATAAGACATCTGCAACAACTGGAAAGGCTGCAGAAACACCTCACTAAAAGAATCACAGGCCTAAAGCAGATGCCATATGCTGACTAACTAAAAACCTCCAGCTATATCCTGTCGCATATTGTCTACTCAGAGGCGATCTCTACTTAACCTACAAGGTCATGTCAAACCCAGAGCTGTTGGACATGCTACACTTAAAGAAATCCAAATCCATCAGAGACACATGCTCTAAAGCTTATCACAATGAACAAACCATGCTGGAGGAATAGGTTCCTAACCCAGAGACTCCTCTTACTCTGGAATAGACTGCCCATACATATCAAGCAGAGCACCTCCTTGGCCCTCTTCAAAAGGAACCTTGACGACTGTATGGGAGATAGGAAATTTACCCTGGAGATCATGTCAGTTGCCCTGCTAGACAGGGGTCCAGGGAAGTAAATATTGTGGGAAGAAATAGCCAGGGAATTGTTATGGCTAGGCTTGTACAGGCCCTAGGGCCAATAGCCTAGTACCAGCCCATGAACCTATGAACCAGAGCATTGAACCATTTGTATTTCCTTCAATGATTGAAGTCCTGGAGGATGTATTCACCAGTGCATCTTTGGAGCCAGATTCAAAACCCATTGCTCCTAGGAAGCCTAACCATTTCACAATATCACTGCAAGAACCCAATTTCTGTTCATTGAAATTACCAGTGGGTCTACAGGAGATTCAACAAGGAACCCCCTTTCCAATGACAGGCAAAGTAAAATACGAGCCTGTTTGTGAAGAAAATACAACACCTGCCACCTTAGGCTCTGAATTTCTGAATTGCCAAATCCATGTGTTAAAAGCTCCAGGGGACACTCTTGTCATAATTATAGGACAAGACAATAGTTCTTTGAAAAACAAAGCACTGAACTTATGTAAACTCATCTCTCACATCAGCAAGTACTTTGTCAAGTGAGGGTTTAATGCAAGGCAGCAATAATGTGGTCAGTTATTAAGAGACATGCTTGACTGAGAACATAGCCCCTACCAGATTCCATGAAAGTATTACTTTGCAATGTTCCATTATAAAAGGAGTTGCCATTTGCATTCCCTGCTGAAAATTGAAGACAATGCAGTCTGAGAAACAAGGGGTGGCCGTGGTGGTGCAGCAGTTAGTGTTGCTACCTCACAGCAAGATGTTCTCCGGTTCGATCCTCGGCTGGGGTACCTTCTGTGCGGAGTCTGCATGTCCTCCCTGTGGTCGCGTGGGTTTCTTCCGGGTGCTCCAGTTTCCTCCCACATCCCAAAGACACGCTGTAGGTGGATTGGACACTCTAAATTGGCCCTAGGTGTGAGTGTGTGCATGTGTGTGCCTTCTGTGGAAGGTTGGGCGCTGGGCTGGCAACTTGACACCATAAAACTCCACTGCCAATCATGAGCAGACAGGTAATCCACTGTGGTGACCCCTAACTGTGAAAAGCTGAAAGAAGAAGAAGGAGAAGAAGCAGTCTGTGAAACAACTGTTTCACTCCCCTGCCCAATGCCATAGAATCTGTACCACTAAGAGTTGGTGCTTTCACCAGAGACAAGATAAGGCCCCAGTAGACAAAAGGGAAGAAATTCCAGTTCATAAGAAAATGACATGCTTATCAGAGGGGGAATGCTCAGGAATCCAAAATTCAAGTCCCAACAAACGGACAGCTGGGACTTAACATAGCTCTCCTGGCCTCCGAAATCTCATCTCAACCCATATCTCATCAATATCACCACATCTTCCAATTCATTCCCAAAAACTGAGTGATGTCTAGGATTATTTGTAAAAAGGTGGGAAAAAGTCAATACATACATTTAGGTCCTAAGAAACTTGGAAACCTAGGTCCCAAGAAACTTGGAACAATGATATAGATTTTAGATTGCTAAAATACAAAGGTTCTCAACCATTCTTCAAGTATCCAGAGAAAAAAGATACTAACAAAACTTGTGCTGCCAGTCTTTCTAAAACAGGGGCTGTACAGAAAATACTAGAACAAGAATTTCCTTACGATTATTTCTATTACCAAAAATGATAGTCTTTGGAGATAAATCTTAGGCTTATTAAAGCTAAACTAGTCTTCAAAAGTGACAAATGTCAACACTGCAGGTTCTTCTGTACTCCTCTTCATGCCTCTGGGTTACCAAGAGACCAAAATCAGCTTACCTCCTCATACCCATAGGCAGAGCAGATAGGTAGTGCCTAAGATGCAAAGCAAGAGTTGCTCAATGGCAATATCCTTTGCTTCCATTTGGGTTATATTCTGCACAGAGGGTCCCTACTGCTGATCAAAGGGCATCCATATTTATCCATTTAAGGATGACTGTCTTTTCAGGTCCCATCACAAGAAGAAATGTAGACAGCTCTGTAGTTTACCCATGTCAGCTTCTAGAGTCTAGCACTGTCTCTGAATCTGCCCAAGTCCTGCCTAATATCTTCCAGAGAAGTCCAGTTTTCAGAGGTCTGTCTGGACACTGCATTACTTCCCTCAGACAAGGTGTTACTATTAATCTCATATTTTACCTCCATATCACAACAAAATCATATTACTGCCAGGAGATCCTTACGATGTTGGGATGGATGACATCCCCAATCCTAAATGTACCCTTTGTAGGGCTCCAGATTATAACATTTCAGTGATACCTAAGAAACTGATGGTCTAAGCAAGACCACTCCCTGGTGTGCCTCACACCTTAAGAAGAAAGAGTTTTCATGGTGGATTCAACACATGATCTTCAACCAGATTTTTAATTTAAGCTATGCCTGGTCACCTAGGCAGTCACCACAGACTCTTTAGAAGAAGCCTGAGAGGGCACACTCTGGGAACTAGAACAAAACCCAGTGGAAAAAAAACAGTAAAATATCAAAAAGCTTATGACTGTAATTTTTGCCATTAAAAATTTCAGCATTATCTGTCAACCAGGCACCTTGCATATCTTCATAGACAACACAACAGTGATGTGCCAAATCAACAAGCATGGACTCTCACTCATACCTGTCACAGGACTAGCCATGAAGGAGTTGTATTTAGCTCAGGAGTTACCCTCAGAGCTTATTGCATCCTTTTTCAGGAGAATATGCTGGCAGAGCCTCAAGAATGGGTGCTAAAGAGTCATGTTTATTTTTTTATTTTATTTTCACTTTACTGACTAGATTAGTCCCACTAGGTCAGTGGCTTCTCTTCAGGAGAGACCAAGGTGGTATTTACACATGAATTTCTTGACTTGGCTCACAGGTGGGGTGCACCAGAAGTAGACTGTTCTGTTTCTCCAGAAAAAAAGGCAGCTCCAAATATTTTGGACTAGAGTACCACACACAAAGATGCCTTCTCAATGAGCTAGGTATGCCTGTTTATGTATGCCTTTCTCTCCTTTCTTCTTCCAATGGGGAATACAGAGAAGAAAGAGGACAAGCCAAAAAATGCTCCTTTACTGCTCACATTGTCTGAGACATCAATGGGGTTCCCCCCCTCCTAGAGGGTAGGGGGGGCAGACTATTCTGCTGCCTCAGCATGTAGATCTCTTATTCCAAAACAAGGTGTCAGTCCTATACCCATCAGAAGACCCTAAGATTAACAGCTTGGATTGTCTAGTCCTGATCACTTTAGCCCCTTGTTCACCAAATATGTGTTTTCTATGTTAAGTGAGGCTAGAAAACCAAAGAAAAGAAAATCAGGCCTAGAAAAATGGAGATAGAGTCCGGATCCTAAAAGATGTTGGTACCCTTGGCCCTAAAAAAACCATCAGTCCTTTACAAATCAGGATTGTCTTATGCCTCAGTGAATGTACATGTGTCTTAAATCTCAAACTGTCTACTTTGGGATCCTCTATTTAATTTTCTCTCATAAGTAAAGCAGTTCCACAAGGAGAGTTTCCATCTTTGGTGTCACAAAAAGTTAATTTATCCAGGCAATTTAATTTTACCATTTTCTGGTCCAGCAGCTGCTACACCCTCATAAACAGTTAACCTGGAAAACTCCCCCCCACAAATACTTAACCTGGAAAACTGTTTTTTAGTGGCCATTACACCTGCCAGAAGGATATCAGAACTGTAGGTCTTCGTGCGCAAACAAGCTTTGAAATCTCTCTTGATCAGGCAATTGATCTTCCTGTGCTGTATCCTACCCCAAGAAAGGGTCTTACACACCTAGGATGCATGTAGGTAGCTGAAATTTTACCTTGAAAGGATTAAAGTACAAAAAGAAGAGTTATTCACTTTTACAAGCGGTAGGGAAGGCAGGCTTGTCTCCAAGCAAACCAAATGTAAATAGCTGTTTCTTCTGTAAATGTTTCCATGGCAATATATATAAGGACATGTAAGAGCCCTATACAGGACATGTAAAGCACAAAGAAGCCACCACTCCCTTTCTCAGAGGGGTCAGCAACCAGGCCATCTTGTCATATGTTCAAATCATGGTGTTTGGCTTTACTGACAGACTTAAAAAAAAAAAAAGTAATGGGCATATTTGGTATTTACCTCAAAAGACATCTGCAACAACTGGAAAGGCTGCAGAAACACCTCACTAAAAGAATCACAGGCCTAAAGCAGATGCCATATGCTGACTAACTAAAAAAAAACTCCAGCTATACCCTGCCGCATATTGTCTACTCATAGGCGATCTCTGCTTAACCTACAAGGTCATGTCAAACCCAGAGTTGTTGGACATGCTACACTTAAAGAAATCCAAATCCATCAGAGCCACATGCTCTAAAGCTTGTCATCACAATGAACAAAACATGCTGGAGGAATAGGTTCCTAACCCAGAGACTCCTCATACTCTGGAATAGACTGTCCATACATGTCAAGCAGAGCACCTCCTTGGCCCTCTTCAAAAGGAACCTTGACGACTGGATGGGAGATAGGAAATTTACCCCGGGTATCATGTCAGTTGCCCTGCTAGACAGGGGTCCAGGGAAGTAAATATTGTGGGAAGAAATAGCCAGGGAATTGTTATGGCTAGGCTTGTACAGGCTCTAGGGCCAATAGCCTAGTACCAGCCTATGAATCTATGAACCAGAGCATTGAACCATTTGTATTTCCTTCAATGATTGAAGTCCTGGAGGATGTATTCACCAGTGCATCTTTGGAGCCAGATTCCAAACCCATTGCTCCTAGGAAGCCTAACCATTTTACAATATCACTGCAAGAACCCAATTTCTGTTCATTGAAATTACCAGTGGGTCTACAGGAGATTCAACAAGGAACCCCCTTTCCAATGACAGGCAAAGTAAAATATGAGCCTGCTTTGTGAAGAAGATACAACATCTGCCACCTTAGGCTCTGAATTTCTGAATTGCCAAATCCATGTGTTAAAACACTCTTGTCATAATTATAGGACAAGACAATAGTTCTTTGAAAACAAAGCACTGAACTTATGTAAAACTCATCTCATCAGCAAGTACTTTGTCAAGTGAGGGTTTAATGCAAGGCAGCAATAATGTGGTCAGTTATTAAGAGACATGCTTGACTGAGAACATAGCCCCTACCAGATTCCATGAAAGTATTACTTTGCAATGTTCCATTAGAAAAAGATTTGCCATTTGCATTCCCTGCTGAAAATTGAAGACAATGCAGTCTGAGAAACAATGGGCAGCCGCGGTGGTGCAGCAGTTAGCGTTGCTACCTCACAGCAAGATGTTCTCCTGTGTGGAGTCTGCATGTCCTCCCACATCCCAAAGACATGCTGTAGGTGGATTGGACACTCTAAATTAGCCCTAGGTGTGAGTGTGTGCCTTCTGTGGAAGGTTGGGCGCCGGGCTAGCAACTCGACACCATAAAACTCCACTGCCAATCATGAACAGACAGGTGATCCACTGTGGTGACCCCTAACTGGGAAAAGCTGAAAGAAGAAGAAGCAGTCTGTGAAACAACTGTTTCACTCCCCTGCCCAATGCCATAGAATCTGTACCACTAAGAGTTGGTGCTTTCACCAAAGACAAGACAAGGCCCCGGTAGACAAAAGGGAAGAAATTCCAGTTCATAAGAAAATGACATGCTTATCAGAGGGGGAATGCTCAGGAATCCAAAATTCAAGTCCCAACAAACGGACAGCTGGGACTAAATCTCATCTCAACCCATATCTCATCAATATCACCACATCTTCCAATTCATTCCCAAAAACTGAGTGATGTCTAGGATTATTTGTAAAAAGGTGGGAAAAGGTCAATAAAGACATTTAGGTCCTAAGAAACTTGGAAACCTAGGTCCCAAGAAACTTGGAACAATTATATAGATTTTAGATTGCTAAAATACCAAGGTTCTCAACCATTCTTCAAGTATCCAGAGAAAAAAGATACTAACAAAACTTGTGCTGCCAGTCTTTCTAAAACAGGGGCTGTACAGAAAATACTAGAACAAGAAGAATTTCCTTACGATTATTTCTATTACCAAAAATGATAGTCTTTGGAGATAAATCTTAGACTTATTAAAGCTAAACTAGTCTTCAAAAGTGACAAATGTCAACACTGCAGGTTCTTCTGTACTCCTCTTCATGCCTTCATGGTTACCCAAGACCTGAAATCAGCTTACCTCCTCATACCCATAGGCAGAGCAGATAGGTAGTGCCTAAGATGCAAAGCAAGAGTTGCTCAATGGCAATATCCTTTGCTTCCATTTGGGTTGTATTCTGCATAGAGGATCCCTACTGCTGATCAAAGGGCATCCATATTTATCCATATAAGGATGACTGTCTTTTCAGGTCCCATCACAAGAAGAAATGTAGACAGCTCTGTAGTTTACCCATTTCAGCTTTTAGAGTCTAGCACTGTCTCTGAATCTGCCCAAGTCCTGCCTAATATCTTCCAGAGAAGTCCAGTTTTCAGGTGTCTGTCTGGATACTGCATTACTTCCCTCAGACAAGGTGTTACTCTTAACCTCATATTTTACCTCCATAGCACAACAAAATCATATTACTGCCAGCAGATCCTTACGATGTTGGGATGGATGACATCCCCAATCCTAAATGTACCCTTTGTAGGGCCCCAGATTATAACATTTCAGTGATACATAAGAAACTGATGGTCTAAGCAAGACCACTCCCTGGTGTGCTTCACACCTTAAGAAGAAAGAGTTTTCATGGTGGATTCATCACATGATCTTCAACCAGATTTTTAATTTAAGCTATGCCTGGACACCTAGGCAGTCACCACAGACTCTTTAGAAGGAGCCTGAGAGGGCACACTCTGGGAACTAGAACAAAACCCAGTGGAAAAAAAACAGTAAAATATCAAAAAGCTTATGACTGTAATTTTTGCCATTAAAAATGTCAGCATTATCTGTCAACCAGGCACCTTGCATATCTTCATAGACAACACAACAGTGATGTGCCAAATCAACAAGCATGGACTCTCACTCATACCTGTCACATGACTAGCCATGAAGGAGTTGTATTTAGCTCAGGAGTTAGCCATTCCCCTCAGAGCTTATTGCATCATTTTTCAGGAGAATATGCTGGCAAAGCCTCAAGAATGGGTGCTAAAGAGTCATCTTTATTTTTTTATTTTATTTTCACTTTACTGACTAGATTAGTCCCACTAGGTCAGTGACTTCTCTTCAGGAGAGACCGAGGTGGTATTTACACATGAATTTCTTGACTTGGCTCACAGGTGGGGTGCACCAGAAGTAGACTGTTCTGTTTCTCCAGAAAAAAAAGGCAGCTCCAAATATTTTGGACTAGAGTACCACACACAAAGATGCCTTCTCAATGAGCTAGGTATGCCTGTTTATGTATGCCTTTTCTCCAATCCTTCTTCTCCAATGGGGAATACAGAAGATAAAAGAGGACAAGCCAAAATGCTCCTTACTGCTCACATTTGTCTGAGACATCAATGGGGTTCCCTCCTACTGAGTAGGGTAAGGGCAGACTTTATTCTGCTGCCTCAGCATGTAGATCTCTTATTCCAAAACAAGGTGTCAGTCCTATACCCATCAGAAGACCCTAAGATTAACAGCTTGGATTGTCTAGTCCTGATCACTTTAGCCCCTTGTTCACCAAATATGTGTTTTCTATGTTAAGTGAGGCTAGAAAACCAAAGAAAAGAAAATCAGGCCTAGAAAAATGGAGATAGAGTCCAGATCCTAAAAGATGTCGGTATCCTTGGCCCTAAAAAAAACATCAGTCCTTTACAAATCAGGATTGTCTTATGCCTCAGTGAATGTACATGTGTCTTAAATCTCAAACTGTCTACTTTGGGATCCTCTATTTAATTTTCTCTCATAAGTAAAGCAGTTCCACAAGGAGAGTTTCCATCTTTGGTGTCACAAAAAGGTAATTTATCCAGGCAATTTAATTTTACCATTTTCTGGTCCAGCAGCTGCTACACCCTCATAAACAGTTAACCTGGAAAACTCCCCCCCCATAAATACTTAACCTGGAAAACTGTTTTTTAGTGGCCATTCCACCTGCCAGAAGGATATCAGAACTGTAGGTCTTCGTGCGCAAACAAGCTTTTTTCATCTTCCAGTAGGACAGGTAATTATCATGCAGTAACCCCACCTGCATGCCTGGGGGCAGAAATCTCTCTTGATCAGGCAATTGATCTTCCTGTGCTGTATCCTACCCCAAGAAAGGGTCTTACACACCTAGGATGCATGTAGGTAGCTGAAATTTTACCTTGAAAGGATTAAAGTACAAAAAAGAAGAGTTATTCATAGCTTTTACAAACGGTAGGGAAGGCAGGCTTGTCTCCAAGCAAACCAAATGTAAATAGCTGTTTCTTCTGTAAATGTTTCCATGGCAATATATATAGCAGGACATGTAAGAGCCCCCTATACAAAAGCACAAAGAAGCCACCACTCCCTTTCTCAGAGGGGTCAGCAACCAGGCCATCTTGTCATATGTTCAAATCATGGTGTTTGGCTTTACTGGCCTGAATTTGTCCATAACAGACTTAAAAAGGAAAAAAAAAGTAATGGGCATTCAGAACTTCCATATAGTTGAAACACCAAATGTCCTTAAGGGGTTATTTGCATTTATCCCATGTTACCTCTAATACAAGAAGTTTAATGAATCACACAGTGAAAAATCTAGCTTGGTTGAGTTTTTCTTTTAGTTTTCACTATGTCCAAATCTTCCCCAAGCATTATAAGCAGGATATTACTTCTAGAACCAGGGCAAGATTCACTATGGCAATACCACAAGCGCTTTTAAAAATCACGTCTTTTCAGGGCCAGACACCCACTGCTGCATAAGCTCTGGAGATCTTCCCAAGTGTTATTACTAACAGAACCACAAACAATATGAAGAATATAGTACTGTTAAGTCAGAAATTTACCATCATTTCAGATGTTCAAGTGTGTTCACTACTTCAGAAATATTCCAATCCTCAACCCTTCTGTTCCTTCTTGTGGACATCCTAGGGCTAGGGTGGCTTCACAGTCACTTATCTCCTTAACACCTCTCTCTGTCTCTTTTACTTCTGTAAAGCATCTCACCACAGACTGACGTTGCATGTGATTAGGGAGCTTTGGATTTTTTTTCTGGTTAAACTGTCATTCTTTGGGCATATACCACTTGGAGCTGACAAGGTAGAGAAAATCCTAATTGTCGCTTTCATATTGGTACATGAATAAATGAACCTTTGTGGGTTCTGTTTAAGCAGCTTTATTTTATACAAACACATCACTGTAAAGGTTTATTTGACTATGACTAAGTAAGTTATATACAAACTAACTACTGCAATCATACATGCTCACTCACTGGCTGCTTCTACAAAATGGCACTAGGGATTGCACGTGTCTGGAATTTATATGTGCATGCACAGCCTCGCATGCTTCTTAAAGACATAACATACACACATTACACTCTGAACTACATCCTCCCTGTTTGAGAAATAGATCATGTCATTTGTCATGAGATTATTTAGCATTGCAGAAATCACAGATAATCTAAAGACATGCATTATACAATACTAATTACACATGTACCTATATACAAACATGTCCACGTTGCTATGTATTTCACATTAGGCTTAGAAACTCGTCCATATCATATGACATAAAATTGGGAATCAGATTTAGCTACTGGAACAGACTCTGCAACATGGTTAACCTGTGGAATGTTCAAATTACTTTCTGGAAAAGAATCAGACTTTTGAACACATACTGGTCTGGAAACAATGCCTGACTCAGTCTTTGATTTAGAGTCTGCATCAGAGATACAATGTTGTGATTGCAATGGTGATGATTCTGGTACAGGAAGAAGATGTCTATGATTTCTCCTATAATCTACACCTCTGGAGCTTATCCAATAAGATCTTGGCTTGGCAGAAATGCCAGTTATCAGTCCTATTTGATCAAAGCCTTTCATTGTCTGAATTAGTACCATCTCTCCTTCCCTCAATGAACTAAGTAATGTGCTCGATTTATCATAACTAGATTTCTGGATATTATGCTTCTTCAACAATTGAGCCTTGATGGTCTTATTGTTCTTAGAATTAGGCTTTAACAAACTTGAAATACGTAGCATAGTTCTAGCTTGTCTGGAATGTAGTCTTTGAGCAGGTGAGCCAAGCCATCATGAGGTATGTTTCTGAGAGTAAGTAAATTCAAGAATGCATCCATATTGTCACGCTTTGACTTTTCAGGTAATTGATTTGCACTCTGCACTTCTCATTCAGCTAGACCATTGGATTGAGAATATTCAGGACTAGTAGTGACATATACAAAGTCCCATTCTTTTGCAAATTTCTGAAACAACTGTCTAGTAAACGGAGTACCACTGTCAGGATAAAGTTTGTATGGACTACCATGAACTGAAACATGATGCTTAAGCTTAGTGAGAACAGCTGTTGAAGTTAAGTTTGGTAGCAGATCAATCTCAAACCAGTTCGAGTAGGAGTCTAACAAAACCATTGAGATGTAGCTCCCAGGACTACATAAAAAGAGACACGGAGGAGATCTCCAATCTTGTAGCTCAGCCAGGTATGACCCTAGCCCTGAGTAGCATCCTGCCATCACCCAGAATTATACCACAGTACAAGGGCAAAATGATTAACTTCAACAATTGGCTAAGCTTCTGGTGTCATTTTAAGGGGATCCAGTATCTGTCTGCCTGGGATGACATGATCGACAGACCACGATGTATTGCCAGAGATGGCCTGCACCTGTTGCCCTTGGGATTCCGGATACTGGCTAAGGCTCTTGCCACCCCTATAGTGCCTTTTTTAGGCAAGGTTCAAATGACAAATTCACCACCATAACAGGTACTAGCAAGACAAATCTGAGGGCAATGCTACTCAATGCCAGAAGTCTAAACCTCAAAATGCACTCACTTGAGGCACTCCTTAAAATGGAGAACATCGATATCTGTGCAGTGACAGAGACCTGGTTCAAGGATCCAGATAGCACCCCTGCATTACCAGGCTATAATTCATACAACACCTTTTGGCCACCTAACCTGGACTGAAACACTAAAGGCGGAGACGTGCCCATATTCATTAAGGATATCCACAACTCCAGGCTAGTTGCTCAGCATAATGCATCTGAGATTATCCAAGTTCAACTAACTCGGGGCAAAACCGCAATCCAGATTGTAGCTTGTTACAGATCCCTCACCATGCCCCAGGATTCCCACTTCTCATTTCTTGATACACTGGAAAATATTAGGGTACAACCAATCACCCAAATAATGGAAAATTTCAACTAACTCACCATTAACTGGGAAAACTACTCATGTACCAACTCTTTTTCTCAACATTTTCTGGAATTCATAAATTCCAATGCCTTGGATCAGATTATCCACACCCCCACCAGAGGCAGCAATATCCTAGACCTGGTCATTACCAACATGGGCGACTGGTTTTCCACACCAGGGGTCAATTCCTCATTGGTCAGATCCGACCACAAGCTAATCACCCTAGACATCCACATCCTGCCCCCACCCCCATTAGGGAAACCACCATAAAAAATTTCTCCAAAGCCAACTTCACTCTTCTTAAGACAGAAGTGGAAAACTTCACGACACCCATGCAGACAGACAATAGAGATACGACTGTTGAATCCTACACAAATGCACTTTATAAATGCTTACACAAGTGCATGGATCATACTATCTCTAACAGAACCATCCTCCAAAAAAAGGAAGCCAATCTGGTGGCCCCTGCCATAAACAAACTCTACAACAGAAGAAAGAAACTGTTGCAAAAAAGAGTAAAGTCCCATGATTGAAGGAACTCCCTGGTCAGCCTCACTAAGAAGCTGAGATCCATCATAAACTCCTCCAAAGCTAGTTATGAAAACAAAATCACCACTGATTCTAAAGACAATCACAATGCATTCTATAGCTATGTCAAGAATCTCAATGGCAACACTCACATCTGCTCTGAGTTACAACACAATGGCACTAAATATACAGAACCAACTGATATTGCCAACATCCTGGCAGATAGGTTCAGTGCTAACTTTACCCCCCTCAGCCCCTAAAGGGCACATCTCTATACCGGAGGAATGCAAAGTTCCTGTAATCATGGCTGCACAGGTAAAAACCAACTCTCCAAAGCCAAGAACACAGCACCCATGGGACCTGACGACATCCCAGGCTGTGTTCTACATGAACTACAGAATGAAGTGGCATCCCACCTAAGTACCATGTTCAATCATAGCCTCACCTCAGGATTTGAGCCCACTGAGTGACACACAGCGATAGTTATCCCACTCCACAAAGGGGGAGTCACCATGGATCCCGGGAATTACTGCCCCATTAGCCGGACGAGTCTGGTCTGCAAGGCCATGGAACTTATAAACAAAGACATTGGTAATCTCCAAACTCTGGACCCCACCCAGTTCGGGTTTGCAAAAGGCAGATCATGTCTCCTAAACTTGATAGACTTCTTTGAAACAGTCACCAAAGCCGTAGATGAGGGTAAGGTGGTTCACACAGCCTATCTAGATCTCGCCAAGGCTTTCAACACCATCCCCCACTCTGGAATTATAGATAAACTCACTAAACTGGGTATAATTCCCTATGTCACAAGATGGGTTGCCAGCTGACTCACTGACAGAACTCACACTGTGAAAGAAGCAGACTCCAAATCTGACTTCAGACCAGAGACAAGTGGAGTACCACAGGGTTCAGTCCTGGATCCTCTCCTGTTTGGTATCTACTTCTCTGAAGTACAGGCTAATACAGAAGGTCTTTGGCTAATGAAGTTTGCAGATGACTGCAAACTAGGAGCCATAATCAAAACTCCTAATGATGTGGACATCCTACAAAAGGGCCTAAGTGAGACAGATGCCTGGTGTCAAAGCCATGGCCTCAAGCTCAATGCCAAAAAGTGCATTGTCATCCCCTTTGGTAAAAACTCTCTACCCATGAAGTACCACATAGGTGGTAGTCTACTTAACACCGAAAGTATTATAAGAGACCTGGGGACACAGGTGGACAGTAGTCTCTCCTTTAATAATCACATTACCACAATAGTCAGGAAATCCTTCTACATGGCACACTTCATCACAAAAGGTTTCTCATCCAGGAAAAAATAGGTCATTGTTTCCTTCTGCTCACCACTCATTAGACATATTATAGAGTACAATGCCCCTTTTGGTATGTACCTCACAAGACATCTACAACAATTGGAAATGCCGCAGAAATACCTCACAAAGAGGATTATCAGCCTCAAACAGATGCCCTATGCAGACCGCCTCAAAAAACTCCAGCTTTACTCCATTGCATATTGTTTACTCAGAGGCTAGCTCTGCCTAACATACAAAGCTATGTCAAGCCCAGAACTGTTGGACATGCTCCACTTAAAGAAATCCCAATCCCTCCGAGCTACATGCTCTAGGGACCTAAGCCTTGTCACTACAATAAACAGAACATGCTGGAGGGATAGATTCCTGTCCCAGAGACTTCCCATACTCTGGAACAAACTACCTATCTATATCAAGCAAAGCTCCTCATTAGCACTCTTCAAGAAATATCTTGATGATTGTATGGGAAACAGGAAATTCACCCCGGGGATCACTTCTGTGGCTCTGCTTGACAGGGGCACAGGAAAATAATTTTCTTGGGTGGTGAAAACCAGGGTACCTTTTTGGCTAGGCTTATATAGGTCCTAGGGTAATAGCTTAGTACCTACCTATGAACCTATGAACCAAATAGTGTTGATTATTCCTTCAAAGACATCAGTTGCTACAGTAGACCAAGGAAGTTTAGGTATTGGATTTAGCTGAAGCGGTTCTCTTTGCAAATGTGCTCTGGTACTATTACACACTGAACAAGAAGAAAGAACACTATCAATGTCTTTTGATAATGAAGGCCAAAATACTAGTTCTCTTGCCCTTCTCTTAATGAGTAATAACCTGGGTGACCATGATGCAAAATCTGAATATAAACATGTTGTAAGGAAGCAGAAACAGCAATTTTAGGCCCTTTGAAAATAATACCATCTTCCATCAGCAATTCATCTCTGTAAAGAAAATATGATTGCACCTCAGGTCATACACTAGATTGCTTTGATGGCCATCCAACATTGATGTAGTGATTAAGCTTCTGCAAAATTTGATCAGTCATAGTGTGATCTCTCAACTCATCAAGTCTAGTGGTGAAAAAAGTATGCACTGACATTACATCAAAGTCAAAAGTTTCAGCATCAAGCTGTTCTGTTGTACTTCTAGGCAATCAGGATAAAGTATCAGCCAGATAGAGCAATTTATCTTTAGTGTAGTCCATTTTGAAATTGTACTTTTGCAATTTGAGCATCATTCTTTGTAATCTCACCGGAGCAGAATGCATAGGTTTCTTTAGAATAGTAACTAGATGCTGATTATCAGTTTCAGTTTGAATAGCTCAGCCATAAATATAATCATGAAACTTGGAACATGAAAACAATATCACCAAAAGTTCTTTCTCAATTTGAGCATAATGCATCTCAGCTTGAGTGTGTCCTAGATGCATAGGCTACTGGTCTCTCCTCTTGAAGAATAACTGTGCCAAGACCAAAATTAGAAGCATCACAAGATATAACAACTGGTTTATTCACATCATAGTACCTTAACGTGGGGGGGGGGGGGGCAATTTTATGCCTAAAGTCATCAAACTCCTATTGATGATGTTGTAAGCATGATCATACAACATTTTTGCACATTAGCTTTCACAACAGTGCTGCCAATTCACTGAAATCTGGTATAAACTTGCTCAAATAGTTGGCCATGGCCATCTCTAAAATTCCTGTTTGTTTAGTTGGGTCAGATCTCAAGCCTGTACTTATAAACAAATGTCCTATCTAGGTTACTTCTGGAAGTCTGAATTTGCACTTCAGAGGATTGAGCTTCAAACTGACTCCGCATGCTCTGTCTAAAACTTTCTTGAGGTTTCTGTCATGCTCTGCTTTGCCATTGCCTCCAGCTAATAGATCATCTACTATTATGGCACAAGGATAACCTGAAAGAATTTGTTCAATTGCATGCTGAAAGACTTCACTTGCAGAATTTATTCCAAATGGCACCCTTAGAAATCTGTACCTTCCAAATAGGGTACCAAAAGTAGTTAGAAATGAGGATCTGTGATCAAGCAACACTTGCCAAAATGAACTCTTTGCATCCAAAACAGAAAATACAGTGGCATTTGGTATTACAGCTGCAACTTCTCAACTGTGTGCATTGGATGACATGGCCCTTTAATGCTTTGTTCAAATCTCTAGGGTCAATGCATATTCTGATTTCATCTGAGCCTTTTTTATGAGTAGCTACTATGGATGACATCTATTCAGTTGGTTCTGTGACTGTACAAATCACACAGTGCTGCACCATCTTCTCTAACTGAACTTTGATTTTATCTTGCATCACTAGTGGAAATGTTCTTGCTGGTCTGACCACTGGAGTGATCTCTGGTTCTAATTTCATGGAATACACAACTGGAAGTTTGCCCAACTTATTGTCAAAAACATCAGCGTGCTCTAAGAAAATGTCTTCTGAAAAACTTGAGCTTGGAACTGCCCTCACACGGTGAACTTCTTTAGCAAAAGGAAGCAGATTCATTCTCAAACTGTCTGAGAGCTAGCAAAGACTGCATTAGTCATCTGACTATGTAGAATAATAAGTTGCAACAGTTCTCAGCCAAATAACATGAAAGTATTACTGAACCTTTGGCTTGAATTTTTTTCACCTCCATATGCAACAAGTCTTGCACTGCTGGTTACATTGAGTTGTTCATTGGTTCTCACTTTTGCAAATGTTTCTGCTGATATAACATTGCACTTTGCTTCAGTGTCTACTTTGAGCTCTGTGGATTTTCCATTGATCCGAACTGTACAAAGCACTTCACTCCTTGTCAGTAACTTTACTGCATCAACTCCTTCTCCCAGTACTGATACACCATCCATGTAGAAAGCTGTTTTAGCTCTACATGATCAACATGCTTTCTTGTGTAACCTCTCTTTACAACTGTGTGAGGCTTACTTGATTTGCAAAACTTTTGAAAGTGGTTCCATTTCTTACACTTATGACATTGCTGACCATATGACCATATGCTAAACACTTCTCTCTTTTAGACTCATGGTTGGCACCACAATTTTGACAGTTAACAATAAAGATAGACTTGGGTTTTGCTGACTCACATTTGTATGGCACTGAGTAGGTGGTAGATCTTGTACTTTTCTTGGAGCTCTCTGGAAAGTTCGGCACCTTCTTTGGAAAACATGTGGCTGCCCTTTGCTTAGGCTTGTTTCTGCTTGCCACGTGTTGCATACTGTCTACGTTTGCTCTGGAATTTACTGAAACCATGCTTTTGTCACTTGCATGTTTGTGTGCCTTTCTGTCACCTCATGGATTTGACAAATCTCTACTGTGTTGCTCAATATCAAATCACTGTCATGAAGCAAAATCTTTCTCACTGCAGCACTATTAATGCCACATACAAGTCTATCCTTTATCAGCTCATCTTTCAAGTCACCAAACTGACATGTTTTATTCTTGTTCCTTAAGTCAGTTATATAAGCTGCAAGTGTTTCCCCTGGTTTCTGATTTCTTGTGTAAAACAAATGTCTCTCTAGTGTAATGTTGATCTGGGAGTTGCACATCTCTCTGAAGTTATGCTTTAAACACTTTGAGTCTTTTTTGAATTCAGCTTGCACAACAATATGGTGGTCTGCACCCTCACCTTCATACACTGCCGGTGCATATACAAATGATCACTCTCTTTCTATAGCCTCAGATCGTGCTAGATTTAGCAAAATAAATGCCCTCATGCATGTATCTCGATCTGCATAAGTTGCTTGTATAAAAATATTGTATTCCTGTTCAAATATTCTCCAGTTCTCTGCAATATTCCGGTCAAACACAAGAGCTTGTGGTTTTCAAAATCCTTCTGCCATATTAACACATACTAGCGAAGGGTCTTGCAAATACATACAAATATACACAGACACATGCATAAGTGATTGGCATAGCACAATTTGGTCAATGCCTTTGTGCTCTCTACCTGTGTTTTATTTCTTTAAGCTTATTGTAATTGTGCAAATGAATAGCCACATAGTGCTTTCAACTAACTGGACTTTGCAAAATAAACCTCTCAAGCTTCTTGATGCTTTACGAAATAACTTTTTAGCTTTCTTAATGCTTTACTGTGCTTTACAAAACAGCTTTTTAGGTTTCTAAATGCTTTATGGTACTTTGAGGAATAACTTTTTAGACTTATCAATGTTTTACGAAATTCTGCAGAGTAGCTTTTCGAACCTTTTTTACTGCTTTACATATCTTAATGAATAGCTTCTCAAACTTTGCAACCTTTCATGAAGCTTTCGATAGGTAAAGGCAGAAATGCTAAAATCTATGGCTTTTTGAATTGGTAAAGGCAAAAATGCTAAAGTAGTGGCTTGGAATTCTATCAATAAAGGCAGGCATAGTACAGTCATGCACCATCACTTATTAAAGTCATCGCTTTAAGAAACATTTGAGAATCTACAATGCAACTGAGCAATTAATGGACACTGTGATACTCTTCTAATCTGTTTGTAAAAACACTTTTCTTTAATACAAGAAATTCATTAAGCAATTGCACAATGCGAATACTCAGATTTTTGTTGCCCATATTCAATGTCTTTTGAGGTATCTGCACTTTGTAAATGACTAGATGCAATACACTGAAATGTCCCCAAATGGTGGTACCTTGCTAGGCAACTCCTTACAGTAGAAAAAGCACTCTGTAATGGTGGTACTTTGCAAACAGACACACCCAGCACAATACATTTTCTTTAAATAACTATGCTTTGACTGGATTTCAAGAGATAGCTTCACTTCACACCCAGTGAACTCTTTGAAATGCATGCTCAGCAATAAGCACACACTGTAAGCACTTTTACACTAAGTGGCTGTCTAGTTGGCCTATGCCTTAGACCAGGTATGGCTGTCTCTGATAGTCATACCCGTACATATCTACCATTGCCCATTCAATATGATGGGTAGTTATAGTCTCCTTTCACCATTCTGCTGTTATACTCCATTTTGTTAGCATTACAGCTTTTTAAGTGGTCCTTATGTCAGCATCCCTTCTTGCACGAAGCATGCTGCAAACATTTACATAACCTTTTCTCTGTCCTTGAGCACTTCTTATAGATTCATCACCATCATCAACCCCCTTCTTCCCATTTTCTGCATGTGGTCAGGGTGTTGGGTCTTATAGATTACTTTTTGGAAATTAGGCTAATGAAGAGCTCCTACCACAAGATGTATGTATCAGCGTGCATGTACCCTTCTGACCCCATTAAGCACTTGATATGAAACAAGAGATGTTTGCTGTCTATAAGCATATCTTTTACAACTTAAAACAAGCATTTCTTGTTAACAACTACATGAAAAATTAAACTCCTCGTGGTGTCCTGCAGAGTTCTACAAGCAGCAGAGAGTGAAAGAGTGACTTTCCTGGATTTATAAGTATTTTTTCTGGCTTTCGCTTAAAGTACTGCATCTCGACTGCATTTCACTTAAAAAACAGCTCTGCATATTGTTTTTACTGTTCTTGTGTTGAATTTATACTGTTAGCACTTTAAAAAGTTGTTTTTGTTTAATTTAATTGTTAGGCTAACACACTAAAGTGCGCTAGCCGTTTTATAGCATTTATTGTTTGTTACTGTATCTTTTTCTCCATTCTCTGTGAAAAAAGAAAAAAAAAATATCCTTGTTTTCCTGCTTTTCTGAACTAGAATAGTCCAGTCTTCAGATTTTGCTGATCTCTGGGCTTTGTCTTAGTTCCTGTGCTATCCATACCCTTATTTGGATAAGAGGAAGCTTCTTTGTTCACCAGTGGGAGTGGGGAGCACTGAGCAACCTATTTGTCCCTAAAGGATTGGTTCCAGCCCAGCAACTTGCAGTTTATTGGCCATTTTGGGTCAATTCCTGGCTCTTTTCAACCCCCTGCTATAAAGCCCGCTTTTGCGCTTTTTTACTTGTAATAGACTCAGCACAGCTCCTCGTGGTGTCCTGCAGAGTTCTACAAGCAGCAGAGAGTGAAAGAGTGACTTTCCTGGATTTATAAGTATTTTTTCTGGCTTTCGCTTAAAGTACTGCATCTCGACTGCATTTCACTTAAAAAACAGCTCTGCATATTGTTTTTACTGTTCTTGTGTTGAATTTATACTGTTAGCACTTTAAAAAGTTATTTTTTGTTTAATTTAATTGTTAGGCTAACACACTAAAGTGTGCTAGCCGTTTTATAGCATTTACTGTTTGTTACTGTATCTTTTTCTCCCTTCTCTGTGAAAAAAGAAAAAAAAAACAAAAAAAATATCCTTGTTTTCCAGCTTTTCTGAACTAGAATAGTCCAGTCTTCAGATTTTGCTGATCTCTGGGCTTTGTCTTAGTTCCTGTGCTATCCATACCCTTATTTGGATAAGAGGAAGCTTCTTTGTTCACCAGTGGGAGTGGGGAGCACTGAGCAACCTATTTGTCCCTAGAGGATTGGTTCCAGCCCAGCAACTTGTAGTTTATTGGCCATTTTGGGTCAATTCCTGGCTCTTTTCAACCCCCTGCTATAAAGCCCGCTTTTGCGTGCTTTAGCATGTTTTAGCGCAAAGTTGCTCATAGAGCAGCATCGGGCAGCGCCGGTTAATCAAGTTTAAACTATTTCTGGCTCCGTAAAGTCTGCTCTTCAATTTTTCCCTTAGAACTGTTCTACTTGCAATCTAAACAGTCTATACTCTATGTGAAAAGCTCAGCACTTGCTCCTAAAGCATTTTTATACAGTTAAAGCACTCTTAAACAAAAGAAAGTACTTCATTCACCTAAATCCCCTTGAGGACCCATTTCCCTATAGGTCCTTTCTGACTCAGTTACACAGCAATCTCTTTCACTATTTCTAGCATGTCGAAGGGTCAGTTGCTGGCATCCTCACCTGTACAGCTGGTGAATCTGGGAATCTTGAGGCAATGTTATAATTGCCTCATGTACACAGACAACCCCCTCCTCCTCCCAACAAATACAAATATATGCGAGAGATGCAACTATATAGCCAAACTGGAGGCTGAGCTCTCTCAATTCAGTACTGGCAAGACCAGTCAGGAGGAGAAGGTAACCACGCACACCACAAACCCAGTCGCACATAGAACTATCACAACTGCAAACCAAACATATAATCACACAAAAACATACTCGGAGGTGCTGATTAAAAATCTACCAAAACAACAGAGGCCTCCAAAGCAGACACCCAAGCAACCACCACCTCAAGACATAGCACATGCAACACATAGTTCACAAAGTCAGTGTGCTAAACAGTCACAGCCCTTAAGGCCAAACAACATGCCAGTCACACTTGTAATAGGTGACTCCATAGTCAGACACACTGACGTCCCGCTCACCAGACTGAACAAGGAGAGGGTCACAGTAAGCTGCCTGTCGGGAGCTAGAATCCGCCACATAACACAAGCACTCAGGTCACTCCACAGCAAGTACAAATATGACTCAGTCATTGTACATGCTGGTGTGAATGACCTGAGACGTACCTCCCTGGACTACATGAAAAGAGACATAGAGGAGCTCTCTGATTATGTAGCCCAGGCTGGTATGACCCTGACCCTGAGCAGCATCTTACCCTCACCAAGAATGATGCCAGAGTACAAAGACAAAATGATCTGTTTTAACAATTGGCTTAAATACTGGTGTCATTCAAAGGGGATCCAATGTCTGTCTGCTTGGGATGACATGCTTGACAAGCCATGTTGCTTCGCAAGGGATGGCTTGCACCTGTCACCCCTGGGCTTCCAGATATTGGCCAAGGCTCTTGCCACCCCCATAGTGCCTTTTTTAGGCAAGGTTCAAATGACAAACCTACCTCCCTAGAAAACACAAGTGGAAAAAACTAAGGGTAATGCTGCTCAATGCCAGAAGTCTAAACCTCAAAATGCACGCCCTCGAGACCCTCCTCAGTATGGAGAACATCAATGTCTGTGCAGTGACTGAAACCTAGTTCAAGGCTCCTGAGAGCACCCCAGCACTATCAGGTTTTACCTCATATCATGCTTTCCGGCCCCAAAACTTGGACCGAGCCACAAAAGGAGGGGAAGTATCCATATTCATCAAAGATACCCACACCTCCAGGTTAGTGGCAATGCACGAAGCATCGGAGACCATCCAGGTGCAACTAACCATAGGCAAAACTGCCTTACAGTTTGTAGCATGCTACAGACCACCCTCTCAAACTCAGGAACCCTACACAGCTTTCCTGAAAACACTGGAGAGTATGAATGTCTCTCCAAATACCATCATATTGGGAGACTTCAACTACCCAAACATTGACTGGGAACATTACTCAAGCCCCAGCACCCTAGCCCAAAGGTTCCTAGAATTCATAAACTCAAATGCAATGGAACAACTAGTCACCATTCCCACAAGAGGAGACAATATATTAGACCTGATCATCACAAACATGGGGACAAAATGCTCCACACCAGAAGTATATCCCTCTTTGGTAAGATCAGATCATAAATTAATCTCACTGGAAATCCACATCCCTCCCCCACCCCCTGCACAAAAGACCACAGTGAAGAACTTTTCAAAAGCCAACTTCACACTTCTTAAGACTGAAGTGGCATCCTTCAAGGCCCCTGGGCCAGTGGAAACCACAACCCACACTGCTGAATCTTTTGCAAATGCCTTCTACGGGCACCTTCAAGAATGTATTGATCATGCAATCCCAAATAAAACCAAGACCCATTCCCCCAAAGGCAGGCGCCCAGTCTGGTGGACCCCAGCCATAAACAAACTTTACAACAGGAGGAAGAAGCTACTACATGACAGAGCAAAATCCCTAAAAGAGAAGGCATCTCTGATCAGTACTAGCAAAAAACTACGATCACTTATAAAATCATCCAAGGCCAACTTTGAGAGAAAAATCACAAAAAACACAAAAGACAACCATAAGGCCTTCTTTAGCTATGTTAGAAACCTGGGTGGAAACTCCCGGATATGCTCAGAGTTAGTCCAAAATGACACAAAACACACTGAACCCACTGACATTGCCAACATTTTGGCAGACAGGTTCAGTGCAAATTCCCCCCCCCCCCCAAAAGGAGAAACAACTATCCCAACAGAGTGTAGCCTCCCTAACATCTCAGATGCCCAGGTGAGAGCTGCCCTCTCTAAAGCTAAAAACACAGCATCAATGGGACCGGACGGTGTTCCGGGCTGTGTACTACATGAACTCCAAGAGGAATTAAACCCACACATAAGGCTGCTGTTTAATCTTAGCCTTACTACAAGATACATACCCAAAGAGTGGCGTACGGCAACAGTGGTCCCACTTCACAAAGGCGGTGCTTCTACGGACCCTGGAAATTACTGCCCCATAAGCTTGACGAGCCTGGTCTGTAAAGCTATGGAGAGGATCATTATGGAACTCATAAACAAAGACATTGGGGACCTACAGACATTGGATCCTACCCAATTTGGCTTTGTCAAGGGCAGATCCTGCCTTTTGAAAAGGCCATTGATGAGGGTAAGGCAGTTCACACAGTCTACCTTGACCTTGCAAAAGCCTTTGACACAATACCCCACTCGGGCATCATAGACAAACTCACCAGCTTAAATGTCAACCAATATGTCACAAGATGGGTTGCAAACTGGCTCAAGGACAGAACCCACAGGGTCAGATTTGCTGGAGCTATGTCAGACTCTAAGCCAGTCACAAGCAGTGTCCCACATGGCTCAGTCCTGGGACCCCTCTTGTTCGGCATTTATTTTTCTGAAGTACAGGCAAACATAGGAGGTTTGTGGCTGACAAAGTTTGCAGATGACTGCAAACTGGGCACCATAATTGATACTCCAGCGGACACAAACATCCTTCAGAGAGGCCTCATAGAAATGGATAATTGGTGCCAGAGCCATGGCCTTAAGGTAAACGCCAAAAAATGTATAGTCATACCCTTTGGGAAAAACAAGGTACCCACAAATTACCACATAGGTGGTAATCCATTAAGTACGGAAGGGGTAATCAGGGACCTAGGGACCCAGGTTGACAGTAACCTCTCATTTGACACTCACATTGCCAAAGTGGTTAGGAAGACCTTCTACATTGCCTACCTTATCATGAAGGGTTTCACATCTAGATCAAGAGAGGTCATTGTGCCCCTGTACTCTTCTCTTATCAGGTCAATGATGGAGTACAATTCCCCATTTGGGATGTATCTTACCCGACACCTGCAGCAGTTGTAAAGACCCCAAAAGTTCCTCACCAAGAAGATAAATGGTCTTAAACATATGTCATATGCTGCCCGACTGAAAAAGCTCCAGCTCTATTCAGTTGCATATCACCAACTCAGAGGTGATCTGTGCCTGACCTACAAGGCCATGTCCAATCCGGAATTAATGGACATGCTCCACCTCAGAAAATCAAAATCCATCAGAGCCATGAGAGCAAGAGACTTAAACCTCAACACAGAAATAAATAGGACGTGCTGGAGGGACAGATTCATAACCCAGAGGCTCCCTACACTCTGGAACAGAATCCCAATCCATGTTAGGCAGAGCCCCTCACTAACTCTATTCAAGAGAAATCTTGACGAGTGGATGGGAGATTGTAGGTTTACCCCGGGGGTCATCTCTGTGTCACTACTAGACAGAGGCACAATAAACTAAACCCTAAAGGGCATAGTACTCTCATCCTAAGGGGTGGTGAAAGCCACACACACTCTGGCTAGGCTTATAAATGCCCTAGGGCAGATAGCCTAGTACGAACCTATGAACCTATGATTCAATAAAGCTAGCTAGCACATATTTGTCTGGGCCAAATTGTTTAGCATATTTGTATGTGCTGTTTGCATAATTGCACCTTGCTAACTATTAGTATCCCTGTACATATGTTGCTCATAGACAGTTTGCACTAGTGTCTAATTATATCTATATAATTATGGTGTAAGTGGTGCACAGAATCACATTAGAGACCCAAAACAGAGAGCTGCTCGCTATATTTTTTATCTGTGACTGCATATCTGTCAGCTGAGGTCTGTTCTCACAAATGTATTATCCAGTTGGCTCACTATCTGCATATACTAGTAGGTGATTCAAGACACATTTTCCTGTATACAGTAGCTATTTGCACAGTTTGTTTTGTAGTCTTTAATGTATCTTTACCATCTCAAAAGGGCTTACTCCTCTCTGTACTCTTCTTTTCTAGACCTAACACCACTTTAAATAATCAGCTGCCAATAACACCTTTATCTTTAACCCAACCAGTGGATACACTGCTATATGAAAAGTGCAGTCTGGGTCTGAACTCTCTGCAAACATACTCGGCTAAAGTTAACTTTGTGTATGTGTCTACCTGTTTGAGCTAATAATCATTATCCCTTGGAGAGCACTCTGCTTTGGCTTGTAAGCAGCCCCTCCCCCCCCACACACTCACACTCACCTTCCATTTCTCTTTTATTCCCTTCTGTTAACAAATAGTATCCATAACTGATCAAATATTGTGTGTGTTTGTTAATTTAGTTGAGAGCACTGTAGCCTACAGATGCAAGGGTATGCTGTTTTCTACCTGATGTTTAAGAAATGACTTACAGCTTCACAGCACTTCTTGGTCAATTCTGATTGTTTTTCTTACACACAAACTTGCCTTTGCTTAGATCTTGGCTCATCCTGCTCCCTGCTCCCATATTCCACCCACCCACGTACCTATAATTTAAACTTAACCAAATCACGCCCACCAGACTTCAAATCGCCCAATCTGCTATAGTAATTATGGCTCCCAATTATGTCAGTGAACTCTTAAAATAGCGAACACTGTTTGATTTACCATTTTAAATCAAAACTGCACACATAACAGCGATTTTTTTCCCAGGGAAAAAAACACTGGGCCATTTTTGGGACTTTGCCATTTTTTCCACTGTGGTATGATCTCAGAGTTGGAATATTTATTTAGGGGGTGGGGGGAGGGCACAGCCCCCACATCGGTGGCTTTATTTTGTGATTCACTTTAGAAAAAAAAGAATCACACCATCAAAGGCAGTCCAAATTCAAAACAACTTTAAAAACAAATAGTTGAACATACCACCATGAACAGAACACAGAATTCACATAAAAATTTTAATGCAACAACACCAATAAAATAAGTAGCAGGACAAGTGCTTTTGGCCTTAGCCTTCTTCAGATCCTGTTTATTGAGCCTAAAATTAAATGTATAAAAGCTTGGAAAGACAAATCACAATCTGTTGAATCCATTACATCACTTCCTCATGCAGTAGTTATCACCCAAAAGACCACTCCTTCAACTTACATCACTTTCTCATAATAGCTATCAATCATATGAAGCATCCACCATAGTAGCTGTTACTCAAATGAATACTCTTTTAGTTTGAGTCAGTAGTATTAAAGCTATTGCTATCCTATTCCATTTAGACCATGTTCTTTCAGAATTGGTTTCAATGGTACCATTCCATTTACACCTGGAGGGTAATCTGCCCTTAGGTCTATTATCCATTTGAGTTCTTCTACCTCTTTTCTATTCTGCAAGTCACCGCCTCTCAACATTTCTTTCACAATACAGATGACCATAAACTTGAACAAATGTGCATTATTAAGCCACACATGTGAATAAAAGGCATTTGTATCTAGTAGAGACAATATAAGTACCAGTCCGATACAGCTGCAGGAAAAATCCACAAAACTTTAATAAAAATAAGAAATAAAAGAGTAAGTGCTTTCACTGTATATTCCTACCACTTCTCCAGACTGAATATTAAAGAGCACCAGAGTCATTTAAATAGCTCATCAATAAAACAATCAGCACATCAATTAAGCATACAATGGTTAAGTGCCAGTACATAAAACACAAACTTATATACCAGTGTCAATGTTTCCAGGGTCTGGCATTCAAAAAAGGTTTAAGAGAGACTACTTCATTTAAATCAAGTGCTTTATCAGCATTTAAAGATAGAATCCACTTATGTTCAATGGATTCAGTCTGGTTCCTGATGTCCCCCCCTCTTAAACTCTCTAAAATGATCTCAAGCACTAAGAATCTAAAATGATGATCCGTCCCATAATTAATGGTGTGCTTAGCCAGGAAATTAGTTTATTTTCTGTTTTGGTGTCTCTCTGATGTTCTAAAATTCTATCTTTTAGCTGTATATTGCTCATCCCAACATAAAAAGTATGACATTTAATACAATAACTAAAGTAAACTATCTTAGATGTCCTGCAATCAGCCTAAAAAATTGTCTCCAATTTAAAATTCATATCAGGATGTAAATATTTGCAACCCATATAAATGAATGTACATGCTGTGCAATTTCTACACTGAAAAGTCCTTTTCCTATCTGATATCTTCTCATTATTACAGACATAGGTATTATAGCATGAGTCTTTTCAGTGACTTGTTGTTCTTAAAAGAAACATGTGGAACTGTATCTATAACATCTTTTAGTTCATCCACGGTGCCAAATAAAGCCCAATTCCTCTTAATAATGTCACAAACACCCTGTACATCCGAAGAATATGTTAGAGGAAATCTAATTACCTCTTGTCTATCTTTAGCCACAGTGGTTTCGGTGTACTGGCACTTTAACCATTGTATGCGTAATTGATGTGCTGATTGTTTTATTGATGTGCTATTTAAATGACTCTGGTGTTCATTAGTATTCAGTCTGAAGAAGTGTTATTAAGATACCATGAAAGTGCTTACTCTTCTATTTCTTATTTTTATTAATGCTTTGTGAATTTTACCTGCAGCTGTGTCAGACTGGCACTTATATTGTCTCTACTTGGTCCCTTTTGAAAGTACCATTCCTTATTTTCTCTTCAACTATTGTGTTTTTTAAGGCATTTGTATCTACTTTATTCCTTATAGCAGATAAATGCCATAGGATACACTCTTTTAGCATTCTGCTTGTTTTGCCTATATAATAGGCTGAGTAAAGGGAGCATGTAGTGATATAGATCACACTTTTGGTGGTACAAGTGGCCCAACTTCATAAGTTATAGCATTTTCTGTTTTCAGATGTTTGAAAACATTGTTTGTATTAATCACATTGCAAGCCTTACAACAGCCACATTTTCGAGTGTGTCTATGTGTATATGCAACATTGCTTGCTCCTTTATTGATATTGTCCTTGTGGCATAACAGCCTTTTCAGGTTTTTCTTATTTCTGAAAGCAAACCTGGGGTTGTCACCAATGATTTATTTTATTTTGGCATCAGACGTAAATACTGGCCAATACTTTTTAATGACATCACATATCATCTTGTTTTCAGTGCTATAAGTTAATGTGCATCTTACTTTATTTGTAGTTGGTTCTGTGAGACTTCTGTGCTCATAGTTTTGGTACTAAGAATAGTAAGGTCTCCCTTTGGTAGATTTCAACTCACTCTCGCAGCATTTGTCCTAATGGCTTTTTCAGTATAACCTCTCTCTTCAAAGCTTTTTAGTAGTTCCTTATGTTCCTTCAGGAAAATTTCCTCTTTATCACATAACTTCGATATATGTATCATTTGATTATCCACTATGTTCCTAAAAATATGCTTAGGATGCATACTGGTGGAGTGCAACATATGGTTGCGCCACATAGCTTCTCTGTACAATGCAGTATCAATGCCTGTTGGTCCTGGATGTACCTTCACATCTAGGTACTCAATCTCTTTATCAGATGACTTAACATCAAATTTCAGAAATGTGGTCGTACTCAATAGGAAGTCAACAAACTCATTCAGTGTAGCTTTGTTACCTTCCCGCAGAAGGAAAACATCACCCCTGTGCAAACACCTATGTTAACCTCATTTTGGCACAATGGGAAGAGCAATGATTTGCAGATGAGATAAATAGATGGAAAGAGCAATTGGTATTCTATAATAGAATTGTGGATGATGTTTTCCTTCTGGGACAGACAGGCAAGCCTAAAACCCCTGTGTCATTGACAATATAGGACATTGCATTTCACTAAAAAACATAGAAGAGTGCATGATAGTCATTTGTAACAATAATAGTTGTGATGAAAGTTAATAAGGACTGTCTACCTGAGAAAGTAAAATGCCTGACAAATATGCTTTTGCCAAAAGTGAACTTATAAGAAGTACATACAGATAAAATTTCCATTTTCTAATGCATATATATAAAATATTTTTCCTTGTAACATGTGAACAAATATAATATGTACTTTAAAAAATGCAATCAAACATTAGCAAGAGCAGAAGGTTTCTGTGCAGATAAATCCAAGTTATTTATAATCTTTTTCAGTGCCATAAAACATACACAACTCTCCTCACCTTCAAGCTCCCTAGCTACATGGTTACCTTTTTATAGTGTAGATTCAGGCCTGTGAGCATGGTGAAAATGCAAATGAGCTGTGAACTCATTAGAATTGCTGAATTCCAATTTTTTGACTTTGTGTAGCAGGTGTAAACAGAGTGTAATGAATAGTTCAGTGTTATTTTCTAATGGATTGCAACTGTGAATGATTACTGTTGGGGAGAAGAAAAACAACAGCAATTCAGACTCCTTTTTCTGCATTGGATGTGACACTCGGGATACACTTACAATGTGTAGAAGTAATTGTAGCAAGCTTTTAAATGGAAGTGAGTAGCATATATTACTCAGCTTTAGTTCACTAATATCCAAACTATCCTGCCTTTTTTGAAAACTGTGTATTATTGCCATTCTCATACAACTGAGAATGTGCAAGTGTTATATGTCTTGTTAATACTGTGTTGGAAATAGGACTTGCTTGAATGCACAATGATTTGCATTCCTGTTGCAAAGAGAGAGACACCCTTACTGTATTTTGTAGGTTTGGTAGTCTGACAGTTCAAATCCAGAGTTGTGTAAAAATATGTAATCTGTGTTAAAATGTGGCTGCAATTTTTTTTAAATATTAATATTTCTGATGCATACAGCTTAATGCAAACATGGTGAAACAGATAAATTAAAATTTAATCTAAGTTACTTTTATGATAAAGACTGTATATATTACAGCTGTGAGCCAAGTGTGTGTGTAGAATACTTTTTAAACGTGATGAAGCACACAGTATATAGTATATTTAGATCATAGTTCAAGTGTCACATTTGTCATTTAATGATGAAACCTACTAAACACTTGTTACAACAGTAATCTATGTTGAGATTTGCCTGTCACATTTGCGTGTCCCTTACCTTCACAGAAAATTGCCTAATGTCTCTGACAACAAGCAGGCATTGTCAATTTCAAAAAGGATATATTGCTACCTCTTATGCTTTCCACTATGCAAACCTGCTAAGTCACATTGTGCAACAGTCCGCAACACCTGCAGGTGCAGAAAACTCGCAAATGGTAGGCAGCCACTTGTCAGTTTCAAAAAGGATACATTGTTTCATCTTATGCTTACCATTGTGCAAACTCCCTAAGTGGCTTTGCATGGCAGTTCCCGTGATAGCCATGTTGTGGAAAACAGGCTAAAATCACAGATAAAGCACTTAGACTGATTTTGGCATGTTAAAATATGTCAGAAAACAAAGACAGAGTGGAAAAAACAGATTTTTTTAATTCTAGGGTGGACTTTTCCTTTAGGGGCTACAATACAGGTGAGTATGGGCTCTAATACAGAAAAGCTCAAAGTTTTATTACTGCTGTCCCACTTTACTTTATATAAAAATAAACATTGGAAAAATAATTACATATAGAAATAACTATCTTTAGCAGGTGTAGTGAGCATATACAGATGAGATATATATTAAATGTTTAATTTGTGTGTATCAGTAAAATTATGGTCATACAATTAAACATTTATTTTCTGAACTTTAACACACATACGTGGTTAAATACTCAACTCTTTAATGTGCATGTATAACTAATGAGAAGGTCTGACAAACAAGGTCTCAGTTGCAATGAACGCTCTGCACAATAATGATTGCAAAAAATACACTTATAGGCAACCTTCCCTGTGGCAAATGGCATAGGTTAATGCTCGCAATGTTGGGGAGCCAGGGTTCTAATGGAGCCCACTCCCAATTTTATTAATGCTTGTCAAATCAATTTTAAAAAATAAGAAACATGTAAACATAATTATAAATAATAATAACTATGTATAGCACTGGAGCTCATATGAATTATATGCCTGACTGAGGCTATACTGACAAGTATGTTTCTGTAATTATAATTGTCTTTTCTGGCCTTGGATTGACTTCATCATTCAATGATAGTTATGTACATGAATGTATAAACCAGGACCTTGTCAGGTCACACTCATACTAAGTTAACCACTCACTCTATCATGTGTCTATATAATTAATGAGCATATCAGACAAGCACTTCTGTGACAAGGATGAAAAATATCTATGTGTCTGCTTTACATAGGTTTATAACCCTCATTGTACAAATTACTTTTATCAATGTGTAAAGATACAAAAATGTGTCATCATAAAGTTTATACCCCTAATATGTCTACAAACTTAAGTCAACTAACAGTTACAGCTTTATCCAAACCAAAAACTAATGCCGACTGTCACATTACCCTTTCTAGATCATCAACTGCCTTCCTCTCTGTTTAGCTCTATTGCTCTCTGCTTAATACCATACAGAAGTGGTTGACATGGTTGGTCAGGTTTGCACACTAGCTGTAAAGTGCAATATCTCAAATTGGCAATAAAACACTCTAACTGTTGCTAATTGACCTGTACAGACATGGCAGGAGCTAGAAAGAAATGTGCCCAATTTAGAGCTCAACATATGGTTTAGAATATTCATTAGATTCCTTGCAAAGTGCCAAAGCCAGAGGCTACTGCAGGGGGACTGTACTGGGTCTCAGTACAAATCAGTGGCTTGGAATAGTCTGCTCAAGGCTGTCTCCAATGCAACTGGCATTCCACACACTGGATAGCAATACAGCCACCACTATAACAACCTGAAAAGAAGAAAGCATGAACAACTCAAACAGCTGCTGGATGAGTTTAGGACTGCTAACATCCTACAGTTATGTAAGTATCCATAAAAGATACTTTAAATTAGATGGAAAGCTGGCTATAGCCAAGACTGGTATACATAATGTTCTTCTCTTTTTCTCCCCTTTTGATTTTACAGGCACCCAGGAGATAGTAGTGAAGAGAGATGCCCATGCTGAGCATTTGTAAAGACTAAGAGAAGCAAGGTGCATGAATGCAGTAGAAAGGAATATTATTTTATCTAAAGTATTGCTCTTGTATGCATTATTAGCAAATTAGGCATGCATCTCTTAACTGTAAAATCAAGCATGCATGCTTCAGTCTGTAGCTTAAGCCAACTGTATCTGTCAGTTGCAATATTGTATTTAGATGTTGTGGATTTAAATCCCACAGCTAACAAATATATTGTAAAATCATTTAAAAATATGACATAATTTCACCAAAATTGACATACATGCCATGCTGTTAACTTAATCTATGTTATTTTATACAATATACTGTATGTGCAATATAGGTATATTGTGAGAATTACCCGGAACAGTTATCAGTCAATACTTCATAGATGTTAAAAGGTACAGTTAATATAAAAGTAAATTTGAATTGGTTTTATCAGACAAATTTATTGTATGTGAAATATGATGGTTCTAATTATCTTTTTATTTTTGTTCTCTCTTTCCTACCTCTTATTATTATTTTTTTGTTTATATGTGTGTTCACAGTGTTCTGATGTCATCAATTTCTGACAACTGACAAAAAGATTTCCAGCATAGGGAGATAGGCGAACCAGTGCGGCTCATCTTAACATCCCTCCAACAGCTGTAACACTGATGCCCAGCACATCTGAGACTCAAACTGACAGTACTGCCTCTGCAACCCCTGACTACATGGGCCATCCATATCAGTTAGCATTACCCTGACAGCTGGTGCAGTGGTACCCTCTGGGAGTATTGGCAGAGGTGGTGATTTTTTCACTCACTAGGGGATGCCAAGCATGGTGCATGAAGTTGAGGAAAGTACAATTGCTGCATGCCTCAGCTGGATTGAGAAGATGCTCGCTGGAATGCTGGGCAAAAGAAAATGTCAAGCATTCCAAAAGCAAGCTGAGGAGGAGGCGGTGAAGACATTTATGAAAATGCAGACTAGATTCTCACTGTCCCCATGCTTGACAGGCATGGGCATCCAATGTCCCATCTCTATCCCCAATCATGGTGTACCCTAATCTGTTGTGTATCTCACCATCCCTGTCTCTTGTCTTATTTGTCCTGTTTGTCTGTACCCTCTTTCTCACCTGCCCTACTTACTTGACCCTGGCATACCTATATCATTTACCCAACATTCATCTCTTACTGAAATAAAAACTCAAAAATGGGCACCTGTCCCTCGAAAAAACATTGCCCCAAACATAGCTTTCCAGTTCACACATGAGTCTTCTTGACACACTTGCTTTGGTCCATTTGTGTATACAACATTACTGCATTGTTGTTACCCATCATTGTTGAAGTGACAGTCCAAATTCATCCAATATTCTATCCATGTTCATTTTACACTGCTGAAGAAGTGGATATGTATTGTTCTTTCCTAATTCCCTCCTGCAAATTCCTATATTGCTTCCCTTTGTTCTTCCCCCCTGCCCCCTCCCATTTCAACACTTTCCTATCTACCCCATTTTCACACCTTAAATCTAGTCAATAAATAGAATCACAGAGCACATACATGAATAATAAATCGTCAGTGAATCCTTTCACTTTTTGTTCTCTGTGTTTGGTGGAATTTCTCATCATGCACCAATGTCAAGCAACGGTGAATGGCTCTTCATGTCCTATGGCATGGTGCAGTTACCTCTGTGCAATGTTGCTTAAACCTGCTGCACTAAGGAAACACACAGTTAAAGTAAAATAAAGGTACTCATGTTAAAAATGTCATATATACATATATTTATATGGGTCTATATTAGAACACTGAACATTCAAAATGTTGAGTGTTCTAATATCGATCTGTTTTCAGAGAGCCCTGAAAATATTGAAGAACCAGAAAAACAAATTTTTTCCTAGGGAATGAATTCAATTGTCCGTTTCTGTTGCTTTGGTATTTTCAGAGCTCTGGTGGAAAGTTATGGGTCGGGTTCAAGTAAGTGTGCAATTGTGTGGACCTGAGGGTTAGGGCGGGTTAGGTGAGTTAGGGTTAGGGTGCGGGTCAGGTAAGTGTGCGATTGTGTGGACATGAGGGTTAAGTAGGGTAGGTGAGTTAGGGTTAGGATGCAGGAGAGGTGACTGTGTGATAGTGATGGACTTAAGGGTTAGGGTTTGGGTTAAGGTAAGTGGATAGTTAGTGGTGTATGTGTAGTTTAGTTTAGGGTTAGGTGTAAGAGTTTAGGTGTATGTGTGTGGATTGCTGTTTGTTTGGTGTGCTTGTGTTGTGTGTATGTGTTTTGGAACAGCAAAGTTTTTCCCTAGGAAAAAATTTGCTGTTCTGAATGTTCGATGTTTTGAATTTTCGATTGATAGGGTTCGATATTAGAACACTCGACGTTTTGAATGTTCGGTGTTCTAATATAGACCCTATTTATACTGTTGAATGTATTAACAAGCAAATCCATATGTGTACTGTTGACATAAATGAAATGAGTATTGCCTGTTGTTATACAGTACTTCACTACAGTCAGTCCCTCTCACATGTGCAAAAATTATCACTTGTAATTATTTAATTATATCATTAATACATATTCAAAAAAATTAGACTGAGCTGGATTCAAACCTTCTATCATCTGTGTTCAAAACAAGAACTCACTGCTTTACACCTGCTGCCACAGATACAGCTAGACAGCTGTTTTTATTCCACTCAGTACTGTCCAAAGTGCTGACTACCATGCATCTCTGTTTAGCGTGTTTAAGGGAAGGAGTGAGAACCAATAGCATTCTTATAATTTTCTCAATGCTGCAGATACCTATGTTTGGTCATTATTTAACTATGCACAAATGTGGTAAGCTGTATAAATACTTTTTTAATGTCATAAAATTTATGACACATCTTTTCCAATATGATGTACTTATGAACACTATAGTATCTATTAGCTATTTCTAAAATAGCCAATGTGGTTTTTATATTTTTCAAGTTAAAGTAGACATCATTAAATGTGTATCTAGTATGTGCAAACACTTTACCATCAATTGTGCAAACCAGCTGCTCAGTGGTGCACTTTGGAAAGTGCTGATTAACTTGCATTACTTATGTGTATTTCCCTCCTAGACTTCATCCCATTAAAATACATGTAAAAACAGTTTTTACTGACTGAACACATATCTACACTGATTCATGTGTACCCTGCACCTATGTACTTGAAACTTGGTATGTCAGTATTAGTGTCCAAATGTCACCTACAGTGCAGGAATAAGTAGCACAACTGCATTGTTACATCAGCTAAGCATTTATACTGAGAGTAAACATTCAGATTAGATTGTCTTATACATTAATTGATATGTACAGCAATTATTTGCAAATATGAACACTCTACATATACATGTAAATCCATGTTGATCACAAAAAAATGTGTCTGTATGTGACAGTAAGTGTGCAATGTACACAACCAAAACGAGAAACAGCTGCATATGTCTCAATTCGGCTACATGAATTCCTGACAACTTTTTGCATATTGTTTGAAAAAACTGTCATTTAAAGCATACCTGTGCATTGGAAACACAACATGATATTCAAAATCCACACTTTGTATACCACTCTCATAACAGGATATGTTACCCACATCATATAATGATGACGATGGTATCATATATAAAGACCACTGTGACAAGGCAACAACATACTTCAGAAGTGTTGCAGTCATTAACCATTATGTTCAGAAGATGGAAACAAAACACTTAAATGTGTGTAAAATCACCACAGCAGCCATATTATGTGTAGACCTCTGTGTATGTGTAAATCTGTGTACATATTCAGAAGATAATCAGTCTGTATCCTACTATCATCAATCCAGTCACAAGCAGAACTGATATCTTGACAGTCTTACATGGCTACCTAACCATTTCATACAGATTTCCCAATATCTTTTCTCAAACATCCAATGAGGATGTCATCCAGTACAAAAATGAACAGCACAGCACTGAAAAAGTCAAATTTGTATTGTGTAATGTGTGTTAAGTACAGAGATTTCTAGCTGTTGCACCTAGTTAAGTAGTGGTTCTAATATCACTGCAGTCAGCTGGTGTATGTGTGTAATCAGAAGAACATAAGCGTGTATCCTACTGTCAGCAATCCAGTACCACTGATAATAAATAATTTTGACAGTTGTACATGGTTATCCATCACCTTCATACAGGCCTTCCAACATCTTCTGTCAAACATTCAGTGAGGATGTTATCCACTATAAATTGTCAAGTATCACTGTAAAAGTCAGACTTGTGCTGTGGCACTTGCATTAAGTACTGTGCTCTGTAGATAGGTAGGGGTTCTGCTGTCAACTAGTGTGTGTTTGTGTTAGTTGGGTTGACATTCAAGAGACCATTTCAGACCAGCATGTGAGACACTCCTACTACCATCTTATTCTCACCAGACACTGCTGATGTGTTACATAGGTGTGTGTGGTTAAGAATGTCAACTGTTAACAACACTGAGTTTTTGCTCTACTTCTTTATAACATCTCTTATAAGTTTTTCACTATAATATAATTATGTCCCTTAATAATCAATGGAGATATAATTGATTACCCTTCTATCAAAAATATCTAAGAAAAATCAACTTTTTAGTTTTTCTCCTGCCAAAGAAAAATCAATATACTTTACTTTGCTTAACATAAGTCACTCTAAATCTACTGCTCAAGATACTTCATTGAAAAAAGGCTTATAATCTATTCTCAACAATGTCCAAGATATTTCTTTAAAAATGGACAGATTATATACCAAAATAGATAATATAAAAAAGAATGTAAAAAAGAAATAGATTTATTGAGTGATGTCATATAGCAGTCTCTTCATATCTCTGGTATAGAGGAAGCAATGAATGACTTAGATGGGAGGATGGCTGAGAATGAAAATCATATAGAATTTGTGCTCAAACAAAATACTTTATTCTTGGAAAAATAAGGACTCGGAAAATAGATCCAGAAGAAATAATATCAGAATATATGTATCCCAGAAAAGGAAGAAGTTGATAATATGGTTCAGTTCCTAAGCAATTGGCTTCCAAAGATATTGAACTGGCCTGAGGCTTTGTCTTTTGATACAGAACGAGTTCATAGATCTCTTTCTAACACTTCCTTAAAGAAAAATCCTCTACCTCCAAAAGCAATAATAGTTAGATTTTATTCCAGTCAAGACAAAGACTAAGTATTGAAAACTGCCTGGGCAAACTCTCTCACCAAAATGAAGGAAAACAGTATTCATTTTGACAATCATTATTCTTCAGCTGTTATGACAAAGAGAAAAGCATGTGTTATTTTCATAAAGACATTAAAAAACTTAACATCAAATCACAGATTATTTTTTCAGCCAAAAGAAACATCTTTCTATCAGATGGACAGAAAGCCATCAATACTGTAGTAGATGCACTGGACTATACTAAGAATAATAAACTTATTGATAAAGTGTAAGAAGTGGACTGGAGCTTACCTTCCTTGAAAATAAA
This sequence comes from Protopterus annectens, assembly GCF_019279795.1. Lineage (NCBI taxonomy): Eukaryota > Metazoa > Chordata > Ceratodontiformes > Protopteridae > Protopterus > Protopterus annectens. Next base: position 1,606,527,458 of record NC_056739.1, read on the forward strand.
TGCTACCAGAAATAGTGGATACCTATGGACAAAAATAATAAAAATCTGATTGTCAAGTGAAAGTTTTGTAGTACTTCAACTGTATATGCTTATAAATAATTTATTTTTAGGTATCTTGCAGTACTATCTAGAATTTTAATACTGGTAGTACACAACATAAGGTAATCCTTTGCCTGATTGCTTTATTAACTATTTTATATATACTGAATTCATTTTATAGTTATTAGAAATAGTGATGTTATTTAGACAGTAGCTTTTAAATCTATTGTCTAATTTCTGGGGTTTTTTTGTCTGTCTCTTGTATATACTTTTTTAGGTTATTATATACTTATTTTTAGAAGGCTTTGTGTATTATGTTCTTTTACATTTAAAATGTTATGTGTCATTGGAGTCTGAGGAGTAGTTTGATTAGTGGAATGAAAATTATGGGCTTGGATATGTATTAGTTGTTGCTGTATTAAAGTGAATTATTAAATGGCTTTTCTTGTATTTGGTGATTTTCATTTGATCTTTTATTGAATTATTGTCTATATTATTTTTTGTTTTCACCTCTATTGGGGTTTCCAGTGATGTGTATGTTTATGTTGTTATATGGTTACTGGAATTGAGTTGACAAGTTGCTTCATTGGTGCATTTTGTTCGAAAGAGTATTTCAATTTAAAAATTGCTCTTCCTTATCATGATCGTGAACCTTTTGCGTTCATTAATCCTTTAATGCGATATTGTTTTCCCGCTAGAATACTTTTGAAATTCTCTGCAAGCTTTTAATTTCATTGGAAATAGTCCATTGAAAGGCATTAGATTGCAATGAGTGTTTGTGCAGATATGCTTTCAATGGTAAACCTTGACACTAAATGCTAACCAGGAAATTCAAGACATAGAACGTTAAAGACAGATAATGTTTTTTTTAATGTTTCTTGAATTTCAATATAAAAAGGTTAGATAATTTAATGAGAATGATTTATATGCAATGTGCTATGGCTTCTTTCTAACATTAGCAAATGTTATACATAATATAGAAATGTCTGATGAAATATTTAGTTAGTTAGTTAGTTAGTTAGTTAGTTAGTTAGTTAGTTGTATTTGTTAATAAGGAAGGTCCACTGGGTCAAAAGTATCCATTTTCAGTGGAGGCCCAGGGAGAAAAGCTCCACATAATTCAATACAATCATACAGTACATTCATACAATTCATACAATATTTACATTTTGATAAGCGCACAATTGGGAAATACAATTATTTGTACAGTACATACATTTTGATAACACAGCTAGCAAATACAATAAGTTAAACAGTGTGCAGTTTTTTTTTTTTTTTTTTGCTTTTGTTTTTTCTTCAAAGGAAGAAGGCAATGTGGCTAAACATCAATCTATCTACTGATAGTACATTGGTGCATAGGCACAGAAGTAGATTATCCTTCAGGGATACAAGTGAAGTTTTAGAAGGTGATATAGGATGGCGGTAGGAAAGGTGGAAGTAGTATCAGAGAGAGATAATGTCAGGTTATAGATTGCAAGGAACCAGCACATGGACATAGCCACTGTGAGGACAGATGTTGTCTCAAGGATTTTTTTAAAGACAGATACATTGCTGGTGGATCTACGTGAAGGTGGGAGACAGTTCCATAGTTTAGCAGTGGAAAAGGAGTGGAGCATTTGAACAGTAGACATGTTTGGTTTTGCTACTTAAAAGAGCATTTGCTTATCAGAGCAGAGAGTTATATTAGGGTGGTAAAGAGTAAACAGACTAGAGAGGGCAGGTCTGCTGGATCGGTTGAATGTTAGTTGGCGGGAAGTTGTTAGTTGTATGTATGTAATATGATGAGGAAGTTCTAGCCAGTTAAGTTTTTGCAGAGAGATGCAATGGTGAGATTAGTGTTGCCCATTAGTGATGAACTTTGCAATTGCGTTATAGCATGAGTCTAGTTTGGATTTAAAACTGGCTTGTAGGTTGATAAAGAGAGGAGCACCTTAAAGAAGAAATGGGAGTATGAAGGAGGAGGCAAGGGCTAGTTTTGAGGAGTACTTGAAGAATGTTTTGTGATGGTATAGCATGCCCAGTTTTTGGTGTGTTTTTCTAATATTGTTGTGAATATGGATGTCAAAAATTAGGTGTTCAACTATGGTGACACTTAGGAGTTTAGTGTGTGTGACAATCTCAATGGTAGTGTTATCTTGGGAGAGAATAGTAAATGATTCTTTGTTTATGGTAATTGTCTTCTTAGGGGTGAAAAGCATAAGCTTAGTTTTCTTAGGGTTTAAGGCAAGGTGGTTGTTAAAAATCCATTTTTTGGTGGAGGTGAGGGCTGACAAGGTAAGTTTCAGGAGTTTGGATGGAGAATTGGCAGTGCAGATAATAGTAGAATCATGCATATTGGATGACTCTGTTTTGAGTGAGAGTAGAGTGGTAGTCATTGATGAAAATATTAAATAGCAGGGATTCTAAGATGGACCCTTGGGGAACACCAGTAGTGGTGCTTAGGAAAGGAGAGAAAGAGTGTTGCCACTTGATAGCTTGTTGCCTATCTGTAAGGTAGTTAGAAAACCAGTGTAAAGTAGAGGGAGAGAGCCCTAAGTTGGAGAGTTTTTTTTTTAAAGAAGAAGATGGTGGGAGATAGTATCAAAGGCTTTGGAGAGGTCAAGAAAAAGAGAGGAGACAAATTTCCTGGCATCATGAGCCTGATTGACAGAGTTACAGAAGGCTATGAGAGCTGTAGTGGTGCTATGGCTGGGTCTAAAACCATGCTGGGTTATTGACAGTAGGTTATTGTCAAGTAGATAGCTAAGGAATTGTCTGTGGATGCATTTGTTGAGAATCGTAGATATAGGGTAGAGTATGGCAATGTGTTGAAATCTGGAGATGTCTGTGTTATTTCTGTTTTTGTGCAGTGGGAGGATAAATGCTTTTTTCCAAATGGTGGGAACATAAGACTCTTGGATGGACCTATTAGGAAGTAAGGTGATAGGGTAGGTTATTGAATTTGCTGTTTTTTGAAGTAATTCTGGGGGCAGGTTGTCAAGGGCATTAATGCATGGCTTTACTTTCAGAAGTAGTTTCCTTACAGTTGCCATGGGGATAGGTGCTGGACCCTAGCTAGAGAGAAGTTATGTGAGTGGGGAGAGGAGTTGTTGTAGTTGGAGTGTCTGATGGTTTAGTGTGTATTTGAGAGAAGCTGGTGGTGAGGTTGGCTATAACATTTATAAAATATGCGTTGAAGAGTGTGGCTATTTCAATGGGGTCTTTTTCAGGATTTTGACAGGGATTGTTGCTTGACCCTGGATGAAGTTAACTGTTGATTGAGCTCCAAAAGTGTTTTGGATCTGGCTTGTGTTGGTTTTGTAAAGTATAATAGTATTCATTCTTATCCTTTATAACTAGGTGTTTAACTTGGTTGTGAAAGTTTCTGTAAGTTATAAGGCTAGAGGTTGTTTGTGCTTTAGCCAAAGCTTCCAGGCTTTGTCTCTGATGGCCATGTTCTGTTTGGTTGCTCTAGTGAGCCATGGGGCATGATTAGCTTTTACACATTTTAGCCGGGAGGTGCAAGGCTATTTAGGATGTTCAGGAATGTAGAATTGAAAATGTCCATTGCATCATCTAGAGGGAGTATTTTTAAGGGATCTCAGTTAATGCTATTTAAAGCATTGTTGAGGGTTACAGGGGAAAACTGTGATAAGTCTCTGTTGTTTCTGTAGTGATGTATATTTAATGTTGTTGTGGTTTTACATATTATATGAGTAGGTAAGTGGTCACTAATAGTGTTTGGGAGAGTTCCTGCGGTGATGATTTTATTAGGGTCAGAGACCATAATCCAATCTAAGGTTGTCCCACAGCTCTTACTGTTGTTTTTGCTGGGTCTGGTAAACTCAGTGATTAGCTGGCTATAGTTATATAGGTTGATGCTTGTGAAGGAGTTGTGCTGTCAGAGATCTAACCAATTAATATTAACATCACCAAGAATTATTGTTTCTGTAGTTATGTTGTTGGATGTCCATGGTAGGATTTCCTCTAGTAAGGGAATGCTATTGCCAGGGGGGATGTATAGGACAATGATACAGAGTTTTTACTTTCATTAATTTTTAGGAAGGCTATTAAGATCTCTGCAGAGGAGAAGTTAGGTAAGGGTGAGTTGAATGATACTATATTGAAGGTGTTGGGGTAGAACAGTGCTAACCCACCACCTTTTTTATGAGGCCTATCAGTGCGCAGGCATGCAAAGCCAAGGAGAATGAATTCTGAGCTTTTGATGTATTCTTTTAACCATGTTTCTGTAGCAACAATAATGATGGGCTTGTTATGTGTTATCCAGGCATGGAAGTCTGGGATTTTGTTTTGCATACTTTGCAAATTAATTGTGGTTAGGTTCAGAGATTTGTAGGAGCTATGTAAATTGGGATATGAGGAGGGGGTCCAGGATTGGGATGGATGTCCTAGCTTAAGGTTAGTTTGGAGCATTTCAGTGGAACGGTAGTGGGTTCTTGTTTCTTTTTTATATTATGGCAGAGGTAGGTGGTATGGTTTATGTTGTCTGTATCATTTAGGGGGAGGATTTTTAGTTTAAAGCAGAGAATGTTGTCAGTTATGTATAGGCTAGATGATATGTCAGAGAAAGCACTGATAGGTTGCTGTTGAGAGGAGGTTTGTGTCTGGGTTTGTGGTACACTTTGTTATTGTGCAGTTGTGTAGTAGGAGGGCTAAGGGTAATAGAAGGGTGAAAGGTGTCAGTTTATGTAGGGGTGGCATTTTTTTGTGGCATTACTAAGTTGACTTTTTATTTTTATTTTTTAACTATAACTTAGTGTCCTTCTCCTATTGCTGTTATTCCCCCCCCCAGATATTCCTTGTACTCAGGTTCACCTAATATCCAGCTGGCCTTTGCCTGCTCCGGTCAACACAAAACTGATACTCATATATTTCATCCCTAAAGGAAACATAATAGCATAAAAACACAATAAACTCTAGTTTAACATTTTAACATAATGATCACTGGTATTTAGCTTACTTATTGTTTTTCTGTTGCCTACACTCCATGTATCTAGGGTCTGCCCACTCCATTCGCCTTTTGCTTGGCTCAGGCTCACTCTTGTCCTCTACCCTACCCCTATTCCCACACACACCAACATCAATTATATTTATTCCCACCTTAACCCCACCCTGATTACCTCCCAACCAATCACTATCCTGTCCATTCACCTACTCTTTGATCTATCCCACGTGCTTTGTTCTCCACCAGCCATACTTACACACATCCTCTGTTAACTCCATATCAGCTATACTATAACTCTATCCCAAGGATAAGGAGTCTTGGGGAAGACTGCAATAAAGAGATGGATGGGAAAAAGTTTGGGTTTGGTTGGGCCCAGTGATGTGTTATCAGTGCGTACACTAGTGACAGTAAACAAAGTTACAAACTGTGTTAAAGTTCAGTCTACATAAATTTATGCAGTAGCAGTCTTTGTTAGGCAGGAATACATCAGTAGCAGGTTGAAAGGTCGTGGCTGGTATTGAAGGGTAGTATTTTAGTTAAATAACATATATATATATATATATATATATATATATATATATATATATATATATATATATATATATATATAACAGTTGTTTTATAACAGAAAAGCTTTTATTTTATAGTACCACTGTATATTGAGATAAAACAATATATATAATATTTAATTTGCTTGAGCATAAGATCTTAATACTGATGAAGTTCTAACGATGTCTCACCATTGTTTTAGAGATGGAAGTATGTAACTTAAAGAATTTTTTTTATCTGGATGTTATTAAATTTCTGATAATCTCTGTATCTGAGAGTTTGGTCTAGTTCATTTGTTAATAGATTCATACAGTTAGAGTGGAGATGTTTCTGCTAATACTATGTGGGGCATGCATTGCACAAGTCCATCATCATAAACACTGCAGTTTATATTATCATATTTTAGGTGACTGTCTTACAGATGCAGAGAGCATGAGCTTTGTAGAGCTGCAGAACTTCTGAGGGGTATATAAGTACTTTATTTTGTAATCATACAACCCTTATAGACATTTTATTACACTTATTTTTGATGTATGATTTTTTTAAATTAATAGTGGGTTTTATGTTGATATTTCCTATGCAGTGTGATTTCTATATTATGTGTACACCACTGCACAGCAGTTTCTAAATGTGTGATGTTTAGATCTTTATGTGGTAATTTTAGTTTAGTAACTGCTAATAGAATATTTACAGCCAATGAAGCATATTTGTTTTAGGTCTAATTTAGAATAAGTGTATCTTCTTCTTCTCTTCTTCTTTCGGCTTTTTCCCGGTTAGGGGGTCGCAGCCAGTGTGGACCCTTGTCACATTGAATAATGGCAGTGGTTTTTACGGTGTCGGGTTGCAGCCCCGGCGCCCAACCTTCCACAGAAATCCACCTGCAGCATGTCTTTGGGATGTGGGAGGAAACTGGAGGAGGAAACCCACGTGACCACAGGGAGGGAGGACAGAGACAGAGACAGAAGGGGCCCCCAGCCGAGGATCGAACGGGAGAACCTAATTTAGAATAAGTGTATAATCGCAGATAAACAGACTATTGGGAGACCTGTGACCCTGTTTGTAAGGGTGGGTATGCCATTACTTCTCTAAAGAGTGATCTAGACAGAAAAAGAATGACTCTAGGGCATGCAGTCAAAAATGATTTTCGCAAAAAGAGATGAAACTTTTTCCAAAAGTTCATTCAGCAAAGCAGACTTTTCATGGAGGTGAGATGAATCCACACAGGTATTCCACTTTCAAAATTTCGGCTGCTTATTATAGTAATCTCTGCGATCACTCTACCTCAGAATGGAGAGAAATTATCCTTTACAGTGTTCTGCATCTGTATGACACAGTTTTTGCCAAACGCAAGTTTTGATGAATTAAACCAGCATCACAGGACTTCACATGGCCCGGATATATCCAGTATAAATCTCCCCTGCAGTTTGTAATACTACCTTAGATTCCTAATGGAAGAGTCATATAGGACCATAGTTTCAGCAGAATGTATGTGGTAATCAAATTGCAATAATAAAAACAGTTTTTGCAAAAGAAACACACCTACAAGACAGCAGTCTTATCAGCATCCACAAGTGTTCTGTCTCTTCTATCCCTTTTTTAATTTTGTGGCTGGCATGGCTCTTTCGTGGTTACATTTCTGGGAATACATGCATTGCTACATCTCATGTTCATGTTTCTCTAACTGTAGGTAAATTTTCATCTACAATATATGTATTTCTTACTCAGAGACAAACTGCAATGTGTGACTTTAGAATACAGACACTACAGGAATAACACATGCAGCAAGAGGACTGTACAGCACTCACCCACCCCATTACAGTAGCATCCACATGCAGAGACTCAGCATTGTCCCACTACAGTAACATATAAATGCAGAGACCCAAGTCTGCACACTACAGCATTGTCTTCTGTTCTCTCCTCTATCCGTGTGAAATAAATGAATTCCCAGATTAACCAAAAAACAATCTTATGGCTTGCAAGTAATATTGCAATTAATATTGTGGTTATTTTCCTGGTGGTTAGATGATTGCAGAAAATGCACACCAGGTAAGTTGCTGAAATCAAAGTGTCACATAGCATGTGCTGCCAATGTTCATCCACCTCCATAAGTGCCCCAGATGAAAACATCATTGAATCTTCTGCCATAACTTTGTGGGTGACCCTTTATTACAAAAGAGTTATTATCATCATTTGATGTTCTAAGCAGATCTTACTCTAAATGTGTTTAAAGACCACAAGAAAAGCTTATCAGTGCACTGTCAGAATTTATGGAGTAATACAAAACTGATATACACCATTTTCAATGTTTATTGATGACTCTGCACAGTTTTTTTAATATGGAAGGGGTTTTGTTCATTTTCATTTTAATGCAGCTTTTCATAGGTATTCGTTTGCTACTTTTAGGACACTACTTAAGTAACTGTGGTGATAACCTTAATACTTGAAATGCTCCGTTAGCTAATTGGTTAAAATGCAGTTGTTACCTTTATCAGGTAAATAATAAATTAATTAACTTTAATATTATAGTATAATATAGCTTTATTTACTTTATACATATGTTTATCTGAGATACAGAGCTTCTATTGAGATGTCTAGAAAGAGTTTTCATAGATTTATGTGTAAGGCATAATTTTATTAAAATATGTTGAGTAGTGTTGTGATTATTATAGACTAGCCCCCAGATTCAGCAAGTTCTGCATGGTGTGCAGGAATAGTGCAGGAGCACCTGGAGGCAATATGGCCACTGTGCGATCTAGGAATAAGCTCCAGGGACATGCACGAGTGCTCCTGCACTATTCCTGCATGGACACAGCTCCTGTATGCAAATTACCCCATTTGCAGGTGAAAACTTTGCAAATGAGGTGAATCTGTAATCCAGGAAGTTGTCAGCTGACTGTGCAGGACTAGTGTAGTGTGCAGAAATGTACTCAGTTAGTAACCGAATACATTTCTGCAAACTATAAAATGGAGCCATGACAGCTCCAAATAAAGGGTGCATGGTATGTGCAAAGCATGCCAATGGCCAAATATATGGCCATTGGCATAGAAAGCAGTTAGCAAAAAAAAAATAACTTTTATTTTTTTTTAGCCAATTTTGGCTGTGTAAGTGTAGGGCAGTGGTGAGCAAACGGGATCGGGCAGAAAATAAAAAAAAAAAAACTGAAATAAGCATTTTAACCAAAATCACTATTTTGCCATTATACTCAATGGCAGGCAGAAGACAACATGGCTAGTGAATAGTGGTTGCTAAGGGGGGAGGCTCAGTGTGGGACCTGTAACCATGCATTAGCAGGCAATGCTATGCAAATGAGGGGAATGATACTGAATCCCAGATTTCCCCTCAATGCTAGCCAGCACCCAACCGTGTAAGTGTAGGAACAGCATGGTTCAAGCCTAAGAGTTAGCTGACATCATGGAGGGGGAGGGGTGTCAGGCATACTGTAAGCTTATTAGAGCCGTGTGGCTCGGGGTTGGCCTTAGCTTAGTAGAGCTAAGCAAGGGGTGTGTCTGCGGCTGCCTAGCAATCTTTACATTGCCTAAGTGGGTGTGCAAGCTGCGCACCAGGTTTTAAAGGAAAAAAAAGTAACCAGGAAATAGCAGCTCTGTGCACATTTGAGCAATGTGTTTGTGCAGTGTGCCCCTGAGCTTAAACAGGAAGGCAATGGGAATGGAAAATAGCAGTAGAAAGGTAATCAAGGAGAATTAAAATAGCTAGCAGGTGAAATTTATCAGAATCAGCCAATTACACAGTCAGCAGCCCAGCCAGCCCAGCACACTACTATAAACTATGCAAGCACCTTTCCCTCTGGTTTTTCCCACATACTCTACAAAACCGGTGTACACAAGCGGGGAAATTTTAACAAATAAAAGCAACAAAATGATAGGGGCTGCAGCAGCTATCATATATCAGCACGTGGAAGAGGCTGAAGGTGGTGAGGATGAGAATGCTGTCGACCAACTCACAGTGAGGAGACGTAGAAGAGTGTACAGACCCAGGGTAAACTACCAGGGGCTACATGAGCTGGAGATAGTGGAGCGCTATAGGTTCATAGGTTCAAAGGTAGGTACTAGGCTATAGGCCCAAGGGTCTACATAAACCTAGCCAACAATGTTCCCTGGCTTACACCACCCAAGAAAGTTATTTTCCTGTGCTACTTTCTAGCAGAGACACAGAAGTGATCCCCGGGGTGTATTTCCTATAGGTTCATAGGTAGGTACTATAGGGTGGACAGGGACCTCCTACAGCAAATTATTGAGCTGTGCTGGCCACACCTGACACACAGAACTAACAGAGGGGAACCCACCCAGTGGATACCAAGGTACGTGTAGGCCTAAGAATACTAGCCACAGGTACCTACCAAAGGCCAACTGGGGATATCATGAGGATCTCATAGGCATCAGCATCCAGGGCACTCCACCAGTTCCTGGATACCATGCCAGCACATGCCGATGAGCACATATATTTCCCCAACATCCATGAGGTGTTGGTCAGCAATATGCGTCTCTTCCACCAAATAGCAGAATACCCTGAGGTGGTGGGTGCTATAGACTGCACACACATATGCATCAAAGCACCACCTGGTGAGCAGGGTAGGGTCTACATCAACCGCAAGGGCTTCCCCTCCATCAACTGCTAGGTCATGTGTGATGCCCAGGGCATTATAATGAATGTGTGTGCTAGCTGCCCTGGAAGCTATCATGACTCCCACATCTAGCATCTTGACACAGCTTTACCAGAAATTTGCCAATGGGGACATCCCTTACAGTCATCTAGTGGGGGATGCTGGTTACGCACTGGAGCCATGGCTGATGACACCCATCAGAAATACACACACACCCGAACATGAACTCCATAATGAGGCACACGCACAGACCAGAAAGATATTAGAGCATGTGTTTGTGATGCTTAAGTCACGGTTCCGGTGCCTAGTCACATCTGGTGGAGCCTTGCAGTACTAACCAGCTACATGTACCCAAATTGTCATTGTATGTGCCATGCTACACAATATGATCCTGCAGAAACAGCTGCAGCAGGAACAGCATGGGGCAGGGCCACACAGCCCCCCACCATTGCCAAGGCCTGCACAGGCAGAGAGTGACTCGGAGGAGGAACAACCTGAGCCTGCCCCAGTAGGCAGAAGGAGGCATGCCCAGTATGCCCTGGCCTTGGCAAAGAGGCAACACATAATACATACACTGACACAGTAGGGACACAGGGAATTACACCTCTCTCTGACCCACACATACAGTAAATGGGATGCCAAACATGACACTACCTGTGCTTAACCATGTATAGGGAGTGTACTATGTGCATCCGACATAGTCAGCCCTCTAGCACCATCCTCAATACTAGCACAGCCACAAGGTAAGTCACTCTTCCTACCAATTGCCAAATGGAGTAGTATGTGTTGTTACTTGTATCTTTGGTATGGATGTGAGCTTGCAAAGGAATCGAGTAGCTGAATGGGATGCCACCAGATAGTAGACACCTATAGTGGCAGCATGAGATCTGTAACAAATACTGGTGTCACCATAGTAGCCAGTACTAGACAAGGTGACAAAACCCACTGCAGGAAATGTGCTGGGCCACATGTGTGTCCATGACACACACATGCCAGTCAGGGAGTCTCACATATCCAACAACAGTCTCAGACAGCAGGACAGGTGTAGACAAACACAAACAAAGGCTGTGCTAAGGCCTCTGATTGATGGCTATGGGTAACATCCCCCTCAGGCCTACACAGACAGACTACAACAGGTCAGGCAGTGGAATGTTAGTTCCGAAGGGTAAGAAGTCAGAAACTGAAATGTAGGTCAGTCAAACCTAGGACCTGTAATACACTGATATGCCTCTATTCAGCATGATAGGTTAGAGTACAAAATGAAATGGAGTACCTGACATAACAGTACAGTCATAGCAAATGTGTACAAGTGTCAGGTGTGCCCCCCAATCCTATGTAGAAATGTAGTAACATGTATGAGTAGGTATAATAACAGTGGAGCACAGAGTACTTGAGCTGGCCAAGGTAGCAGGATAGATTGTAGCATATGTACAATATGCAGGTCTGCATGTGTTAGCTTGGTATGTGTTGTATATTGTGTGACAGTGGTCAGTATGTATGCATGGTGAGGTTTGTCCTGGTGGCCATTGCCCAGTACTGCCGATGACAGCCCAAGTTCTCACAACTGCAGTACCGAACACCATGCTTACCAGTATAACACATTCCAGCAGTAAGCCAAAGTAAATGTTTGAAAGTAATATGTGTCGCCATCTGAAAGATGGACATGTCATGAATGTCGACCCAGATATACAAGCAGTACACAAGGGGAAGTACCCCAGACAGACAGTGTATAGTATGTAACTGTCAAATGGACACACCCTTGGAATTGTACATACAGGTTTGCAGCATATTATCTGGGCTAGTAGAAGGGAATACTGATGTCATCTGGCCAAACACTGGCAGACCACAAAGGTTATAGGAATGATGTATTGAGAAGCAGCTGATGTCCCTGCACAACCCAGCATAAGTGGAATCCCCCATGCATATCTGTGAGTCAGATACAAGTAGTGTCCATAGCACACATGCGCCCAGCTCACCCCACTACCACCCACAGGTACCTCTCTGGTCTTATTCCTGCTGTTGGGAATGAGTACAATATGACCCCCACCTGTGTATGGCAACAGTGAAAGAATGCAGCATGCAGAGCAGGTGTCCCATGCAGGTGTGTCCCTATCTGTAAGCAGCACCCTGCCAGCATCCACACCACTGGATCAATACCGACAGAAAGTATTGGCATGAACACCTTGCACACCTACCCTGTCACCCCAGGGGACTATAGTGTATCGCAGTCTGGGACTGTAGAACTGACATAATGCAACGGCCTGTTACAGCTGGCCTACATCACTACCAAATGTCCTACAGTCCTCTGCCAAAGGCCTGTGTCTCACCCGTACTGCCAATGTATGTTATGTCATGGACTCCCAAATAACAACATAACACAGTCCACAGAACCCAAATGCAAGGCCATGTGAACAAATCACAGTAACATGTCCACCATGTCCTACTGCATGAACTGTAGACCAACACCAAATTACTGCTGTGATGAGGTGATAACTATAGGGAAAATATCAGATAATGTTCGCATAATGTATGGAAGAGGATAGAATAATAGAGGGGGTGGGTGGGAGCCTGGGCGGCACAGTGTGTGAAGTCCAAAACTCAGCCATGTGCACATATTATCCCTGGCTGCAAACATAGGAATGGGTGGCTACAAACCTGCTGGTAAACCACAATGTGTAGAGGTAATGTCCAGAATTATGCCTCCTGCCTCTGGGTAACCTGTGTGAATTTGCACAGCTATGAGGTATGGCCACAGCAGGATATGGCCATACTGTCACGTCAATGGATGTACAAGCATGGGATCCACTGCTACCACTGTACCAAGGTGCTGAACCATTTACACAGACCCAGTAGCAAGTGTCTGCAGCTTCACCTCCAGAATGGCATGAGTGTGCAAGAATATATAGGCTGCTGACCACAATACTGGACACAGCTGCATTCACCCTGCATTCCCCAGGACATCACTGCAAGCAAATATGTCTACCTGACAGTACTTGATACATAAAACATCACAGTGTATAACAGTACATATGTCTGAATATCTCTGCTAACACCAGAACCATGAAGCAGAAGCAGCACAGACACAATTATCTACAGTAACCCACTATCCTTTGCCCATTTTGACCCCATATTGTCAACTGATCTACAGATATCCTGCTGAAACAGTTTGCTAGCTGTAGGTGTAAAACACAAAAGTCTGCAGTGGAGTACAATCTACCTGGAATGGATTCACACATTCAATATAGAAGGTCATACTGAGCATGCTCCTACACTTAAAGAAATGAAGCCCATGTCTGGCAACAACAGTGGACCATACATATCTGACAGTCGCAGATGTTAGTGCACACACTCCTCAGTATGCACCAGTCATGCTTTGCACACACACATTGGATAGGAATACACACATATATCCAAGGACAACACACTATAATAAGCCAAACGTACACATACATAGATATGTGGAAGAGAGTGACAGTGACAAAGAGCCTTCCATCATGAGGTCTGTCCCACCCAGCACACATCCAGTTGGCTCAAACCACATGTGCAAATGTCAATGACCGTAGACATTTGCCTCTGGTATCCATCAGCACTATAGTGTTTGTGGTTCTACTGCTAACGGTGCAACATGACTGAACAAGTCAGTAGTCATCTAGCAGTGGAATATAAACCTGTGAGTGTGTCTGAGTGTGGTGTGTCTGCCTCTAGATGAATGGGTTATGGCCCATTCACACACACGGCACTCCCCATTGCCCTACTATGGCAAGCCTGCTGATGTCTTCAACTTGAAATACACCTTTGGGGAAGTAATCTTTGTGGCGTGTCCTGTAACTGCATAATGCTGTAGTGTGATATACTAGTTAGGTAGGATTTCTAATCGCAGACATGGCAACTGTGTGTTTGTTTGTCTGTGTAAGGATCAATGCTTTTTTAGGCCATTCACACTCACTACAATTTCAAATGCCCTATTTTGGCATGCCTGCTGATGTCATTCACTTTGAAATACACCTTTGGGGAAAGAATAGCCCAGTAATCTCTGGCACGTCCTATAACTGTGTAATGCTGTAGTGTGCTATACTAGTTAAGTAGAAGTTCTATTCTCAGACATGGCAAGTGTGGCTGTTTGTTTGTCTGTGTAGGGAGAAATGGTTTTAAGGCCATTCATAATCACTGCAACCTCCAGTGCCCATATTTGACAAGCCTGCTGATGTCGTTCAATTTGAAATACACCTTTGGGGACACATTAGCCCAGTAATCTCCATGGTGCATCCTATAACTGTGTACTGTGATAAACTAATTAGGTAGGAGTTCTATGCCCAGACATGGCAACTGTGAAACTCTTTGTGTATGTGTGTAGGGAATCAATGTTTTTTTTTGGCAATTCACATTCACTACACACACCCCTACAAATGGAGAACAATGATTACTGTGCAGTAACAGAGACCTGATCCAAGCCTCCAGAGAGCACCCTTGCAATACCAGGTACAGCTCTCACCACACCTGTTTGCCACCAAACCAGGACCAAAACATTAAAGGTGGAGGAGTGACCATAATCACCAAGGATATTCACACCACCAGGCTACTTGCCCAACAGAATGTGTCTGAAATACCCCCGGTGCAACTAACATTCCAAATTGTATAGCTTGCTACAGATCCCCCAGCATGCCCCATGATACCCACTACAGCCTTTGAAACATACTGTGAAATATTATGATACAAGCAAATACCCTAATACTGGGTGAGTTACACTACCCTGCCATTAACTGGGAAAACTACTTGTGTACCAACACGTGTGCCCAATGGTTCGTGGAAGTCTTAATTCCCAATGCCCTGGATTAAGTAACCCATAGTCCCACCAGGGGGGGTCAAATATCCTAGACCTGTTCATTACCAACATGGGACATCAATGCTCCAGACCTATGGTCATCCCATCGGTGGTCAGGTATGCCCATGAGCTAATCACCCTTAACATCAACACCCCTCCCCACACCCCAGTAAGGAAACCTCCGTAACACACATCTCCAAATGCAATGTCATGCTACATATGTCAGACGTGACTAACATCATGATACTCATGCAGAAGGGAAATGAAAGGACAACTGTTGAATCATACATGAAGGCACTGTACGAGAACATCTAACTGTGCATGAATCGTGCCATCCAATATTTAACCAAGACGCTCCCCATCCAAGAAAAGGAGGCCAATGTGGTGGACCCCTGCCATAACCATACTGTACAAGGAAAGGAGGAAACTCTTGCATCCACCAAAGCTAGTTATGAAGATAATATAGTCACAGATGCCAAAGACAACTGCAAGCCATTTCATAGCTATGTGAGGAATCTAAATAGCAATGCTCAGAACTGCTGTGAGCTACAACAGGATGGTACTAAATCTACTCCTCCCAAGGATATTGCCAATATCCTGGCAGATTGATTCAGTGCTGACTGCGCCCCCTCCCAACCCCCAAAGAGTGCATCTCAACATGGATAGATTGCCATATGCCGGTAATAATGGCCACATAGGTAAAAACCACACTCCACAGAGCTATGACAACAGCAGCCATGGGACCAGTCAACATCCCGGACTGTGTACTACATGAGCTACAAACTGCACTTGCACCTCACCTATGTGCCATGTCTAATCATAGCCACACATCAAGCTTCGGTCCCACTGTGTGGCACACAGCTGCAGTTATCCCAGCCCACAAGGGGGGTTCCACCTTGGATTCTGGGAACTACAGCCCCAGCAGTATGATATGCCTGCTCTGCAAGGCCATAGAATGTATTATCATGGATTTTAAAGCAAAAGCACTGGCAACCTGAAAACACTGGACCCTAACCAGGTTTGGTTTGCAAAGGTCCAATCATGTCACCTCAACCTGAATGGCAACTGTGAATCCATCTCCAAAGCTGTGGATGAGGGTAAGGTGGTTCACACAGCCTATCTGGACCTCACCAAGCCCTTCTACACCAAACCCCAGTCTGGAATCATAGATAAATTTATCAAGCTGGCCATTAATCCCAATGTCACTCGATGGGCTGCCAACTGCTGTACTGACACGACCCACACTGTAAATGTAGGTGACACCAACCCGAGCCCCAGACAAGTGACAGCTGGAGTACCTTAGAGTTCACACCTGGCACCGCCCTTGATCAGCATCTACTGCTTTGAAGTACAGTCCAACAGTAAAGGACACCGGCAAACAAAGGTCGCAGATGACTGCACACTGGGAGCCAATACTGAATCCTCACATGATGTGGATATTTTTCAGAAGGGCCTTACAGAAAGACATCCTTGGTGCCTGAGCCATGGCCTCAAGATCAATGCCAAGAAATATATCGTTATCCCCACTGGGAAGAGACATGTACCTGTGAAGTACCACATAGGTGTCAGTACACTAAACACCTAAAGTGTGATAACAGACTTAGGGACACAGGTGGACAGTGGTCTCATCTTTGATAACCACACCATCACAACAGTCAGAAAACTCACCTATGTGGCACACCTCCCACTAAGGGCTTTACATCCTGGAAAAGGAGCCCATTGTCCCACTGTAGGCATCTCTCAGAAAACCCAATACAGACTACAATGGCCTAAGTATGTACCTCATAAGACATCTGCAAAAAGTATAGAGGCTGCAGATATACCTCATGAAATGACCACAGGCCTAAACCAGATGCCCTATGCTGACCATTTGATAATCATTCAGCTATACTCTGTCACATATTGTGTTCTCAGAGGCGATCTCTGCTTAACATACCATGCCATGTCAAACCCACAGCTGATGGACATACTACACTTAGAGAATTCCAAACCCTCACAGGCACATGCTCCAGGGATCCAAATCATGTCATCACAATGAACAATACATGCAGAAGGGATGTGTTCCTGATCCAGACACTCCCCAGACTCTGGAATAGACTTCTCATACATGTCAACCAGAGTTCCTCTTTGGCCCTCTTCAAAAGGAACCTGGACAATTAGATAGGAGATAGGACATGTACCCCAGGGATCATGTCAGTTGCCCTGCTAGACAGGGTTGCAGGGAAGTATATATTGTGGGAAGTCATAGCCAGAGAATTGTCATGTCTAGGCATGTATAGGCCCTTGGGCTGATAGCCTAGTATCAAAGTATGACCCTATGAACCTATGAACTACACTTTCCATTGCCCAACCTTGGCAAGGTTGCTGATATCATTCACTTTTAAATACCCTTTTGGGGGAAAAAGTAACCCAGTAATCTCCATGGTATATCCGTTAACTGCGTAGTGCTGTATTGTGATATACTAGTTAGGTGGGGGATCTATTCACAGACATGGCAAGTGTAGATGTGTGCGTGTTTGTTCTTCTGTGAAGAAAGCAATGCTTTTGAGGCCATTCACAGTCGCTACAACCTCAATTGCCCTTCTTTGGCAAGCCTGCTGATGTCATTCACTTTGAAATACACCTTTGGGGAAGAAGTTGCCCAGTAATCTCCATAGTGTGTCCTATAACTGCGTAATGCTGTAGTGTGATATACTAGTTAGGTAGGGGTTCAATTCCCAAACATGGCAAGTGTGGATGTTTGTGTGTGTGTTTTTCTGTCTGTGTAGGGAGAAATGCTGTTGAGGCCATTCATAGTCACTACAACCTTCATTACCCTTCTTTGACAAGCCTGCTGATGGCATTCACTTTTACATACACCTTTGGGGAAAAAGTAGCCCCTTAATCTCCGTGGCGTGTGCTATAACTGTGTAATGCTGTATTGTAATGTACTAGTTAGGCAGGCATTCCAATTACAGACATGGCAACCATGAAACATTTTTTGTGTGTGTGTGTGTGTGTGTGTGTGTGTGTGTGTGTGTGTGTGTGTGTGTGTGTGTGTGTGTGTGTGTGTGTGTGTGTCTGTGTTTGTCATTTGTATCCTGTGTGGAGGTGGCTGTGAGTGTGTAACAACTGGACTCATTGTGCAGCGGGTTTTACTAGTTTCTTATATGGTGGGCCTATTATATGTCACAATGTCCACCTTACAAGGATAACAGATGTCAAACAGCAGAGAGGCTGGGGTTGACAATCCATAACCCTACATGTGACATCAAGGCCTGATGAACAATTTAGTCAACCCTTGCATTACCCAGAGAATATTCTCAACCCATGTCTCATACACAAACACACTCGGCTAGGATACAACCACAGATAGTAACCATGGTGTGATTGCAGTGGACTACAGAGGGCATGGCACCCTGTCCCATGACTACAATAAGCACATAATTTCATACAGTACTCCTTCACTATCTTCCCCACTGGATGTCTGCAACAAATGTAGTGCCCTCAAATGTAACCCACAAAGGACATACCATGCCTTAAACACATGTCCTGTATGGACAGATACCACTGTCACCAGGGAATACCTATATCATGCTGTCAATGTAGGTGCAAGGTCAACCTGGTGTCCATTGCCAGTTCCCACCACATGAGGCCAAGAATGACACATCTGATGATAACAATCTGTGTAGACAACATGCCCCGGACACCCCAGGTACACTTCCACATGTCACAGAACATGCATGTGGGACATGTGCACATCCTAGACACTGTCCATGTCATGGACTACAGAACACATACATGGCAAGCATTGCACAGCACTAGCTCACTG